>NW_027176251.1:262500-322500 GCF_023055335.1 Clinocottus analis | reverse complement strand
AAAACAAAGAGAAGTGCTGCTGCATTTAAAATAATGTTGACAACTGAGCAATATGATGTCATCTTCCCTCAGTGTCCTCACGTAACCTCCTGTTAGTGTGTGAGTGAGCCGAGAGCCCAGTGGAGCCCACCAATAGAAACTCCTGCTTCATGCAGCAGCGCATGCCCCGCCCACTACCTCCAAAACTCAACTTGTCACTTTTTGGATTGAGAGCGCTTTTTTTTTTCTTCTTGAGAGCAGTTTTTTTTTTTTAGACAGCTATTTTTTTTTTTTTTTTTTGAGAGCATTTTTTTTTTTTTTTTTTGGGAGCAAATATTTTTTGAGATTTTTTTTTTTTTTTTTTTTTTAGAGCAAATTTTGAATTGAGAGAAAAGATTTGGAGATAATTTACTTACAGACAAGAAATTTGCTCAGGTAAAAAAGACACAAACCTACCTTCATACGGGGAAATGCAATGTTTTAGTCATGTCGCTGCATAACGTGCACAATGACTTCACATCAAACACACAGTTGATACAGTACATCCTTGTTTGGTTTTGCATGTGAATGTGTATTAAATGTGAGGAAAATACTACTGTCTCATGCATGTACTTGGTTGAGAGTTGCTCTCTTCTAAACTTATTTATTGGCTCATTGTTTACAATGTAAATTAAAGTATTCAAAGTCCTAAAGGTCAAATCAATTTATTTTTTGTTGACAAATCTTTCCTTTGGGGACAATTTTCAGTTGAAAAAACAGCTAAAATAAATCGCAATACTCGATATATCGCTGTATCGTGATAATATCGTATCGGGACTTAAGTATCGTGACAATATTGTATCGTGGGTGATTCCCAACCCTAATAAACGGGCCAACCTTGTGATGATCAACATCCCTCCAGTGTCACTCCTCATCATTTTGTTTTTAATCATGATGGCGCTCCCTCTCCCCTCGCTCCCTTTGTGAAAAACCAACTTGCCCTGGAGGTGAGGAGAGGAGACCTGTCTTTAATAGGGCCAACAACCTGACAAATCCCGCTCTGTCGCACCATTCATTTCCCCCCACACACACACACACAAACACTAAAAATGAGTGTTTCCGTTGGTGAGAAGGACGGGAGGGCCGGCGACTCGCCGTCAGAGTGACAGACCGCATTGTCCGAGCGAGCTTTGGTGGTTGTAACAAGCGTCGGGACATTTGAGCAAACAAAAGCAGGATTGGTAGTGTCATCAATCAGTCGGCTGACAGTTGACTCAAGTTTGTTTGTCCCGCACTTTGCATAATAAGTGATAGCATCTCAGCTAATTAGATATTGGGTAATCAATCATTGCCAACGAGGCTCTCGGGCCGGCCGAGGGGGGACTCTCCCCTCCGCGTGTGCCGCCGGTTGTCATGAATTAAATTAGAAATAAAAATTATTTAGTGCCAGCCAAAAGGTAATTCCCACTAGTGAGCTGTCCAAGCGCCGCCTTTGTGCAAAGGAGACACATGGAGCGAGGGAGCAGGAGGGAGGAGGGAGGGAAGGGGGCTCTCATGTCCTAACCAATTACTGAAATATTCAGTTGAGGAATTTACATAATAAATGAAGCAATGAAATATTGATATATTTGCCTGGGATGATGTTTTACCCTGCACAAACAATCATCTAACAATATGTCCACACGGAAGTAGAACAGAACAACGCTAACAGATTTTAAAGGCGGCGGCGGATGATGTCACTTTTATGAATGAACGTAATTATATTACACAATCTGAGATTTGTTTTTTCTCTTCTCAGAGTGTGTAATTTAATTAATCTCGGTCGGGGGGAAATCGTCACATTAGATTAGCAATCCCGTATAATATGATTGTGAACACAAATGACTTTAACTTCTTATAACTCTGTTAAAGTTTTCCAGCAAGTTTTCTTGTTTTTCGGCGATAAGGAAACCGGTTCAGACCGGAGCAGATGGTGTGATATCAGGTAGCCGTCCCCGAGTCCCTCGCTCTTTCAAACTCGCATGTGAAACTCTACTGAGAGCGAATGAAACACACAGAGTATTTGTAGTGTCACCGTTTGTTCCCACCTTCTCTCGTCACGCTGTCAAAATGTCTCCCCGAAGCCTTTTTTCTTTTCCTTTTTTTGAGCTCCGGCGACGACTCCTCCGGAGGAGCGATGTTTGCTCTTCGTCCTTTTTTTTCCGAATGTGTTTTTTCCCCTCAGGTAAGCCGCTTTGCAAGCTGCGTGACGTGCGTCTCCAGCTTGCGAGGACACGAAACATGCAATCTGGGAAATTATAAGACGCGGCAATGGAGATGGAGAGGAAACGGGGAGGGAGGAAAGGAGTGTGAAAAGAACAAGGCGAAACGAGTAAAAGGGGGAAAAAACAGGAAGAAGTCGTGAACAAAATGAGGGGTCGGTGGAGAGGAGCTGCTGGAGGTGGAGGAGGACGCGCTCTCTTATTTATTTATTTCTACAGCGAGCCAGAGTGTAAGTAAGTAAAGCAGCCAGCTGGGCCTCGGTCTCTCGGCAGTGTGTCGGAGCCTGTCACCGCCGCCGCTACCGAGACAGCTACAAGTTTACAACAGCTGCCGACTAATGTTTGATCAGTGATAAAATATGCCGAGGTGACAACACCATGCTGCCCATGCATTTGCAGGGGAGGCCCTCGCAGCATTAAAAATTCAGTGCCTGGCAAGTATAGAGAGGGCCCTGATGGTCTCAGCGCTGCCGCCGCTCCTCCTCCCCCCCCAAAAAAGGTACACCCAGGGATGTGCACGACTTCACAAGATGTCAGAAAGCATCTTTGTGTTGTGTTCACCGGGGGGTCAGCCTTCCCCTCGCCGCGTAAAACACGCCCTTTACGTCGGCTTTGGTAGCGGAGAAGTGCTGCTGAGATGCAGGTAGAGAGGGAGGAGTCAAGGAAAGGTGGCAGGTGACGCTGACGGCGGACAAATCGCGGCGATGATATAGTGCACGCAGGAGAGTGAACGTTGTGGGGCTAGAGTCAAACAACGAAGAGAATTTGTCTTTAGTCATTTTGTGACGCTCTCCTAAGATCATTAACTTATTTTATGATCTTAAGAACATTATTTTCATGTGATTGTTTCATATGATCAAAGCAAAATGTAAAAAAAATGCTTTTTTGTGCTTATTCCTTGACTGAACTTTCTTTAAATGACATTAAGATCAGAAAACCTCCTTGTGATTGAAGGGAAAAAAACACCTTCTCCCTTGATTCAGTGAAACACACTCAAATGTAAGACAATAAAATGCAAAATCTCATCTGTGACGACACATCCGCGAGCCAGTTTTTCAACCTTCTTTAATAAGTGAGACGTTTTGCGTCCTCTCTTTTTTCTTTCGAGGCCTCTGCAGCTGTCTGCGCCGTCTGTTTTTGTTTGCGGTGACGCCGACAACGTGGGCACGCCAAGGAGAGTCTCCTGGTAAATGTCAACTGTCAGAGAATTGAGGCCTCCTCATCAATCGCCCCCTGCCATCGCAGCTCTGGGCATTGAAAACCCCCTCCGAGGAAGAGAGAGAGAGAGAAAGAGAGAGAGCCCAATTGCACCGAATAACTGAAGGAAGTCATGGTCAAAAGAGAGAGAGAGCGAATCAGATTTCCCTTCCCCTGTGACAAGGTCCTCTGACAGTTGTGTTGCTGGCAGTCTGAGCAGTGGGCTATGATTGCCAGAGTGCATTAGAGGCCCTGTGTGTAATTTGACATCTCAATATTGAAATAGTAATGCATCCTCACACAGCATAAATTGCTGCCTCGTAATTGGATTCCAGACATGCGGTACAGGGAATCGAGATGTCCTTGCGAGCTTGATAATGCTGTGTCATGGTGGCTGCGAGCGAGAGCCGCAATGATGTCAAAGTGAGGAAGAAAATAAAATGGAGGAGAAGAAGAAGAAAAGTTTGAAATTTGATGGGGTGGATGGAGGAGGCGGGGGGATTATTCACCCAGATTGTGGTCGGCGGCGTGCCGTCTTTCCTTCTGTGAAACGAGGCCATTTCCAGATCTTTATTTTGCACGTTTAACCCGTTAAACTGTAGAAACCAATTTTTGTCTCCAGACCTCCTTTTACCCTGTGTTTGAGTCGTCGTAGGGACCCCAAATTAATTCCGATACCTGTGTTTATTGTATGTATTTGTTCAGCAAAGTGTTGGGAAAAAAATGTATATCTGCAAAAAAAATCACTTGTAAAAGATAATTTGATGGTAACTATGAACATGCAGCATGATATGAGCCAGATTCCCCAAAATACCTCCTGGAGTGTCAATAAGACACCTTTTTGGAAAGATTATGAACTAAAGAATCAGAATCTGCAACAAAAATCACGATAAAATGAAGTCTTGGCCTTTCAGGAAGGAGTTTTAGTCAAAAAAAAACTGTAGTTCGGTTCAAAAATGAAAGTAAATTGCATATTTTATCTCAAAAGATTGTCTGAATGGGGCATGCTGGGACTTAAAATGGCCGCAGGAGGATTTTCGCACGGTTTCCAAAAGGACGATCAACATGTTACAACCCCCGACATCCCTGCCCACGGACACACACACACCTGTGCGCGGCGCATCCTCTGCTCTTTTGTCGCTTCTTGTCTCGTTGCGGCTTCTTGCCCGTCTAAATAATTCAGTCCAAAGTGAGAAGCGGCACATCTTACACGGCATACTCAACATGCCAACAAAAAACAAAAAGCAGCACCAGACAAGGGACAGGAGGCCCTGGCTTCAATTAGGCCTTTTGTGACTGACAATGGGGCGACAAATTCATTTTGTTACAACGCCCGCTGCATTGCGAGCCATCAACTTTGTACCTGGCTCTTCCTCCTTTCCTTCCTCCTCCCTCCTCCCTCCTTCCTCCCTCCTTTCCAGCTTCTTTTTTTGTTTCGCTAATGCTGTTGACGTCCGTGCCCACTCCCTTTCCCTGCCTCATTTCATCGTTACACCGTGAGCAGGTATCAGGTGTTTGTGGTGCGCGTGTGTTTATAAGAATGTGTGTGTGTGTCTGTGTGTGTCCACAGCTCCTGGGCTATTGCGTTACCCGGGATCAAGTGACAGTGGAGTCCAAAAAAGAGACGGCTATTCTTCAGGGTCGCTGAGATCCTGCTGACTAATTGGATGAGGTGTAAGTCAAGCCAACGGGCCTCAGACTTTAATGTGACATACAGGAGAGAGAGAGGGAGAGAGAGAGAGAGAGAGGGAGAGAGAGAGAGAGGTGCTGCACACGCGTCACCGTTCGTTCCAAACACCAAACCCTTTGTCCACGCCTCCACCGGTTCACACGCACATGTACACGCCGCGCAAACGCTTTTCGCCGCTCCACTTCGTTTACGGCGGTTCATTAATGTTGCAGCCGCTTCTCCGCTTTCCTTTTGTTCTTGCTTTTCATTCGCTCCTTTTTGTGTGTGCGCTTGCGTGTTGTTTCGTTGTGTACCGGAGAAGAAGAAGAAGAAGAAGAAGGTAATCGATCAGAGACGATGCTGTTTGTTTTTTTTCTCTTCGTGATTGTAAATGAAGATGTTGAAGTAAATTAATGAGCAGATCTGGTCGGCAGTGAGGATGTTTTTGTTTGTCTTTTCAGAAGTAAATAAAACTGCAGAGCAAGAACGTTGAATCAGGTTGGCAGTTTAGAGAGATGGATGAAGTGGAATGAGGCTCATTTTTATTGTGTTTTATTAGCAAGAAAAACAATTAAATGTTGGAAATGTAATTTAAGCAAAATTATTAAATACATTATTAAAAGTATACCAACAGAAGGTCACATGGAGGAGCTTTAGGAAGTTGTGGTGGATTTAAAAGGTAATATGTGCTATACAATGGACCTATATGACAATTTAATAGGTTTTAGAAGATGTAATGTTTTATTACGTACAATTAAATGAACATCTTTCTCAGAAAGAAATGGGCCATATCAAAATAAGCAAGATTTATACAAGAAAAAACATTTGTATCGGGAAAAATACGGAAGACAATATTCCTGATGCAAACATCACATATAATGTTAATTAATTTCATGAAAAAATATATTGTCAGTAGTGTGTCAATGAGCAGAATCACTTATGGCCTAACTATTAAGGTGCAACACTAAGACTGTTCATAAGGGAACATCAGATCCTTCTCCTTATGTTAGGACCCAGGACACAAAGAACAGCGTGAGTCAGTCTTCATCACCAATTTGTTAAATCTGTCATGTGCTTCCTTTCTAAAAACTCCTCAACACCGTTAATTAAAATATGCTGCGACATCACGAGATGCTTAAAAGAAGGAGCCTGTCGGCCTCGCTCACTTCACCGAACCTAAAGAGTGAAGAAAGGAGGAAAAAAAGAAAAGGAAGAGCTGTATCGTAGAAAAGGGGCGTGTGGGGTGAAGTTACAGCAACAGCTGGTGCATCCTGGGACGCCGGCCAGGATGTCGACTCTCTCTTTCACTTTCCATCTGCTTTCTTATTACCTGCTACGATCCCTTCTCTTGCCTCTCGCTCTCTGCCCTCAAACGCTGCATATCCTCGTGCCGCGACCCGTCTCTGCGCTATGTCATGTTTTGTCTTTCGCAGTGGTCGTAGTCGTGGTGGTGGTACTAAAGGGATATCTTGCGACTGCAACTGCGGTTGGCCACGCAGTTGCATCCACGGACTCGTTTTGGTTCATAGTTCCCGCCTTTTCCTTTCGCCAGAACAGTAGTTGGCGCAACTACCGTTTAGAGTCGACTATTATTATCTCCCTCCAATTTACCACCATCTGCATGTCCTTACACTCCGTCAAAGACGGGTTATATAAACGCTCACATTTGCTGGACCTCTTCAGCCAAACGTTCTTCAACGGGATCCATCGTTCGTGTTTCTGCTACGGCTTATAAAAAATGGCGGCATTATGCTCTGAAAACCAGGAAATGCGAGACTCGGAGAGGACGCGGTCAGCGGACCAATCGCAGTCTTGCGGGCTGCGAACGGCTCGCGTAGCTTTGTCGGATAGTCAGACATTTTGGGGCGATGCACGCAAGATGGCCGACGGGACGACGCAAGGGGCCTTCGCGGGTCTGGCGTGCTTGCGTCGCTGCGTAAAACCCGAGTTTAATGGACCCTTAAGGGGTCCAGCTGTGATTCACAAACACCAGCGATTACTGGGACGACCTCAATAAAGGCCTTAATGAAATGAGCTTTTAAAGAAGAAGATGCAGACGCATGTCGGCGTGATGCCTCTCAGTCTGATGAGCCTCAGCATCTACAGGATGTCCCGATTATCATGTGACCCAAACGGCATCTGCCGTTGCAAGAAATCACATCCGTTAACCTTTAAAATATTCACAGACGCATACTGTAAATATACAAAGAGGGGATTTGTGTGTGTTCCACAACTTAATGCCACATTGTTAAATGTCAGGACATATTCAATGTAATTATGATATGAACACATTGTCGTCGTCCCCTAATGTTGCGCGCTCTATTCTAGTGGGATTGTGTGCGCTTTCGGTGGCGTTGTCAGATGGTAAAATCACAGGGAGGCCATTGTGTGTCGGAAGACGAGACTGACGTGTCCCACATTGTTGGAATAATCCTTTTAAAATGTGTGAAACAATTTTGTTCCTGTAATCCCTGAAAATCCCCCCAGTAAGAATTACAGGCGGAGGGAATGAATGGGAAATGACTATTTATACACACAAACACACACACCAAAAAGCGAGAGGGGATCATTAAGGGTGTTTCATTGCAAGGGTAATTTGACATTTAATTTGCAGTAAAATGTTGAAATTGTTGCTTTCAGGAACTCATCTGTTGGCTGTTAGAAGTGCCGCTCGCCCTCGCTCTCTCTCTCTCTCTCTCTATTCACACTCAGCTTTAATCTCCAGCAGGTATGACACAATCAATTGGAGTGGCTTTACAACTGCGAGGACTTTTTTTGATTCGAAGTGCTGTTTATTAGCTTAAAGCATCTGGCCGAGGATCTGGTGATTAATTGGGGTGAGCCGCCTCCGATATAACAAGGTCAGCCCTCGCCGAGCCTTCTCCACTCCTTCCATTTACATCAATTAGAACTAAGAGGTGTAGAGCGGCGCCTTGGGCCCGACACACACACACACACACAGAGGACAGAGACACTGTGTGTGTGTGTGTGTGTGTGTGTGTGTGTGTGTGTGTGTGTGTGTGTGTGTGTGAGGAGATTCATATGTGAGAAAAAGAAAAGGAAACTCATGTATGTTGCTTCGGTCAATCTTCTAGTTTAAATATAGCTCAGAGAAGTGGCCTTTAATGAATTTCATGCAAATGAGACATTTTGCTTTATGTTTTCGAGCCACTTCACTGTAGTACCGCTGATTCCACGTCGGCCAATTAGAGAGCCGGCATGGAAGAGAGAGAGAGATGGATGGAGGGAAATGATTCATCTGATGACAATGTGGATGGAGAGATGGAGAGAGAGAGAGGAAAGCGCAGATCTTTGTAATTTCATTTGACTTTGTTTTATGGCGTTTGAATCCATAATATAAACCTCTTCCTGACTCGCACTTCTTCCCAATGTGTCAAGCCGTCCTCCTTCGGCTTTGTGTCTGCGGGTCCCTGATGAATTTAGTCTTTATTAAGGAAATCATATTAGTGATTATAGGCTCATCAACTTGGGATCCCACACACACACACACACACACACACACACACACACACACACACACACACACACACACTCACGACATCAGTGCTATTATATAGAGGCAGACGTCTGAAAGCTATGAGAGCACAGCGTGTACAGTAGAGGGCGTTTTCTCTTACTTCAGACAGAGGGCGGCCTTGTGTCAGATACCTCTCCCTCCTTCTCTCTCTCTCTCCCTCCTTCTCTCTCTCTCTCTCCCTCCTTCTCTCTCTCCCTCCCTCTTGTCTGCCAGATATATATATTGAGAAGCACCGGCGATCAGACGCATTGAGGGTTTAGGAGGACGAGCCGTTTCATTTTCAAAAAGCTTATCACCCCCAAAACATGACAGTAATTATTTATCGCTTTCTCATTTTTGAACATTTTTAATAAAAGCGAGTGGGGATTTCATTTTAGTTTCACGGCGTTTTAATACTCGGACACGGCCGCCGTCTCAATGTGCGATGAGCACGTTGTCATTTGAGAGATTTAAACCACTTGTTTTTGCTCAGGTGTTGTGTTACAATGTGCAATCGCATCATGTGCAACTCCTTTTTGATTTAAAATAGTTTTTAGTGCGTTTCTAAAGGATCGCACGATCTTTAAAGTCTCAAATTGTACTGAAGTGACGCTGCATTACAACTTAATATGAAGCCAATCATATCAGACTTGCCTATATTAGGCCCGTGTTTGATTAGCATTTCAATGGCAAAGCTTTTTCTAGAGCAGATGTAAGATGAGTCTCAGCATGGATGTCATCATAATAAGCTCTGATTGGTCATAAAGGAGAACAATAAAAGGGGCAAAAACAAGAGAAGAAAAGATGGCTGACCACGACGTCCCCCCCCCCCCCCCCCCCCACAATCTGATAACGAGACAATACGTGGATGAACACATGTTTTCAACTGAAGATTATGACGGAGCACAGTTATTTCCTGTACGAATACACTTTCAATTTCCTGCACGGCACTTTAGTTTTATTACATTGATAACACGATACCATCGGCCGTAGCCATGGGGACGAAACCGACCGGTGCTCACAATAGGAGAGAGCGATAACGAGAGAAATGATGTGAGAAGAGACAGAATGAAAGAGAGAGAGACAGAAAGAGGAAAGGCCTGAGATTAATCAGTCGCTGACAGAAGTCTGGCTGCAGCCGGGAAGGACGATCATAATTACTATTATTCAGCTATTAGTTACAAAAATGTTCCAAAGAACATCATTCTTCACGTTCGCGAGTCCTATTAGAGGCGTTTTTTAATCCCCTTCCTCTGTGGATTCGGTATACATGTATTAAAAGATGCATTAAAAGACTGATATGACATCTATTGGTTCATTTGATGGAGAGTGTGAATGGGATTTCATCATTCGTGTGCTTTAAAAGTCAGAAACGCTGTGTGTGCTGTCTGTGTGTCAATGTTTATGACCATCACGAGTATGTGTGCGCAGACACACAACACATGTGTCATATATGTGTGTGTGTGTGTGTGTGTTTCCCCGCCCTCTCCCCTGTCTTGTGTCCCCTCAGGCTTCAGTCAATGACCCCTTGTTTCCACAAAAGGTCCACAAACCGATTTCCTAGCGGGCACCGCACATTTCCAGCCGGGTCCTGATCCCCCACTTAGACCAATTGGAGTCAATTTGTTATCGCAAATATAAATTTGGTAACTTGTAATATCCCACGAGCCGGGGTAAAGTGTGTGTGTGGGTGGAGGAGAGTGGGGGGGGGGGGGCACTGGCAAAGGGCAATGCTATTTTCACTTCTGACCCCCTTCATTGAGGCGAGCCTTTTGTTAGCTGAGGCATTCAGCTGCCAATCACAGCAAAGTTTTTCATTAAATTCACTGGAGAAACTCCCCGGGTCCCAACTGGGCAGCCGCCACAAGAATCCATGGAATGGGGGGGGGGTCTTCTGAAAATAACTAAGCAAGAAAACGCTGACCCGTTTCTCATCGCTTTGTTTAAATATGTCCATGAGCAGCAGCGGAGGGGGGGACTCCTTGCCCCTCTGCTTTTATGTACATACAACAGTTTGTGGAGATATTTAAATGTTGACAATATATATATTTTTCAAGTGGGTTCATCCGGCTTCCTCATAATGTGTAACTTTGTATACGTAGGAGATCTGAAGTGTATGCATGTGTGAGAGGCCGAGAGTGGCCGGTGAGAACGAGTACTCGCTTGACTCTTTGGCCCCCGAGGCGTCGCACACATAGACACACACACACACACACACACACACACATACTTCTGGCCCCGGTCCGATTTTTCCCCCTGAAGCGGTTGACATTTCCCCCAGAAGGATAATTGAGGAATAACATTTGTGTTACAATTTAACATGACCTCTGCCTTTGGAAGCCCTTTCATATTACCTCGCTGAAGA
Organism: Clinocottus analis; assembly: GCF_023055335.1. Lineage (NCBI taxonomy): Eukaryota > Metazoa > Chordata > Actinopteri > Perciformes > Cottidae > Clinocottus > Clinocottus analis. Next base: position 311,533 of record NW_027176251.1, on the reverse strand, counting down.
TGGCTGCTGACACCCACTTAGGCAGGAAGGGGTGTGTGTGTGTCTGTGTTTCCACTCTATGTCCACTCCATGTGTGTGTGCTTGTGTTCCTTTGCATGTAGGCATATTTGCATGTGTGTGTGTGTGTGCGTCCAGCTGACCAACGATGTGAGGTGGATGGATAGCTTTAGGTGAGGCGATGGGGTATCGTTGATGTTCGAGAAAGGAGGGAAAATAGCTTATTATTACAACGGCCGAGTCAATGTCAAGAGGAGCCGCAATGACCTTTTCAAGTCTTCGCCTAGCAACTATTAAAAAAATGTATCAAGGCGGGAGGGGGGGAGGTGTGTGTGTGAGTGTTTGTGTCCACGTCTGTGTGTGTGTGTGTGCCAGACTCAGCTTTTAGCGGCCTACTTCTTGTCCCCGCCTCTAAGGTTAATGGATTGACTGTTACCTGTTCTCGAGGCTTAACATTGGCCCGCACACAAGGGGAATCATCCGCGGCCGCTCCGGCAGCCTCGCTGCCGCTTTTGCTGCCGGAAGGCCAAATTAACGGAGCCGTGGGCTTGTTTGTTTTAGGAATTTTCGAAAGGGGTTTATCTCGAGTCAAGGATACGAGGTCGAGACACGGGTCTTTAATCACTGCACCTCGCAGCGATGGCTTCATGCCGAGGTGCTAGGTGCTGCTTCCACTTTACGCCCTGGACACAGTGGACGTAATCCTCGGGAAACAAACAACTGTGCTGTGAAACAGTCGTCAGCTGTGACTCACAGGCAGTGTATTCGACTTGAAATGGCAGCTAACGTACAGATAGAACATCTTCTGAATAAATGTGATGTCAAATGTATGTATGATGTGTCACAATGTTAAACTTTAATACAAGAACATGAAGGATTCACTGAAGATGATGCTAGACAAGGTCTCATAAAGTCCTAATTAAATAATCTTGAACGCCAAACCAGTTGTAGGAGACAGTAGAGAGTGAATGATCGGCCTTTACGCTCAAAAGAGCGACAACAGTAAACATTCAACGCACAAAAATGCAAGAAAAAATGACTCTGGATTGTTTGCGTTATCTCCTTTGAATCCCATGTGCACGTGAAAGTGATCCAATGTGGGATTATCGGACCCTACAACACAAAAACTACTACAAACAGAGGTAATTACTAGACGTAGGGGGAAAAAATCGGTACGGAATAGTATCGCGATATTTTGCGTGGCCATATTGTATCGATACACGGAAGCCAAGTATCAATCTTTTACCTAATCAATTCTGAACGTTTTTGGTCCTAGAATAGTGAAATCAATTTATTTTTTGTTGACAAAGCTGTCCTTTGGGGACAATTTGCAGTGGAAAAAAAGCTAATAAATCGCAATATCGCGATAATATCGCATCGGGACTTAAGTATCGTGACGATATCGTATCGTGGGGCCTCTGGTGATTCCCACCCCGAGTAATTACAGAGTTTGTATATCTTAAATGGGCATTTTTGGGAAAAGAATGATTTAATTAACACAACCATTCAATAATTGGGATTACATTCAATTGTCAAGATTAATTTGTGAGCAAACTTTTGAAATGTTAAAGAAAATAAATGCTACAATATAGTTTGGTTGACACTGTGCTTGCATGGCTGTCATATAGAGACTTACATTTACAGTTTAGGCAACACAACTACCTGTTTGTGAGTAAAATATAATTTTGTGTGTCTGTGTGCCCATCTGTAAGTATTTAGACATGTTGTGTCTGACCAGGACTTGTGCGTGCTGCAGTATTGAAGGTTGCGTTATAAAGTCGCCCCTTCCACATTCACTACATCTTCACCCGACAGTGCGAGCTGCCATTGCTCTTCATCAGAGCAGCCAGCCACACCGTTTCACACCAGCTCGCTTCAGACCGACCGCCTTCCACTGATAAATGAGAGGATTAGTGACTGGTACACTTTATTAAAAAGTAATAACAATTTTTGTTGGCATCCTTCACGTGGTAAGGAGTGCCATGAATCACAGGATATTGGCTGTCTGTATCTGATGAATGCATCGTTTACCAGGCGAGGAGTTATTTAGTAGCGGCTATTAATTTAAATCACATTTATCTCTCCCCCCTCTAGCTCGGCATACAGCGAAACACAAGCTCGACAATGGAGAGAAAAGTCAGAGCAAAGGATTAGACTTCACACAATGGATACTGATATATTACATCAGGTAATTTCATACAGTGTGCCGAGAAATGACATTTTGATAGCGCTATTTGATTATGTTGCGCTGGTAGAAATACGCTTTAAGGCCTGTAATGTAGACTCCAACTCTCTTGTTGGCTCAGCAAAATGATAGTAATCTCTGTGTGTTTTGAATTAAGGTGTCTTTTTTAATGTCAGCTCTGAGCTGTAATGATGCTGCGAGCAAACAGTGCATTGGCAAATTGCTCATCACTGTTAGAGTCAGTGGACCAAGGCCACTCACAGAGGATATTTATACCATTTAAAAAGAATAATTGTTGTTGCTTTACTTGTCATCCATCTTTTTCTCACACACACGTTGCCCGCTGCTATTCTTTAAACAATCATCCAACACACAAAGGCCTAAAATAGACTCACACATGCACACGTGTACGTCACGTCTTGAGGTTGTAGTCGCTGTCTATCTTTGATAGCTCTCCAATATGACACAAATACAACATCATGTCGCGAAATGTTGGTGGTCCCTCATTTCCTTTTTCCTGTTAGAGGGGTTGAAGGCTATCCAAACATGAAATGGGAGGCTTAGCCAGACACATCATCAATTATTCAAAGTAATAACACTGTTTCAAGACTAAATCGTTTGCTTACGGCTATGTATTTTTTGGAAATTCTGACGCAGGCACACCTGAGCAGAAAAGATTAAATATTATACACATTATGCTTCTGCTGCGTTGAGATGAACACAACCTTTTAAGTTTTGACTTTACGTTGTGTGTATATGACAGTGTATTATTACATTATATTGCATTTAGCTGACGCTTTTACCCAAAGCAACTTACAGTAAGTACATTCAACCGTCAATACAAACTCAGAACAACAAGAATCAGGACAATTTTTTTAATAAAGCAAACTACAAAGTGCCACTTTAGTGCTACTAAAGTGTTATGCTTCATTATTCAAGGTGTAGTCGTAAAAGATGGGTCATCACTACCGATAGTGATGATTTGTATTGATCACTGTTCCTTCCACGTGATTCATCTCTGGAATATTGTTATCTTTAGCACTCATCTAAATTGTGATAAACTGGATTACCCAAACTCACTACTTTCAAAATATTCACCCAACAATAAATGAGCCCTCACACAGTAAAACTGAATTTGAGTTGACATTCACAGACGCTCACATAGCCGGTGTCGTGCGGCTGTTTATCTGCAACAAAGTCCACTTTTAGTGAAAATGACTTCTCGGTGACCTTAAAGCTTTTGGAGCCGGCCACAACCCAAATTACCAGCTCCCTCATAAACAAGCCCAGGCTTATATTTCCATAAGTCTGGGCTTAACTTAATTAAATAGGCAGATAGGAGCATTTAGACTGGAAATGTGTGCACCTACAGCTTAAGTGTGTGCTACGTCATGTTTGCTTAACCTTCCCTTGGACTCCAAAGGTGCGTCTGGTAATTGAAACATAACAGAATTATGTTACAAATGTCTAACAGAGCCCTATGTGTACAGTAGAATCCCATACACCGCTGAGCTTAGCACGTGTTTTCATTTAATTAGTTTTTCATTTTGGCCCTGAGTGCCTTGTGTCAATATGGGCAAACAAGTTGGTGGAGGAGTTTCCGTGTGCACGAGTCATACCCGAGTTAATGCGTTCGTTTTGGTTCTGTGCTATTCGCTCATTTGGCCGACATTTTAACAAGCAAGATATTTATGAACGCTTAGCGGGGATGTTGCCGCTATAAGTGGCTACTGTGTGGACTTTAAATAAATAAATATATTTTTTAAATGGTTTGTCTGTTTTACCTTCCTCTTGTGTTAGCTTTCTGTTAGCAACTCTTGTGTTAGCTTTCTGTTAGCAACTCTTGTGTTAGCTTTCTGTTATCAACTCTTGTGTTAGCTTTCTGTTAGCAACTCTTGTGTTAGCTTTCTGTTAGCAGCTCTTGTGTTAGCTTTCTGTTAGCTGCTCTTGTGTTAGCTTTTTGTTAGCAGCTCTTGTGTTAGCTTTTTGTTAGCAACTCTTGTGTTAGCTTCGGTTTTGACCCGTGTCTTAAATCAGTTGTTAAATACACTAAAACAATGATCTTTCATCAAGTAGTTCCTCATCTCTTGGCTACTTTGTTAGACTTCCTTATCCGTGAAAATATTGTTGTATGTTTTAATATTTTTGGTGTGGGCCTCTGGGCCTTTTCTTTGTCAGGATACGCCTCCATTTCAATTAAAAAAATTCTAAAACGAACGTCAAGAGAATCCTATAAATAAATAAAAGGTTGTTGTGTTACCTGACTATTACTGATGGGTATTAAAACACATCTCTTAAATGCATTTGTTTGATTTATCTTTTCATTTTAATATTATTAACTATAGTAACATCCATGGTGTTATGGGTCAATTATATTTACTTCAAGAAAAAGGCTTTTTAATCAATATAACTTACATACAAACACAAAATGAAAAGACAACACAACATATATATTTTGCAGAGTAAAAAAAATAAGCAAACAAGCAAATCATATCTTTATAACTGGGTTGAGACCAACGCTAACACAAAGGTCGTCATTTCAACCAGAGCTTTCTTTTTGTTTGATTTAGTTGAACTAGAAGTTCCCGACAAAGTCAAACAGCCTTGATGCAACAAACTTAGTTATGTGGTTCTTTTATGCGTTTAAAAACCTAAAAGGTGGAACACAAGAGGAAGGTTAAAGTTGTTTTATTGATTCAAATCCCCCGTATCTCTTGAATCCGTTGCGTTCCTGTAAGAGTTGAACATCGCTCAGTTGTTCCCGTCTTCTCTTCCCACACAGACACCGGAGTAAAAGTGACAAACGTAAAGCTCAAAGCCGTAACCGCCACTGAGCGCGAGTACAAGTGACTACAAAGAGCTTTGAATCTTGTCTTTGCTGTTAAGGAGGAATGTTTCCCCCGTGTCAACGTTGTTGGCCTCGCATCTTCACAGCACGAGAGGAAGAGCAGAGGCGTCACAGAGACTCTTAGCTACTGACGTTTGAAGTGAAAACCCACAAAGACGCACACATCTTCTTTTTTCTTTTACATTGTCGACGACAGAGAATATAAAGTTGAGCGGTAACACACGACAACATTTAAAAGACACGACATCTGCATATTTGTGTGTTGCCTGCAGGTTCTTAAACGCTTATACATTTTAGATTTTTACGTAGATTTGGTGTATTATCATGTTTTGCAGGAGGATTTTTGATCCAGCAAATCAGCTACGTGTATAAATAGGAAAGGTTACCTTCTACCCACTGTAACTTTGGGGGGAAAAGTTGACTTTTTGATACTGTGTGAGGGTTTCGTGGTACGTTGGAGATATGCATCTGTATTCTCACAGCTCTGTCACTCTGTCCTGATGATTAATGTAAAAAAAAAAAAAAAAAAAGAGTTTGACAGAATTCCAGGCCTCATGTCCCTCCTGGGCGACGTGTGATAATCTGCCTGCTCCAGGCGGCTCTCCAGCGGTTAACGGGGGCCTCCTGTCCCAGGTGAAGAGCCCCGGGGGCCGGGGGTGTAGCGCCTGGAGGCTGCCCAGGTGTTCCTGGTTATTACTGACTGTCTGTCCCAGCTGGAGAGAGAACAGCACAAATATCACTGAATGTAATGGTTGCGTTGGCTGTCAGGTTAAGCCTTCAGTCTGACTGACTTCATGCCGCTTTACTCTCGTCCTCCCTGACCTTTCACACACACACACACACACACACACACACACACACACACACATTTTGTTTCGAAATAATGTTTAACATGGAATGTCCATAGCTGTCACTGCATGCTGGCATTGTTGGCTTTTTACACCTGCAAAACATGTTGAGAACTGGGAAATCTCACCTTTTTTATGAGCATTTAAATGTTTTTCTCAAGCAGCAAACAGCCATTTGTTGTGAAAATTGTTATTTTTTTTAATTGATGAATTTACCGTCATGGGCTTTACATTGACGCAGTATCTGGTGCTGTTAAAAAGCTCGCACAGGAGGCAGCATTTCTAGGGCGCGAAGCCAACACTAGATGGCTGCAGATAATGGAGAAAAGGAGCTAATGATCCGCTCATACTGTAGGCAGGGTGACGGAGAGGGAGGAGGAGGAGGAGGAGGAGGAGGAGGAGGAGGAGGAGGAGGAGAAGGAGGAAGAGGAGGAGGGGATGCGAGAGAGAGCCAATGAAGCAGAAGGAGACTGAAGGGAAGACGTGGATTATGAGAGCAAAGACTTCTGCTGCTCAAATAGATATTATAACATAACATCTACTCACGTGTCCATTCACACATCGTGCCACCGGGTCACATTTGAAGTTAACACATAAAAATTTACATTATTATAATACATCCACACCCAAAATCCAAAGAGTTTCCACTTTGTCATCAATATTATACCCCAAATATATAATATGTGTCAGCTGTGGATTTATCATGACCGGCTCCATTCAGATTTTAAATGTATTTAATTGAAAATAAACGGGATTTTGGCTTAATTTGCCATTTCAAATCACATGAGTCCACACATGTGTAACTGGTTATCACACACATGCACTAATCGTTGACCCTCATCTTCCTTTTCCCCTCCTTTTACCTTTTGAGGTCAATTTAATCCCATTCAATGTTTAATGTTGCTTCATATTTCATGACTTTTCCTAATTTAATAAGTACAACTAGGTAAACATAACATTAACATGATATGTTTCCAATGTCTACACATCTTGTGCATCGATGTTCTTTGGGGTCAATTTGACCCCTCGGCTTTATTTCACTGTGTAAAACGTAAGAAATATCAACATTTTACACACGTTTTAGTTGTTTTGGATGATATTGAGGTCACAATAACATACAATTGTATAACCTTCAGAAGGTTTTAGGGCCCTTAACCTTACATAAAGGATATTGGAGATGCCCTTTGGCTTTCCAGTGCTTATCTGACGAATGCCGTACGAGTACATGTTGTAAAGATATCGATTATTTCCATTTCTACATCCATAATGCCAAAAGTGCTGCAGAAAAAGTCCACCGGTGAGCAGCAATATTTCAAATTAAAGTATTGTAATGTTTCTGGGTGGCACACGCCTCTTTTTTTTAAGCCACTTCACAATCAATAGAGCAGTCAGAACACATTGTCATCGGGTGCATTACACCACAAATGAATTGTAGAGCTCGGTAAAAGCCAATTGCAGAGGTGATGGAATATCTGTGTGCGTCTGTTTGACAATTGGTTATATTTGCAGAACATGTAGATTAATGGTGTTCACAGCGTGCCACATCTCGAGCATCAATTACCTCCACACACACACACACACACACGCGCACGCACACACACACTGCACTTCATTTTATACCATTCAACACCCAAAGAAGGCTGGCTATAGCGAGAGGGATAACAAGTCATTGATTATCTCTAAAAGGTGAGCGGATGATCGTAATCCCACAAGAGGGCGTCTTGGATGTAGTTTAAATATGTTCTCAGCGCCTCTGAAATATTTATCACTTTCAAAAGGCAATTGGTGCGTTTGCTTCGAGTTTATACGGCGTTTTCCTCCACAGCTGCTGAGGGAATTAATGGGAAAGGCGGGAATATAAAACATATGTCTTTATCAGGAAGGGCTCAGTCAGATTTATTAAGCAGCGCTACAGTAGTGGAGCCTCTTGTCTGAGGCGCAGATCACAGCGTGAACATCAGGGGAGAGATTGCTTTTTATAAACTGTAGGCCATAAGTAATGTGATATATTTTCATGGTTTGGGGACCTGTGTGTTATTTATGCTCTGTGATTTCAGGGAAACTATCTCCATTATTGAGATAAAGAGGCTGGTTAAAGTGTGTGTGTGTGTGTGTGTGTGTGTGTGTGTGTGTGTGTGTGTGTGTGTGTGTGTGTGTGTGTGTGTGTGTGTGTGTGTGTGTGTGTGTGTGTGTGTGTGCTCCACGAGAAGAAAAAAAGAAGAAGAAGAAGAAGAAAAAAAACCCGCGCCGTTTCTCTCGGATTCACACATCCGTGAGAAATATTGGAAAATGTCGCCGGGGCAATCTGCCAACATGAGTCATTTCAGATTAATATTTAGATTGATTGGGTGTGGCCTCCCGTGCGCCAATGTGTATCTGTTGCAGCGCCGAGGGGAGTCAAACCAGTTTGAACACGGCACACAAACTAATAACTGATCACTTTTTTTTTCTTCTTTTTTTTTAGAAATCAATGGAATTAACACACTCACATGCGTTTGCATCGTCCACACATCTCGGTTTAAATCAACCGAACCGCTATCGGCGCCGCGTGCAAGCCGGCGAGCTTCAATCACGGCAACAACCAGCACGATGTTTTTAGGAAAAAGCTGTAATTGAAACTATCCAGCCAGGTGAGCGGCGGCGCTGCACCTGACAGACAGAATGAAGGGCAGAAAACTCATTTTAAGGTATGTGGTCACACTCGGTATAGTGAATATATCTCTCAGCTTTCCTTTTGTGAACGGGAAAGTGATGACGATGACGAGCAACAGATCTGAAAGTATGGATGCATCAAAATAAATCAACTTTCGGATTACAAAAGGCCCGTTTGATGAGTTGTGAGGTTTCAGGCCACGCACACACACACAAACACACACACATAAGGTACACTTGTGCATGCACAGACCCATTTGCTCACATACACACACACTCAGGCTGATATCAGTCCACTTTTATTAAGCTTAACACTAGATTTAATGTTAATGAAGTTGTTTCCATAACATCTTATGCAGATATAATATATCAGACTGACTTGGAAAAGATACTGTCTTCCTCCTTCTCTTCCTCCTCCTCGCTTCATTCCATTATTCTTCTGTCTTATTATACTATAAGTATCATCTCCAATGTGGTAATTGGATTTGATGCAGAGAGCCAAAATAATGCTTAACACCCCTACGGAGACATTTTAAAGTCTTGAGCGCTTTAGTGTGCTACTTTACAGTGTCATGCATCCCAATTTGAAGGATTTAAAGAAATCATACCCAAGTAAAATGATATTTTGCATGCAGACGGCTGGATTCAAAAAGCCTTTGTGACGGCGAATATGTGTTTTTAAAAGAATATTTGATGACTGAATAACAATACTAGTTGCTTCAAACATCCCGTAACGTGCTTCCACAGAGCTGTGCATTACATTTCATATCTCCTTGCTTGCCTTTCAGAACAAAGAAGGACATTTCTCTCCAGCCCATCATGAAATAACACAGTAGACGCTCTTTGAGGGCACGCCTGACAATCTGCATACAATAGCTCCTCGTGAGTTAAATTAGACCCTCCCTAAATGGGAATTTGATTCTTATTTCAGAACTTCAGAGGCATGTTCATTACATCGGCAAACAACATCCAGCAATGAGTGATCTGACATCGACAGGCTTTGTTGTTACAAAAATGCAAATCCCGGCGATGCCGGATGGGTGCAAACACCGAGACAACACGCGCTCTTCCTTTCAGTTCAAATTAAGGAGAAGGCAAAGAAAAGAGGTTCCATCGGGACGTGTTATCTCCTTCTCTGAGTTTATCCGGGTATAGGAATTATCGGAGCAGCTGCTTTTAGACGGAAATAAACAGAATTATGAAGAGATTGGGATAAAATTGTATTTGGGTGATACATCAATGCATCATTAGGCCCTCAAAAACAAAGTTTGGCTGGGTAATTACCGGGGTTGACTCTTTGTAAATTGTTTCAGCACTATTGTGGGTTCATCCCAAACAAACATTCATTTCGTGGAAAATAACAATGTTGTTGCTTGACTTTTAGAAGCCGGAAAGAAAGTGAAAGGTTGTTTTTATTTGCTGAAATTAACAATGAGCCTTATATACACTGGTCTTTTCCTAATGAACTAACCATCAATATTTTACTGATTAGCCTTGACATATTTAAAGATGGATGAAGACGATCCAGCTGTTGGTTTTCTCAAGTGTTAAGTGCACTTTTATGTATGGATAATTTATATATGCGATGTATTATCGAGAGGCTTTTTCTGAATTGATTGAAGTGTTTTAACGTGGTCGCGGACATCTTCAGATGTTCAAAGCCCCGCATTGTTTGCATCTGGAAGAGCTGCAGTTTCAAGTCTTTAAAAAAAAGGGACTTTCATCACGGGAAGTACAGAGTATTTGTTCTGTATTCAGGCAGAAGTAATAGAACTACAGGGAACAATGTATTTATCTCCTGATGTTGGAAGCCGGGCCCCTCCAGGGCTGGCCTGGGGGCCTGAGCACCAGAGCACAGCGCAGGGAGGCACTTGTTACGGCGCTGGGAGCGAATCCAGGAGCCAAACAAGCCACGGGAGGAAAGTTATTTAGTGGATGCTGCAGAACTTCCAGCAGCATGTGTTCACTTTCTAGATATTGGGTCAGAATCAGAGTTTTAATGGCCATGTGTGTTCCCACATACATGTACTTTGACTCTTTGTTCTTATACACAAAGACACACACAAAAAAGACATTGGCTGGGTTTCCCCAGATTCGTTAAGAGGCTCTTAAGCGCTAAGAGCTTCTTAGGAGCGCTCTTAAGAGAAAGAAGGACGTGTTTCCCAGAGTCGTTCTTAGCTTTAGAAGATCTTTCACTAAGAAGAAAATGTAGGATCAGCCTGACCCACTCTTAACAGGAGTTAAGAACACGTCTGGTAAACACCCTTATCTTAGCACTCCTTCTTAGCCGAACCCTTCTTAAGGGCCTCCTTAAGTCCTTAAGAATGAATCTGGGAAGCGCGGCCATTAACAGTACCAAAAAAAAGTGCAAATAGTCAGTCAGCATTTCATTAAAAGACGCTGATCGAGTATGCAACTCTACGCTGACGACACGTTATTATACACTTTATAAACTTTATAATCCCACCTCGAATAAAACAGTGCTGCATATTGTAAATAAAATCTGAGGTTCACACATTAAATATCAAAGAGAACAAGCGGTTCGTACTCGTGTAGTTAAACTAAACATTATGCTTCTTTCCTCAGACATGTGATGCTGTTGTTAATTGCCTCGATGGCTCGAACCCGTCCTACTTCACACTCGGCTGCCTGGAGAGATCGAGGAACTGCTTTAATTCATCAGCATGGGACTCTTCTATTTGCCCCGCGGCAGAGTAATATAGTATGCATATGACCTATGTTAATTAATGATATATTCTTTAATATTAACATGCCATGGTCAAGGTAAACGAGGATCAGAGTTAATTTAATTAAGTGCATGGCTTCACAATCCTGTGATTATGTTTCAGAGGTTCCATCTAATTGTGGGTTAGTCATCACCCAGAGAGTTTACACCTCCTCTGTGGTCGCTTGTCAGTGCTTAAAGAAAAGGATGAAGAGAAAAATGCATCTAACCATCACCTAAAGGTTTCAACATTAATATTTACATGGCCTGTATATACCTTTCATAAGCTGTAAAACACATCAGACAGAAATGAAGTGGCATCAACTAATCTTTTTTCATTAAACAAAGGTTGCTATACACATTTTATTCATTTAATTGAACTCAAAATCTTCTGTATTTTTTTATGAGAAAACTTCTAAATTTACAAAAAATGAGCTGAAATAATGAAGTGACTCGTTCATCCTCCGTCTTCAGCTCTTTAAATGTATTTTCTTAAGATTTTCAATAGCGAATCAACAGACTTCCCAGCATGCATTGTTTCAGAGTCAACACTCTGCAGAGAAGAACACATATAATAGTAATGTGCTGTCTCTTTGTGATAAGAAACACTTCAAGCTGTCAGTACTTTCACAGTAGTTTGCTATGTTAGCATAGTTAGCATTAGCTATGCGCCTCTGGCTCAAAATGCTCCCGATCTTGGATCTTGCACCTTTAAGGCTGCATACAAATGTCCATCCCTGACACACTTAAAAAGTAATAAGGTCAAGAGCACCCGAGTTATTTTTTTTCCCCAAAGTTCAGTTAACTTCATTGGTTATACATTTTAAAACATTATAAAATGACCGATTATTCAACCAGAAGTTCAGCTACGAATTTACGTTCAACAGCCGGAAAAGATTCACTTCATTGTACTGAAGAACTAACATGTTTTCCTCCCTGTGTCTTTTCCTCCTGAGGCATTTCCTCAAGCAATTTCAGCCAACAACCTTGTTGTCACCGCTCTAGACTCTCGCCTTCAACTTGACTTCACGCAACACGTCCGCCAAACAAGATCTTGTTCGTCTGCTCGACTTTGTTTCCGTCAAGTTTATTGTACGAAGCCACGTCCGGCTGTAATGCTTTCTGACACGAGTGACCTGCTTTGAAAAGCATTTTTACACAGAGAATGTTTGAATCCGGAGTCTTCACATCTCTCTTCGGCCGCTGTGGACGTTGGAGACGACTCGTTCCCGTTCGTCGTGAGAGGTTACATGAATGATCCTCTAAGCCAGCCGAGGAGCGAGAAGGACAACGCTGATATTCCGACGCAGGCTTCAGTTTCCAGACCATCTCGTGTTTTCTCTACGTCATGTTAACACTGCTATTTGATACGTCGGGCAAAGTAGACATATTCATTACCGACAACTCGCACAGCTTCTAACACCCCGAGCTAAGAGCCAGGCACCAGGTGATGGGGCAGAGAGAGAGAGATGTGATGTTGGTGTCTGAGCTCCGTCATTATGACGTTTAAAGGGACAAATAGTACTGCATGACTTGCTTGGGCGTTTTACAAAGCATACATGTAGCAGATTCGTAAGTATAGCCCACGAGGATCACGTTTAACATCGAAAGGAAACTGCAGGACTTAAGACAACTCAAGAAACGTCTACTTTATTTTTTTTGGAGTAAACTAGACCATGGCTTTGCTCCAGTTCCCACTTTGTCCTACAACAAAAACACACATCTTATTCCATCCAGGGTCACATGGGAGCTGGAGGCCGAGCCAGCGAGTATTTTGAGGACAATGCAGAGACAAAAACAAACAAACAGACCTCTCAGTCCATTGCATTGGTTTGGAAGAAGACATATAAAATGCTCTAATCTCAGCGTGGCATTTTAACAATGTCCATTTATCCGATTTGTTCCCCCCTGCTTTGTTCTGCTCTCACACACCACTAAGGGAATCAAGACCCCCAAACAAGTTAAAACAATTACTCACGCTCATTGAAAGCGATGATATAGCATCATATCCCCCCTCCTCCTCTCCTTCTCCTCTTTTTTCCTCACTGAAAACTGCATTTGTGCATATCTATGCATGGCTGGTCAGCCATATAGATGCTCATCTGTGTCTTTCATCAACTTGACAGCCCTTTTTCTCCTCAGAAAGATAACATTTATTATAAGCGTAAGCAATACATATTGGCCCGGAGTAAGTTTGTGGCACATTGCCGCACCTCATAATCACGCCTGTCGGCAGTTAAGTATCCCCCCCATCCCCCACCTCCATATGATCTATTGACTCCATTTTTTATTCACTGCTTTTCTACCCCGGTAGGTAGAGGGAGTCAGCTTAAGCACAGGCATCCAGAGCGGTCATAATTCATAAAATAGCAGGGAATTAATAAGAGACGTCAACGTACTCTGTGACGCATCAGATCGAGTTTTCAGCTGATTTATGAATATAGGTATTCAATAACTCTAATCGTGTCACAACACGGGAATAATAAGACACCGCAGAGCTCCTGGAATTAAGCGACTAAACGCACGATCAATATGTGGGTTTGATAATAGTGATTATGTGCTTTAAAACAATTATATTTTATTGATTTAGTGAGCTTCGCTCTTCATTGCATTCAAAAGAATTGTTCTTTTGTGTTTGTGGGATATGCAAATGAGGGCCTTAAGAGAGTTGAACCTACAGCAAAGACAAAGGAAGCAAAGAAGGGAAAAATCACCATGAAATTAATGTTTTATTAATTATGTTTAAGATAATATATGATAAGGCTAATTTTACTCCTTTTTTCATAAAACAAATACAGCGATATCTCACGAGAGACGCCGCCGCCGCGTCGTCTTTAATTCATCATGAAATTAGCTTTTCCGCGCTAACTGCCCGCCGCGCCGTGGGACTCCGCATTGTGTTGTGTTCTGTTCTCATATTTTAATCACTGGATGGGAAAAGCCTCTCTTGCCCCCCAGCGTTATGCTAATATTTATTTGGGTTTGTATTACCCCTGTGTTTACAGCAAATACGCTGGGGTCAAATGAAAGTCAGTGTTACTAATGCGATGGAGTTTCATATCAGTTTCTTCCCCCTTTTTTTCCCCGCTGTTTATTTACAGTAAACTGCAAAAAAATAAATAAATAGTGCGTGGGATCATGTGCATGCTGGGACATTTACACAATCCAAGGTTGGGATCAATTCTCGAGACGTCGGATTACAAGAAGCAGAAGACAAAGAAGTGACAGTCGACGGTGTGACTGTAGAGTAATGGAGGGAAAAATCAACCCCGTGGTGTTTTTGTATATTTTGGTGTTGTTTGGATGGGATGGATCGGAGAGGAAGGTTGCCAGTTTTTACCAAGCCAGCGTGCCATATGGCGTCCGCCCCGCCGCCGCGTCGCGCCGCGTTCCCCCTCGCCGTCCCGGCCTAGCGGCTTTCCATTACCTAGCTGTGGAGGCTCCTCTCCCAAGCTGCCGCTACTTCTGGCAGATTATAATAAAGATGACTCTTTCACAGTGTGAACTGCTCTCTCATGGCCAGGAAACCAGACTGCACACACACACACACACACACACACACACACACAGACACACACAACTGTACTCTCCTCATGCAAAATACTCACACGGAGACATCACACCGTGTTAACAGCAGGCTGAGGCTGAGCCGGGCTGTGTGCTGACTGACTGCATGAAATGGAAAAGGATTAATGGATATTTATATTTCATTATGTTTTTATACTGACCGGAGAATAATTCATCGCTCTCTGGGAGAGACTGAAACACACGTCAACCCCCTCGTCCACTTACCGCCGTGATTCAATTTCGCTTTAAACGCTCTGATCAAATTTTATTAACGTCTAATACGCCATATTCCAAAAAGACACACACACACACACACCACACACACCCGTCCCAGATAGAGGAGCGCGGGTGAGTTTGTTATATTTTGGTTTATTCATTCATGTGATGCAAAGTGGAGGATATTTTAATAACCGGAAGGAATTATCAATGGTTGAAATCATAAAATAAAAGATGTTTTTATTAGCAATTTGTCCCCATATTGTTGTCATTCATTTATTTATATCATTATATTCATTTTACTCATTCATCTTTTCAATATGAAGTCAGAAACAAAGTGAAAAATTACAATTTCCGTCTGCCAATTTTAACATTTTTAAATTGCGTGGTGTTTCTGATCCAGTACAGAACGAACAATAGTCCCATCATAGAAAACCAACAAAAGTCATGTTAGTGAAATGAGGAATTGTGTAAATGTTGTGAATTGTGTTTAAAAAGTCACTTTAACAATGAACACACACACTTTCTGTTGATCAGCACATAGAATAATTCTGTTATATACAAAGAAGTGTCTTCACTTGTGTTGGGAAATTGTTTCCTCTTCTTTGTGGACCGTGTTCAGCCTACACACACACACACACACACACACACACACACACACACCAAGAGGATGCTTTGTGTGTCATCACTGTTGTATCAAAGCAATGCTTCCTCCATTCTTCTGTAATGGAGGTGTTTGTTGTCTTTAAGGTACTTGCGACGCTGCAGCTAATTGCCACAACGCCAACAACTTCATGTCCACTTGTACCCCACACACACACACACTCACACACACACACACACACACCTCTACCGGCAGCAACAGTCTCCGATGTGTAACCTAACCACAAACCAACAAAAAAGTGCACGGCATGAACTCGTCATCAACTTCCTGACGGCGATAAGCCGCCACCCGGCTCGGCCAAATGACTCACCTCAGTGAAACAGCCGGGACAATGTGCCTCCAAGGCACAATGACAAAGGCCTTTCTGCAGCCGCGGCCTGCTTGTGTGTGTGTGTGTGTGTGTGTGTGTGTGTGTGTGTGTGTGTGTGTGTGTGTGTGTGTGTGTGTGTGTGTGTGTGTGTGTGTGTGTGCGCGCCGCGAGGTTTTGTTCAGCCGGCCACACTACACTGGGCTCCTGGAGCCGCCGGTAATCAATACGGGCCTGAAATCACCTACTGGTACCCGCCTCCCATACCGCCTGTTTTGTCCCTGACTTAATAATGAATTAGACCCCCTTCAAACGCAGTGGTGACTCTCTTTGTAGCTCTCATGACTAACGCACACACACACAGACACACACATGCACACACACAGACTCATTCATTTTAATGCATACATTCTGAATATACTCACATTGAGGATGCTACATATACATGTATGCTACGTATCTGCACACTTGTGCTTTATTGTTTGTATGAGCATGCACATTACAAAGGCTGACACACACACACACACACACACACACACACACACACACACACACACACACACACACACACACACACAATCATTTAAATGCATCTATTCTGAATGTAAAACAATACACAACCACATTATGGATGCTACATATATGCTACGTATCTGCACACTTGTGCTTTGTTGTTTGTATGAACATACACATTTCAAAGGCTGACCAAATGGTAGGAGAACACACACACACACACACACACACACACACACACACAAACACAAACACACACACACACACAAAGCTCAGCCAGCCAACATCAAGGGTAACATTTCTATTGCATTTGCTAATCACTGATCAATAATTCAGAACCCCCCTCTCATCTTGAAGGGTCCCCGGCTTCCTGAAACATATGGCAGCTGTATGTGTGTGTGTGTGTGTGTGTGTGTGTGTGTGTGCCCTTGTCTGACATCTTTTTATCTGCCGTTCAGGTTACCGGCTCCTTATCGCTGAGGCCCGTCTGCTCTGACGGCCCAACAGCCAAAGGAAACAAGTTGGTTTGAAGTTGTTTTTTTTCAGAACGTGACTTTTGTTCCTTCCCTCCCAGCGACCGTGTCACATCTAACGACGGAGCGTCTAACGCCAGTTATAACAGCCAGCCCAGTAATTTGCTGTGTAAGTCGACACGATGGTTATCTGCGTACGGGGCACCTTTCATTTCCTCCTCGCCGGGCTTTGCCTCCCATTCGCACTCGCCGTTATCTTCCTCGCCGGGTCTTTTGGTAATTTGTCCAGCACGGGTTGACTCACTAAAGGTCTCCTGTTCCACACTCACTCTCCCCCCCCCCCTCTCCTTTTTTCTTAATCTGGAGAAAATTCTGATTAAAAGGCTTGTATCTTTTATATCATTCACTCGTGTATCTTACAAACCTGATAAGTGCATGAAAAGTGAAGATTTTGACTCGTCAAAACTTTTGGTTTTGTACGTGTTGCTTATCTCTTCATAGTAAAAAAAAGGGTCAAGTCCAAAGAACAAACATCTGTTGGATCTTTTACAGTTCTTCAGCTATCCGTTCATCATTAACGTCTTCGTTCTGCTTTAATCAAACACCGTCTGTCTTCTTTTTTGTCTCTTTCTCGACTCACCAAGTGCAATTTAACTGTAGCTATTAATTTGACATTGTGGCTGGACTGTGTCTATTGGATGGTGTGCCATGCGTATACTACTCATGACATGAATAGTTTCTGTCTGTTACGTTGCTCATTCAGGTCACATGACATCTATTGCTTCTGTGCATCCTGATAAAGGATCCTCCTCTGTTGCTCTATGAAGGTTTCCTCTCTTTATTCCCTATAAAAGGGTTTTTACTATCTTTATTTGCAGTTGTTCCTGTGAGGTCCTGGGACAGGGATGTCATGTGTACTGACTGTAAAACCCTCTGAGACAAATCTTTGTATTCGGGCGATACAAAATAAACTGGATTGTTTTATTTTACTTGCCCACTTTCGTCCTGCCGTTCGAATTTCCCTTTTTACTTGAACAAGTTCCTAAATATTTTAGTAACAGTTCACAAAATACATCTTGTCAAGTCTTTATGCTGCCAAAAAAAGTGCAGACACCTGAAAGTCTGTGCTTACAAAGGACGTTCAGTTCTTCGCTACCGGAGACGGAACGGTTGCGTCGAGCGTTTTTTTGGCCGACAATCTGTTTTGTTTTGTGTTTTGTGCGCTTGTGCTGGCCCGTTGAAGGATGACTCTTCTCGGGCCGGCCTCCATCACGCTGTGCGCATGATAAATAGAGGGAGATGGACTTAGTGGTTCATGGGAGGCGCAACCGTGACCCTGCAGGCGCCCCGTGGCACAACAACACAACCCAGCTTTTGTCCCCGCAACAAACGGCGATGAACAATGTGCCGGGAAATCCTGACGAGAGAAGAGCGAATGCAGAAAAAGAGATGATTCTACCAGGCAGAAGCAACTTAAATAGTGTAATGTACAAACATTATATATTGACAGAGAATGTAATACAGTGAAGTTTGATTTATTTTTCCCTTTTGGGAATGGAGCGATTTGAAAATTGGGGGTAAAAAAATCACGACCAGATGCGCCGATAACAGAGTAAAATCCGACACTTCCTTTGCAACAAGTGATTGGTCACAAATAATTAGTGTTGATAAACGTATGAGGGGATAATCACCAACCTCCTAATGTGATCTCCTTGGATCGCTGCTTAAATCACCCCGCTGAAGAGAATGAGAGAGTAGAGACACACAGAGAGAGAAGAGGGTTATGAAACTAAATCCTTTATTTATTTATTCCCCCCCTCGTCTCTCTCTCTCTTCTCGGGCTAATTCTAATGAAGAGGCCTCAAATGACTTCATTCAGAGTGAAGTTAATTGAGTTTGGTCCTACACGGCTGCACTTCCTGCCTGGATACTTTCCTATGTTTCCCCATCCACAAAGAGGAGGAAGGGGAGGGGGTGCAGATTATGAAAAAAAACAAAAACAGATAGAGATTGAGGAAAAAAGATAACAAATAACCCGAAAGACGGAGAGTGAGATGAGAAAATTAAAGCGAACAAGAGGGAATGAGAGGAAGTGACAAACGGGGAGAAATAGAGATGAGTAAGGGGGCTGGGGGCCTCGTATCAGGCGCGTCACCCCCGTTAGCCCAGGACTGTAATTAGATCTGGCAGCCACCCCATAATGATAAATGCTGGGATGATGAATGGAAATGCAAATGTGTGTGAAGTAGCCCCAGCCATCAAAGGGGAATATCATTAACACTTTCCTCTTGTCAAATCCATCATTGTCAGACGGTGGCTCCCTGCGTCACACGCGTCCCACCGGCTACACGCGGGCGCTGCTTAAGGAGCTAAGGAGGCAGGGACGAGGAAAGGGAAGGAGGGAGGAAAGTGGGCCAGGTAGTTTTGGTACGACGCTGTGATTATTACTTACAGTTGCTATGTGCTACTTTGTTTATTTCCATAAGGCCGTATCATATTCCACACAAGGGAAGACACAGATAGCATGCATTACTGTGCCAACGTATGTCATCATGGATCTGCTGGTCGCTGCAGTAACATTGGTTGTGACAAAATGGAGACTAGAGGCACCATGAAGCTAAAGGCGGAGCGGCGCTCTGAGCTGAATGCCCGATAGCAGCGTGCTAACATGCTCACAGTGACAGATTTTAATACTCTGATGTTGGCTAATGTGCATAAAACACACAGTAAATGGCCGGGAGTCTTTGCTTTTGTTCAAAAAGGTCAGTTTGGATCCGATCCGGACCAAAGAAGTGCAGCGACTGACTCGGGCCTACATCCTACTTCAAGCCTCTTGCTCCATTTGCCGTCAGAGCTAGCTTGATCCCATCGAAAGGTCTCTGGTATCTCTGTAGTTGTTGATCATTATTCGTGCCAGTAATGCTAATAATGTACTCACAAAGGGAGTCTGACATGGCCTAAAATCACCTTAAACCTTCCATACGGTCGTAAATATCAGCGTGCACAGATTTGGTGAGCGATGAAGGGTTTTTCCTGACATGTTGCGACGGCACTAAACTAAATCTGTGTAAAGTGGAAGCGACAGTATGAAGAGGAAGCGGCGAGGACAGAAGAAACGATGCACCAGCACTCACTGATGAAGCATATTTGTTGTTTAATGTGGTCAAAAATGAAGCATGTTACTCTTTTACCCACAATAAATGGGGGAGAAAAAGAAGTTATTTGTAAGTGCTGGTACTTTGTTTGTCCTTTCCTACGATCCCTGACATGATTTAACCCTCCATTCAATGTTTAACATCTCTAAATAGACGGTGGACATCGTTTGTTTTGCTTTATATTTCATGACTTTTCCTAATTTAATGGCGATATGTTTCCAATGTCCTGTACACATCTTGTTTCATCGATGTTCTTTGGGGTCAATTTGACCCCCAGGCTGTAAATCATATAAGAAATATCAACATTTTACACACGATTTGGTTGTTTTTGGATGATATTGAGGTCACTGTAACATCCAATTGTATAACCTTGAGAAGGTTTTAAGGCCCTAACTTTACTTCACCGGTCGGGTCGTTTCCCTGTTGGACTTTTCTTTTGCGACGTCTTCGTGTTCCCAGTAAATAGCAACATTGCCAGAGCAACCTGCTCAGCAACTGGAGCGCAATATCTTCAAAAAAATATGAAGAAGTGATCGCCAAAGCTTGAAGAGCAAAGTTGTAATGAACCAAAAGTCCTGAAGCTACGAGTAAATGTTTTTTTTTTCCTCCACCTCGTGAGTAGAGTATTGACAACGCTTCACAGGATGCAAAAACAATACGCAAGGTCATAACCGTGAGTGGGGATTGACAGGTGATGGAAGCGATGCAAATATCCAGGGAAGAAACAACAGCTGTTTTTCTTTGCTCTTCCTCTGATACCCTCGTTCTATTCCCCTCTCCCTCTCTCTCCTCCAGACACCTGCTACATCACTTACACACCTTGTTCTCTCTCCTGCCAAGCGCCAACACGGTGCCAACAACACAGAAGAAAAAAAGAAAAGAGCCGACGCTTCTGCATTCAGGACGTAGCGAAGCCTTCGCATTTTACTGGATTCGATGACACGGTGCGTCCCGACAACGGTGTGTGTGTGTGTGTGTGTGTGTGTGTCGCTCGTGCTAAGCTAACAGTGTGTGTTTATGTGCTCACACGTGTAGCCGCTGGCCTCGCCGCGTCTTCCTGCGTGACCCTCTCTCTCTCTCTCTCTCTCTCTCTCTCTCTCTCTCTTTCTCTCTCTCTGACTTTGTCAGGCCTCTATCAGTCAGCAATCTACCTGTCTGCCTTTTTTTTTTTTTTTTTACTTAAATGCAATAACTGGATTGACCTCTGAGTCATAGACAAGATCTAATTACCTGCTCAAGGACAGGTGTGTAAGTTATACACGAGTAAATCTCACAGCATTAGTCACTGAGAGAAAAACATGAGACGGGGACACAAGCTGTTAAGCTAGTGTTGTATTCGCATCATATTTTATTTATTAATAAAACAAGTTACGTCTCAGTGGGCGTTGTGGGTTTGCACAGTGCATAAAGTAATACCTGGATATTGACCAGATAAAGCTAGCTAGCAAGGACAATTACAGTAATAAAGTACTCAAAAAAACATGTAGCATGTAATTAATTAAGTATATTGAGTTGTACTTAAGTTGACACACAAAAGAGTTCAATTTAATCCAAAACTATGAGTTCAAATTAATCAAAGGAAGAAAATGTTACACCAACTTGACTTACTTAAGTTAGTAGAATTTTCTAAAACTTTTTTCTTAATCTGTTTAATTACTTTAGATTTGGCTTCACAGTGTATCAATAAAGATAAGTACCCTCTTACCAAAATAAAACATCCAATTCATGCACCGCTTGGCTTTCAACGAGGTATACAGATTTCACAGATACACATTATATTTTAAATACTTCCATATATAGTTTTACGTGGGATTCAAGGTCAACAGTGAAGGTTTGATGTTTCTCTCCAGCGTAGAGATTTGAAGTCAGCTGCCGTCATTTCTGTTCCTACTCCTGTTGTGCGCATGCATTCACCTCTAAACACTTAGACAAATGTTTAATTGTGACAAAGAGGAGGAGGTGGTGGAGGAGGAGGCGGGAGGTAGAGATGTCAATCAGCGAAGCACGTAGCGGTGTCTTTTACAGGAGTTGTATGAGCCAGGGCAGCTTTGTCTGACACCTTGCACTGAATTATTGAGTGTGTGTGTGTGTGTGGGGGGGGGGGGGGGGGGGGGGGGCGACGCGGTGACATTAGTGGCTGCTGCTCAGCCTAGCTTATATGTAGGTGTGTGTGTGTGTGTAGGTGTGCACACGCCAATGTCAATGAAAGGAATGATGAGGAACTGGAAGATCAATACCGGTGAACTGATAGCTGCCACCTTGTTGCACGCTGTGTGTGTGTGTGTGTGTGTGTGTGTGTGTGTGTGTGTGTGTGTGTGTGTGTGTGTGTGTGTGTGTGTGTGTGTGTGTCAAAAAATGATGTTTTAAATACAGTTCTGCAAAGTTTTGTTGAATCGCTCAAACTTTCCACCTACCTTCTATTGTCATTACCCCCAAAAAATAAGTGGTATGCATGAACAATAGCGAGAGTGATGCGGCTTCAAGATGCTTTCCTCTCTCTTGGCCTGTGACCCAGACACTGATCTCATCTGCAGTAATAAGTGGGACCTCTTGGTCCTAATCAAATCACTCATTAACTATTTAGTGGAGCGTTGTTGCTGCTTCAACCATGTATGGCGGCTAATCCCCCCCCCCCCCCCCGTCTACACACACACACACACACACACACACACACACACACACACACACACACACACACACACATTCATGCAAACACCAACAGGCAAATGCATCTACACTCAAAGCCACAGATGTTAGGATGCACTCACTAACACAGAAAGACACGATGACTTTGATGAAGCCAAATTAGAGTACAAGGGTGTGTGTGTGTGTGTGTGTGTGTGTGTGTGTGTGTGTGTGTGTGTGTGGAGGTGGGGGGGGGGGGGTTTGGGGTTGGCATGGCGTGCACCTTTATAAATAATTTGGTCTTCGCACGACTCTGCTTACCGCCGTCTGTCGGCGACCGAGAGGTCACGGAGGCGACGAGCAGGAGACAGATGAACGTCAGTCAAACCGATGAGAACGAAGCTGCTGCAGTTTAGTTTAACTCAAGATGCTTTTACATGAATCACTGTAAAGTTAATGATGATGCTACTTTCTTTTTTTAGCGAGACATTGTTTTTCTTTGCTTTGATCAGGTTCAGATGGAAAGATACTTTATTAATCCCCAAAAGGAAATGTGTTGTCAGAGTAGCGCCCAATACAAAATAAAATAAAATATAAGAAATAAAATATAAGGACATGGATAAATACAAATTTTATATATATATATATATATATATATATATATATATATATATATATATATATATATATATATATATATATATATATATATTAAATTTAATAATACAATTTTTTATATATATATATATATATATATTAAATTTAATAATACAATTTTATATATATATATATTTTTTTAATTTAATAATACAATTTTATATATATATATATATATATATATATATATATATATATATATATATACATATAATTTCTATTTAAAATAAAATACACACACACACGATAGAATACAAATAACTGTGCAGTGTGTGTCTAATTAAATGTAAACAGAGCGTGTAAAATATATAATGCACATTTACTCTGAAACATACATTTCAGGCGCATCTGACACGATGGATTTCTATACGGGAGAAATAATATCAGCTGTCAAAGATGGCAGCTGTCAGAAACACAAACAGAGAGCAGAGGCCGACACATGCAGCCGTGTCCTCTGCTCTTCCTCTTCCAGAGGGTGAGGATGGTCTCTGGACGCTGCGCTGCGTGTAACTCCCTGTCAGGTATCATTTAAACTGAACTGACAAGCTCTATAGTACGCTGCTCTCATTCACCTGTCCGGTGTGATGTGTGTTTATGCCGTGTGTGTGTGTGTGTGTGTGTTCCCAGGGCAAGGTGAAACCTTTCTGACACAGCAGAAGGTGAAGGGATGCACACAACACGCCGTCCTCTCTCCAGCCACGTGTTCCAGGACCGGACACGTCGTGCAGAAGAGTTTTTTTTCTTTTCGTGGTCTTAAATCTTTCATGGACGGAGACGTCCGCTGAGGTTTGCTGCGATGTGTCCTGAAGCTAAACCCTCTCTCTTACTGCGAGGTGGTGGCCGCCGTGTTACAATGCTTTTTCCTCGTCCCCGTCAGCGTCTCTCGGCCCCCCGTAATGGACGGGGCTGGCACCTGGAAGGCCCAAGAGCCGAGGACAACGGACATCAGCGGAAGTTAAGAGGACATGAAAGACCATTTGTCATTTCCAATAACGGCCATGTAACAACCAGGCTGACCTGTGTTCTTTGTTTTATTCATGATTTATTTAGAGTTGTTGCTACGTGTCTCTGAACTGAGTGAAAGCCTCCTCTTCCTCTTCTTCCTCCTCCTCCTCCTCTAGAGACAGACATAACTATGAAGGTAGGTTTGTGTCTTTTTTACCAGAGCAAATGTATTGTTTGTAAGTAAATTATCTTCAAATTTTGCTCTCAATAAAAAAATTGCTCTAAAAAAAAAAAAAATCTCTTTAAAAAAAAATGAAAATCTCAAAACTAAAATTTGCCCTCAAAAAAAATTTGCTCTAAAAATGTTTTTTTTAAACGCTCTCAAAAAAAACTATCAGAAAAACAAAAAACACTCAAAAAAAGAACGCTCTAAAAAAAAATTGTTTAGAAAAAAAAATGAAAAATCTCAAAACTGAAATTTGCTCTAAGAAAAAACACAAAAAAATGCTTTCTCTCTTTCAAAAAAAAAAATTAAAACTCAAATTTGCTTTAATAAAAATTGCTGCACTTTTTTTTTAAAACGCTCTCAAAACAAAACTTTGCTCTCAAAAAAAAAAATGCTCACAAAAATACAACTGCCTAACGTCTAGTACACACTATGTCCGACAAATGTGTCTATGATACTTGTAGCTTCTCCAAAGCTGATTGCAGAAGAGATGAGAGCGTTTGAAAGCTCGATGAAGCTTCTTCCTCTAAGATGTGAAGCAACTTGTAGTCCTGAGATGTCACAGCGCTCCAAACATGTTTTACAAACAAGCAAACTCATAGGATTTATTTTAAATTGTTTCATACACGCGTAGCTAACATAGCATCAGGTGCATGTACCGTTAGCCCACAGCGGCTAATGGAGTACCGTTAGCCGCTGTGGGCTAACGGCACATGCAGGCAGAAAGTGAGGCTGCATGTCAACACGCAGCCTCCATGTCGTTGTTTAACTGAAGAGACTCCACGACACCAACTTTTTGAGAGCTTTTTTTTTTAAGAGCAATTCTTTTCTTTTTTTTTGAGCAATGTGCATTTCCGACGGCGTGAGTCGACGTTTCCTTCCATCGGTTCGCCCTCAAGATGTTTTTAAAGGATGACGATGATATCGAATAAATTGTCAAAGAAGACATAATTGCAGACACTATCCTCCTTTACCGTGTAGACAATTAGCAACACAACCCCAGATACATGCAAACACAGACCCAAATACACTCACACACACACACACACACACACACACACACCCACAAGGCACACTCTCAATCCTCCGGGGTTGAAGCTTTGATGTGGCTCCGTTATAAGCCTGCCAAGGAAACCGCATCAGGGCCTCAGCCAAGACGCTTCACCTGCAGCTACAGACGTCTTCTCAGGCCGCAAAGAAGGGAACACACACAGACACACACACACACACACAACCTCCAGCATTTCAAACATCCAATATTCACCACCTCGTATGACCCTTTCGATCCCAACCCCCCTCTTTAACAGCTTCACATACATCCTATACGTCTCTGCTGTGTATCCTCTTTTCTGGTTGCGTATAGGAACCGGATATATATATAAAGCACCAGTGTGTTGCCCTCAGGACGGGACCGGACACTGAGAGCAACACAGCTCAGCATGTTTGCTGCAAATCCAATTATATGACTCCCCACCTTTTGGATTCGGGAGCGGATCCACAGAGTCCTGAAGCAATGATGAGGCTGGGTAGAACGGAAGGAGGAGTCACGCGGAGGAAGAGAGAGGAATTGGACCAACAGGTTGGCGCCGTGTTGTTTTAGACTCACACTCGTGACGTCGGTGATGAGTTGTGAGGCTTCAGGTCGTCTTGTGCGACACATTAAGCCCCGTGCCGGTGCAGTCGAGCCCCAGTGAGGCGGACAACGTGCATCTAGACTCCAATAGAGTCGTTTTGAGGCCGTCGTTGTCGTGATAATGTTTCTGTGAGGCCACATTGGCGCGTGCGAGGGTTTGGTTAGTTTGCTGCAGTTATATGGAGTCATTTATGAGCATTTTATGCCAATTATGAGTAATTTATGGCATTTTTCTTGCTGCACATCGTGCCAGCATGTGTGAACAGAAGGTTTTAAGATGTACGACGGCTTTGAATAGAAGATTATTGTAATATCTCATCTTACTTAACAAGATTTAAATAAAGAAGTCAACTACCCCAAAATGTCATGAAGCAATAAACTTGTTATATAATTATATCTACAGTTATTTCTATACATCTTCAAGATAGAGTATATTCTTTGACCCATATTTTATTTAAATAGATGTACAAATATTACCTTTCTTCAGGAAACACTGCAGTGGTGTGCAACGTTTACCCATCAGGCCACGTTTTATTGAAAAAGTCTTGTTTTAACATATTTTTGTTATATTTTGACCCTTAATTTTTGATAGATCATTACAAAGATTAATTTGTACATTGCACTTTTATACCCAAGACTACGCAGAGTCATTAAAAAGGCAGAAAAGATAAAAAGATTCAAGATATTTTTAATGGCATGTGGACATATAACAAAGTTATTTGCACAATGAGAACAAAAATACAATAAAAGGTGAAAAAATAAATATAAATAAGGCACAAAGCTATAGTAAAGGTATTGCACGAGAATAAGGCACAAGAATGTGACGACAGTTTAGTGTATGAAGTGTAAATGAATCAAATATATTAAACTGCCCAATTGATACAAGAAGAAAAACTATTGTTTATGACCTTTGTTGTGTATTCATGTGGATTGTTTGTGCATTATTTGCATTATATGAACAATATCTGCAGTTATTTGTCATGCACAGACACAAATAAACATGCATAGGAAAAAAAATGCTACTTTAATAAAGATTTTAGTCCCAAAAATATGAGAATAAAAACAAATATGCCTCCCATTGCATTGTTAAAAAAACGGCATTCAACATGCATGTTGAGAATATGGAAATCAGAACCAGGACTGCTGGCGTGCAGCTCTACGTTCAGCCACGTCTGGGTGGGATTTTAAGGAACTGCCTCGTTAAATTAGCTCGACTAAGTACAGAACAACGGCATTGTTGATTTAGCAAAGATTTGCCGTTAAGCCGAAGACAAAGCAGATTCCCTCCATGACAGACAATATTTCATGATCCCTCTTCAAACGCACAACACGGCGGAGACATGAAAGACAACTCCATGTCTCACACAATCAAAACTAACAACAGCGGAGTCTCGCGCTTCTTGTGCCGCCTAATCCTGACAAGCAACCTTTTGACGGCGATGAGACGATCATTGTTGCGCAACCCCCCCCCCCCCCCCCCCCCCCCGAGATGCTTTGAGAGGAGCCGCTTACTTAAAATATTTGACTTGGCACCTTTTTTTTTTTTTCCTGCTCTCTGACTCTCCACCGCCTCATTTGCATAGCGGTTGGGATGTGGTGAGGAGCAAAAAAACAGTCAGACGGACGAGTATTTGAGAGAGATTGGCAGCGTGCAGGTGTATCCCACAATCCATCACTCTGACAGACGCTGAAATAATCCCAATGGAATGAGGATGCAGCGGCCTGTTTGAGAGCAGGTGCTTTTCTTTCTCTCCGCGATGCTTATCGCTTGTGTTTCATCTGCCGCTGCTTTTCTTTTCTTGCTTTTCAGCCTCTCGTTCTCTCTCTCCTTCACTGGATCTTGTTAGACAGAATAGTGAATCACTTTCTGTTGTTTCTCCGTCAGCGTTAGACGTCGTTTGCTCTCCCGAAAGGTTTCTTCCATTTTTTCCATGTGAAAAGGTTTTTTTGGGAGAGTTTTTCCTGACCTGATGTGAGGGATGTCGTGTGTGTGCAGATTGTAAAGACCTCCGAGGCAAATTTGTAACGTGTGATTCTGAGCTGCACAAAATAAACTGCATTGAATTGAATGCCAAATGATGTGCAAGTACAGTTAAAGTCAGAATCAAACCCCAACTATGTATTTCACTCCTCTTTGTTCATCACTCAGCTCCAACCTCCCTCTAACTTTTGTTTGGTGTGTTAGTTGTGAGTCTGTGGAAGTAAACCTAAAGTTCCAGTTCAGAAAAGAAAAACACAATCTGGCGATGTGACTCGGCGAGAAACCGACAGCTGACGGCCGCTGCCTTTCATATCAGATGCCAAACTCACGGTTTTGTTCTCCTGCGATAAAAAACAGGTCAATAAGTCGTGGAGGCCACAACAAGTAAATCAGGAGCTTAAGGTGAAAACACTGGCCCCAGTATTTGTTATAAAAGTCCTACGTATCCGATCCCGCGTGGGCCCAACACGGCTTCAGGACTACTGGGAAGAAGTTACACACTGTGGTTACAGTGTAGAGACATGCAGCTTCAATATCAATAACAAGATGTTACGAATGTACAGCACTTGATTTTCACAAACGAGGTGCACCGGTCTGTTTTTTGCTACTTCCTGTCCAGTCACAAGTGTATAAATACTGTCCAACACACACCTGTGTGTCCAGGCTCATGTCAGTTTCCAACACAGGTCACTGCAAAGGCAGAGCTGCTAACTCCAGGAAACCTCTGACGTGTGTGTGTGTGTGCGTGTGTGTGTGTGTGTGTGTGTGTGTGTGTGTGTGTGTGTGTTGGGCTGGCTGACTGCTGGGAGTCTCATAAAGCTCTCAGTTTGATGACCAACTGAGCAGTAAATTAATTAATCATCATTTTACGCCTCATCAAGCGCTTTGCCCGCACCTCACCACGGGAGCCCGTCCCAATTAGCCGACAGTGGAGCCGATTGTTTTGTTTAGCTTGGGTTTATGAGAGAGAGAGAGGGAGAGGGAGAGGGAGAGAGAGAGGTAGAGAGTCAGAGGGAGAGGGAGAGGGAGAAAAGAAAGCACATGAAAAAAGAGGGTATGTGTATTTAAGCGCATGTCTTTATATCAACTTTAATTGAGTGTTGCGTGTGTGTGTGTGTGTGTGTGTGTGTGTGTGTGTGTGTGTGTGTGTGTGTGTGTGTGTGTGAAGAAGGGGAAGGGCAGAGGAGCATCTGACAAGCTAATAAATATGTCATCTGTCTGTGTCAAGAGACTGCAGGCCTGCAGACCTGTAAGTAACAGAGACCCACTGGCCGAGAGAGAGAGAGAGGGGGGGAGAGAGAGAGGGGGAGAGAGAAAGGGGGAGAGAGAGAGGGAGAGAGAGGGAGAGAGAATGTGCTTCTACAGCAACATCCTCTGTGACCTGTCCCCTGCAGCTACAGTAGTTTATTTGGAGCCAGAGCAAATGCAGAAGTGGTGATGAGGCAGAGGGTATGAAAGCTTCTGCACGCAGGTGTGCAGGAATGTGTGTGAAAGTGTGATGGATGTTTTCTACTTTAGTGAAGATTAGGACAAAGTATGTAGGACGTAGCATGTCATTTCATTATTAAAGTAGGAGGTTAAATAATTAAAGACCAAAAGCACGCGTTGACGTCCCGTAACGGGTCTGTGAGTCGTAGTCGTGATCATCGTCTGGGCTGGCGGCCGGGGCGGAGACCTCGGCGGCCTCGACGAGCTCCGGCTTGCTCTTGTTGCAACGAAGCGTCGCAGTGAAGCTTTCTTCGCTGAGCTTGTGGTTGTGGGCCTCTGAGCACCTGTGAGCTGTGCCGCCTAAAGTGAAGTCGGCGTGCAGTGGAGGGGCGGAGCCGGCGTGAGTTAAAATGAAGGTTACGATGTTGACACCCTTGTTCTATGAGCACGGACGGAGCCCTCGAACAAACAAACATGGCGCCGTCACGTGATTTTCCCGAAGAGGGTGCAGGATGCTCGTCTACTCTGGGGTCAGGGTTCGGGATTGGAAGAGAGCGTGACCCATAAAGTCCAATTGAGGGCTCTGCCTGTGCTCATAGAACTATGGTTACATTATCACGACCTTTCTTCTTGTCTACATACTTACTTTAACTGGTGCTAATTCCTTTTCATGGCAAACACTTCAAACATAAAACAAGTTGAGAGAAGCCAGTCGGGGGGTTTCTTCAGGTGGTGGAAAGTATAGTAGAAAAAAAGGTATCACAGCTGACATTAAGGACAGATGTCCTACAGTCTAGCGGGACCCAACAAGGCCAGTTCCAGGTAATCAATTATACTTTCACAATAAAGTCGGACCCATCGTGTAAAGCCGTGTCCTGGACCACGCCTCTACTCCCAGCAGCCCTGGAAGTTGACACCACAGCATACCTCCAGTCCCGTGCAGGTCGAACGTACCGGTCCCAGGCCGATGCAGAGGAAGGTCCTGTGCACACACACACACAAAAAAGAAGCTTGATTGTCACTACACATTTTAGTAATGGCCGACAGAGAGGCAGACAAGATGACATTGTGGCAGTGCAGCCAGGAGGAAGCCAGCAGCCACGCCAGGGGCAGGGACGCAGGGACGGATAAGCAGATGTTGTTCATCACCCAGGGGTGCTGGGGGTTTACTGTGTGTGTGTGGGGGACTTCTGTGAGTATTTGTGTGCATGTGTGTGCAGAGGAGTCACAAGGTGGAGGTGCTACATGAGTGTGTATGAGTGAGCCTGTGTGGAACGTTTTATGTGGTTTCTGTGCATGTGACAATGTGTCTGGGTGCATCAGCGAGCGAGTGTGTGTGTGTCCCAGTCTATGTGTGTGTGTGTGTGTGTGTGTGCGTGCAGAAGTGTATTCCAGCATTTGCAAAGTGCTAGAGGGAGAGGCACCTACAAAAGGCATCTGGCAAGGAGAGCCAAAACAACAAAGGTAACCTTGCCTCTAGTGATGTACTCTGTGTTCAGCCACTCTGTAGAGCGTGTGTGTGTGTGTGTGTGTGTGTGTGTGTGTGTGTGTGTGTGTGTGTGTGTGTGTGTTTTATAGACAGGGCTAGTATGTGTTTATTTGAAACTAAGTGATGAGCAGATGCACATTGAAATGCAAGCTACTGTATGCATGTTCCATACATAGTAACATAGCACCCCACTGTATAATATATATATATAGATAGATAGATATATAGATATATAAAGATATATATAGAGATATAGATATAGATTATGTCTATTTTATCAAAATACTCTGCATTTTGTATAAAAAAATCATATCAGATCAAATCATTTATACTGAAAAATGCAACTTTCACTGTGAAACATTTCAAACTCTGAGTTTTCCTGCAAGCTGAAGACGAAGTTGCTTGAACATTGCTCTTTAATGCAATGTGTGTTTTGCGGTTTGTTTAATTAGTGATTAGTTAACTCTGGTACACCACACACGACGGTAACGCGCTTGTTTGCTGTCTGGTGCCTTTCAAATGGAACAGAAATGAAAACAAAAAGAAGTTCACAGATTGACTGAACGGGGGAACAAACTCTTCTACAACCTTTTTCACCAAATGAACGGCGGTACAAAACCATCAAACATGTCCGACTTCCTCCTCTCTGAGTCCGTCTCAGGGTCCGTCCCTGCAGCCTGAGGACGAGTCGCAGTGGACTCGTCTGACTGTGACATCAGCAGCGTCCTGCAGGATGCTCCCGCTGTGTGTGTCTGTGTGCGAACATGCACACAGCTTTGTGTGCAATACCTTGGAGGCGGACCCTCGGGTGGACCCGGGTGTATTTAAAGGGGTCAGGAGGCACGTCGGTCCTCTCGCTCATCAATCAGAGATCTCACACCTACTTTACCACCTCTGCAGTTTGTGGCCCCCGGGGGCCAATGTGAAGGGACACACACTCCCTCAGGCTTCTGATAAGAAGCTGCAAATACCAGAAATAGACTTAGATTATAGTGAGAAAGTGCAGGGTGAAGTAAAAAGCAGTTTTGTAGTAAAACAAATAAATAATAATCTGGTGATTCCAGTTGTGCTGTAAAGAAACGACCATTTCATTGATGTTTGCAGCTGTTTATTAAAGACAACAACATCCTCTAAATGTGGTCAGATTGTATTTATTTCCGGTGTTACTTTTATTTTCCTCCCTAAGTTGTAATATTCCATCATTTTTTAGCATAATTACTCGTCGTAGCCAGTACAGTAGGAGCAAATATTCAGAATGAAATCTAATAAAACATTTTTTTCCATTTGAGTAAAATGTACTGATTAAAACTCAGGAACAAGTGAAGATCAGACACATTGTTCTAGAGCAGCAACGTCCTCTTATTGATGCTGAAAGCTTTACGTGTTGGTTTATGGATGATCCCTTCATATGATTTTGCAGAGCAATGCAGTGTGCGGCGTGAGGACGGTGATCCTCTCAAGCGCATCAGCGTCCATTTTAAAAACATTATGCAATTTAACTGCAGACTCCTCCACACAATATGCATTTCTCCAACACCATCACAAGTGATTTTTATTTATTTTTCACCTCAAAAAGTCGCAACGTGACCCTCATCCAAACCCTTGAACATCCCTGAAGTGCTCAGGAATCAGTTCTGCAGAAGATCACGTTGCATCGTGGGTAAAAATCATGGAAGAAGTAGAAGAAAACGACGCCTGACAGTTCACTAATTGGCCGATTCTGATTTCAAAGAGTCTCCGCTCGAGCTCGTCCTCCCGGAGCAAAGATTGTGATTGACAGCCGGTTGAAGACGGACGGCGTGCTAACAGCTCCTCCCACATCCTTTTTCTACGTCTCTGTTATCGACTTGAGAATTTTTTCTCGCCCCGGTTTGAGATAAATTTACTGCGGTGAGCATCTCCGGCCCATCTGAGCTAATCTCCACATCAAATATCCTGCAGGAGAAGTGTTGGTGGTGCGAGCGCGTGCAGGTGGTGGAGGTTATCAAACTCTGGGTGTGAGGCGATGTTCGACACAGTCAAACTACCCCGATGCCCCGCGCCGCCGTTTGTCAAAATGAATTGTGGTGCGAGAATCTTATTAATAACTTTAAGAGGCGAAGTCGCCGCTGTCTCGCACGTTTTACTGTCTTCACTCTCGTCTGCAGAGAAAAGGTGGAATCAATGTGGAAGTGTACGTACTTTGAATCAAAGTGACAGTAGTTTAATATGTTAAGTCAGTGGTTCTCTTTTTCTGTCTCCACTTTGGAGGAAGCAAAATGTTCCCACCGCCCCGACAACACGGAAACAAAATGGTTTAAACTAATAACATGTGCAATCACTTTGTTAAAACAATGCAAATAAAGTTGTATATGTGCTAAAAACAACTCATACTCAGGAAGCCTGTTGATCCCTGTTTTCTCCCCATAGTTTCACGTTGAAGTGTCCTTGAGCAAGGCACTGAAGCCCCAGAGCTTCACAGCAGCACAAAGCTCCTTCATTAGTAAGGATGGTGACATGCAGAGAATAATCCCCCCACTGTGGGATTAATAAAGCAATCTTAAAAAAATAAAAATAAAAATTCAGCGTCTCCCCCTGCGCCCCACCTGTAATACCTCCACGCCCCACTAGAGGGTCGCGCCCCACAGTTTGCCAACCACTTTCACAACACATTAAATAAAGTGTGTTCCTCTCATGGCCTCTGTTGTGTGTGTGTGTGTGTGTGTTTTTAAACCCAGTGAAATGCGTTGCGTTCCCTCGCTGCATGACAAAAGAAAAGCACCTCAGCTGCGGGGCTTTGATAAATCACTGGCCAGGTGCTGCTCCAATTTGTCTTCATCATTATTTTTGAGCGGGCGGTAACCTACCTGTCATTGAGCAGAACCCCTGAGCAGAGGGTTTGATGCGTTCATGTGCATGCACACTTGCTTAAACCTTGCATTAATTGAAAGGGCCTGAGGCGGTTGGAAGAAAAGTGAACTGGAAATACCTTTTTCTTTTCTTTCTTTTTTCTATTTGAGTTGTGTGTGTGTGTGTGTGTGTGTGTGTGTGTGTGTGTGTGTGTGTGTGTGTGTGTTTGAAGTGTTAATCATAGAGGGTGACATCGGTTCAGCCATGACTTAGTCACCTTTAGCAATAACACACCGTCACACCTCCCACCATTATGCTTCATCAGTAAGAAACTCCCCGGCATTGATGACGATGACTGTGTTGCGCTTGGTGTGTGTGTGTGTGTGTTTGTGTGTATCCTGTACTGTGTGTATTTCAAACTTGACCTAAAGTATTTCCAGATCCTGTTTGTCAGGCACTAAATGTAAAAGAAAGAGACAATTCAGGTACATGCTCTTATAATGAGACCTAATGCAGCATGATCACCAACTGATGATGATGATGATGATGTGTGTCACACTACCGAGGGTTTCAGTGTGTGTGTCTGTGTTTGTGTATCACATGCTGTTTCTGAGAAGGAGGAGGAGATAGAGATGGAAGAGGACAATGGGATAATAGCTGTTAGTGTCTCTCACACACACACACACACACACACACACACACAGACACAAAGTACTTAATTCATGCCTGCAGACACACTTCTGGGTAGCTAGGCCTCTGTGTTATCGGCCCCGGCCTGCAGATTCTTAGGAAAAAACAAATTCCCTCGGTTGCATCTGTGTGTCAGTGTGCACGCGTGTGTGTGCGCGTGTGTGCGTGTGCACGTGTGTGTCATGTGTGGCAAATAAAGGCGGGGAGGATTTCAACAGCGTCCTGTTCCATCTGCATTGCAAAGCACACATGTGCTGGTAATTGACAGAAGAGAAGCAAAGGAGATCGACAGAGAGTGTGTGTCTGTGTGTGTGTGTGTGTGTGTGTGTGTGTGTGTGTGTGTCTGTCTGTGTGTGTGTGTGTGTGGGGGGGGGGGAGGGGGGGTTGCTTTCTAAAGCTGGATGGTTAGTGTGTGAAGAAGTGAACACAGAACACAGATATCCTCCGTATTCCCAGAGCCGTAGCAAAGCTTCACATCGTGGGCTTTATACTCATAAAAATGAATTAATATTCCTGACATTGACTTTCAGAAACAGTTCAGCGTGGAAACACACGTGTTTATCTTGGCCAGCAACACAGTTATCTCCCTCTAATGTCTTCTTTAGTACATCATATGAAAAGCCAATCCAAAATGTATATACACGCATATTATATATATTTATATAATGTGTTTTATCAATAAGAATATCCTGTCAAAAATCCGCACCGTCCTATTTTGGGAGAAGCACATGACCAAAAACATTTACATTTTAATAGATGGATGCAAGTTGCCAATCATATTTGATTATGTTGAAAGTATTTAAAGGAAATCCAATATTTTCCGTTTATTTATTGTGAACATTTCGATCTCTAAATCTATCCATGATGGAAATAATGGGTTCAGTTTGAACTTTGACCTTCTTAACCCCATTACCGTGAGTGTGCCATAAATATTAAAACGTCAAAAATACACCGTGTGGTTTTGATGATCAATGCTGAGAACATATCCTTTATGTATTATAGACACAAACATTATCACAGAGGCGACATGGCGACGACGTAATGACGTTAAACGAAGGTCTTCCGCCAGTCTGTTAATCTGCACCGACGCTTAATGAAGTTTTAATTTAATCCCGTGTTGTGAGCCGCGCCCGGTGGCCTCGACCCGCCGGGACCGAGAGGACCGGCTCCTCGGAGACCGCCGGTCCGCTCCGGTTAATGTGCCGCTCCTCGTGGGCATGGGGCTCCTCAAATGAACGCCTTAAATAAGTCAGCGTGTAATTCAAATGGGATTTTAATGTCACATCCTCTCCGTTACACCATTAACAAATGAATTTGACGTGTGAAATGCGTTTAAAAAATGAATGAAGCCGTCGGCTCCGTGCGGAGAGACGAACCTTTCCACTGAAACCGGATGGGATACCAAGTTTTATAACCATGTCAATCATTTTTTATGACAAACAAACAACCTGAAGATTCCCAACGTGTCTCCAAAGCTTCCGAGTTGTCGATTGATTTGCTGCCAACCAGGTCGAGATGTCTCGTAACCTTTTTTTAACCCCGGCGGCGGCGGCCATTATCGGACCAGAAAAAGGACAAATAAGTCAAGTGACGTTAGCTAAAAGAGCTAAAGCAACGTTAATTAGCTTCTTTTAAATGACTGAAATACAGTTAAGCGGAAATTTATGCGCGG
The DNA here is from genome assembly GCF_023055335.1 of Clinocottus analis. Lineage (NCBI taxonomy): Eukaryota > Metazoa > Chordata > Actinopteri > Perciformes > Cottidae > Clinocottus > Clinocottus analis. Next base: position 275,208 of record NW_027176251.1, on the reverse strand, counting down.
TTGGGTTCCCAGCATGCTCCAGTCCGACCATGTTTTAGCGTAAAGGTTATAACTTTTCCATTTTTGATCCGAACGACACTATTTTTATGACTGAAACTCATCGCTAACATGCTAATGCTTTGTTCTATTGTGGTTTTTTTGTGTTGTTTAAGCCTTGAGCGGCCGCTCGAGGAGGCATTTTTGGGGAATCTTACTTAAATCATGCTCAGACTGGTCGGTTGGCACGTTTCCAGTTTGGAGAAGCAGACTGGAAAACCATGCTGGCAGCAGAGGAACATATTTTAGCCTCCTGAAACAAAAGTGCCATCTAAAAGAAAACTATACACGGTAAATTGTAAACTCCACCGTGCCGTGAGGCAGCTCTTCCTGTGTGGTGACTGAAGCCGGGCTTCTCTTCAAAGCCACCAAACTCCTTTGAAAAAAAAAGAAAATGGTAATTTCACCTTGCAGAACACGGGAGTTGCTGGTGTGCCGTTGCCTCAATGGGTTGCTTGTGTGTGTGAGTGTGTTTTAAAGGGTTTATTTGGATTGGCCAACTGTGAAAAGGTCCAACCCACGACTGTGGATGACCTCACACAACCCTTGCTCCAGTATACAATCATAATCACAATACTATGTTTGAAAATGAAGAGAAAAACGAAATGAAAAGCAACAAATTAGAAATCCGTAACATCGTCAACACGTCCAATGAGGCTCAGCAGTTTACTACATTTCCAGAATATCGGGTGTGTTACAACCGCGAAGGCAAAATTATGAGGGAATATTTCCAGTGTACTCTGTGCCATTGTTTGAAAGTCATGCAATTACAGTTCCTTCATGGAAATACACAATTATCCAGTCGGCCATGACGGCTGCAGCTGACAGCTCTCTTTTATCTGCATTGTCCCGCTTCTATTAGCGAACAAGACGGTGCGTTACCGAGCGGGAGGAGTCCTTCAAGAAACACCGTCAGCCGCGTGTCACATGATCCATATTCCTCTCCGGAAGACGCTGCAGGTGCTTTGAAGTAAATATATTTATGTTCATGTTCACGGCTTCATACTTCTAAAGCTTTGGTGAGACACACGGTAAAGAAAGACTCTTTAATGTCTTTCACGAATCTGCTGCCACAACGCAGCAGATTCTTCTTCTTCTTCTTCTTCTTCTTCTTCTTCTGTTTCTTCTTCTGTTTCTATTTTCTTCTTTTACTATTTTCTTCTTCTTCTTCTTCTATTTTCTCCTGCTACTATTTTCTTCTATTTTCTTCTTCTTCTTCTTCTTCTTCTTCTTCTTCTTCTTCTTTGTCTTCTTCTATTTTCTTTTTCTTCTTCTATTTTTTTCTTCATTTTCTTCTTTTTCTATTTTCTTCTTCATCATCTTCTTCTATTTTCTTCTTCATCTTCTATTTTATTCTTCTTCGTCTTCCTCCTTTTCTTTTTCAACCTCTTTTTCCTTTGGCACAGTAAACTTGATGCTTTCCTTGACTTTCTTTTACACACACAAGGCATCATAATAACTTAATTCACCTTCAGGCCTCTGCACAGACACGAGTGTAAGAGCTTTAACTAGAAAATTTCGCAAGAAATTTTGAAAGTGTGGCTACTACTGCCGTAAGACGTCGCAATATATAGCTTTTGTTTCTGACGCCCGTCTCTCCTCCAAAGCACTTGAGTTGGTTTGTGTGTTAAACTGATTGGCTGATATAAAGCACCTGTGTGCTGCCGTCGTCATGGTGACCAAGTGAGCGCCAGCAGACTGATTAGAGGCAGACTGGACTGTGGACTTAAGGAAATAAACTACTGAACGTCCTGAACACACACAAACATATATGAAATATCATATGACCTTATTAATGATCACAGTGTTGACAACTACACAATATAAAACACACGTAAACGTCTTTGTGTGTGTCTGTGTGTGTGTATGTGTCTGTTTGTGTGTGTGTGTTTGTCTGTCTGTTTGTGTGTGTGTGTGTTTGTGTATGTGTTTGTTTGTTTGTGTGTGTGTATGTGTGTCTGTGTGTGTGAGACAAACAGACAGAGAGACAGAAGTCATCTGTGTTGTGTGTGCGTGTGTAAGTGTCTGCGTGTCTGTTAAACTGCCCTAACGAGAACACCTGTGGGTCGTTAGATCAAAGGTTGCCATGGTGATGACTTCAAAGGGACTTCCTTACGCTGAGCTTAATAGACCTAAATACTGTGGAACTCCTTTCAAACTATTTTAAAAAAATGGTACTTTAAAAGCCACTATTGCTTCGATATCGCATATTGAGCGTTAGGAAGACCTGATGAACAGATACTGTGACTGGCGAGTCTGTACGATAAAACATGTGTCTGTACGGGCGATTTACAAATCAGGTACGAGCTTCAGGGGAGACGTGGCTTTGGAGGGAGATTTAACATGGCGGCGGATGGCAGAGCGAGGTGGACTTGCTCTCACATTCAGTCTGATTTCAAGACGTCTGAGTCCGTTGGATTCCTATCGACCACAGTTTATGACAGAAGACAAGATTTCCAACGTTTCTATCCAACAATGGTGTATGAAGAGTGAACATTGTGGGAGTAAAGACAAAATACGTTGTTTTTTTTTGACAGTTTCTGTCGCTTCTTCTCACTCTGTTAATTGGTGCGCCACCCTCTACGAACATTTCATGAAATTTTTTTTATGTTTTTTGCATTTTTCGGGAAAACGTACGGGCGAATCTCTTAGAAAAGTCATACCTCACGATTCCCGCGCAAACCGCACGTTTCGATGTAATTTTTGCGCATGTGCTGGCAACGCTCTGGGAGGAGTAGTGGTTTGACTATAAGAAGAATAATAATAATAACTAGAAAATTTCGCAAGAAATTTTGAAAGTGTGGCTACTACTGCCGTAAGACGTCGCAATATATAGCTTTTGTTTCTGACGCCCGTCTCTCCTCCAAAGCACTTGAGTTGGTTTGTGTGTTAAACTGATTGGCTGATATGAAGCACCTGTGTGCTGCCGTCGTCATGGTGACCAAGTGAGCGCCAGCAGACTGATTAGAGGCAGACTGGACTGTGGACTTAAGGAAATAAACTACTGAACGTCCTGAACACACACAAACGTATATGAAATATCATATGACCTTATTAATGATCACAGTGTTGACAACTACACAATATAAAACACACGTAAACGTCTTTGTGTGTGTGTGTGTGTGTGTGTGTCTGTGTGTGTGTGTCTGTGTGTGTGAGACAAACAGACAGAGAGACAGAAGTCATCTGTGTTGTGTGTGTGTGTGTATGTGTTTGTTTGTTTGTGTGTGTGTATGTGTTTGTTTGTTTGTGTGTGTGTATGTGTGTCTGTGTGTCTGTGTGTGTGAGACAAACAGACAGAGAGACAGAAGTCATCTGTGTTGTGTGTGCGTGTGTAAGTGTCTGCGTGTCTGTTAAACTGCCCTAACGAGAACACCTGTGGGTCGCTAGAGCAAAGGTTGCCATGGTGATGACTTCAAAGGGACTTCCTTACGCTGAGCTTAATAGACCTAAATACTGTGGAACTCCTTTCAAACTATTTAAAAAAAATGGTACTTTAAAAGCCACTATTGCTTCGATATCGCATATTGAGCGTTAGGAAGACCTGATGAACAGATACTGTGACTGGCGAGTCTGTACGATAAAACATGTGTCTGTACGGGCGATTTACAAATCAGGTACGAGCTTCAGGGGAGACGTGGCTTTGGAGGGAGATTTAACATGGCGGCGGATGGCAGAGCGAGGTGGACTTGCTCTCACATTCAGTCCGATTTCAAGACGTCTGAGTCTGTTGGATTCCTATCGACCGCAGTTTATGACAGAAGACAAGATTTCCAACGTTTCTATCCAACAATGGTGTATGAAGAGTGAACATTGTGGGAGTAAAGACAAAATACGTTTTATTTTTTTAGCAGTTTCTGTCGCTTCTTCTCACTCTGTTAATTGGTGCGCCACCCTCTACGAACATTTCGTGAAATTTTTTTGACAGTTTTTGACGTTTTTTGCATTTTTCGGGAAAACGGCCGGGCGAATCTCTTAGAAAAGTCATACCTCACGATTCCCGCGCAAACCGCACGTTTCGATGTATTTTTTACGCATGTGCTGGCAACGCTCTGGGAGGAGTAGTGGTTTGACTATAAGAAGAATAATAATAATAAGCCCGCAGGAGAACATGAAGTGTGCTTGCAGCATGGGGTCTATGACCCCATGCGGCTGAAGCCACACTTAACTAGAAAGAGCATTTCCTGCTGAAAATGCGTTGGAATGCAAAAAGCTGAAGCTTATAGCTGAAATATTTGAAAGAAATAGCTGAATATAGCGGAACATAGTGGAATATAGCTTAAATTAGCTAAATATAGCTAAATATATTTGAAAATGAAAGAATAGCTGAATATATGTAAAAATAGCTGAATATATTAATATAGCTGAAAATAGCGGAATAGATGAATATATAAATAAATAGCAAATCATTATTGAAAATATAGAAAAGGCAAAATACCTACTGAAACATTTTACAGTTCAAAGTCATTTAATTGAACTGTTGAAAATTCTTGTCGTTTAAATTTATAATTGGAAAAGTTGAAAGGAAAACTGCATCATCTAAATCAGGGGTGTCAAACATACGACCCGGCCCGCCACAGTGTCCAGTCCAACAGAAGAAAAAAAAAAGTTTTTTTGAAAAATTAAAATCTGTCATAGGTGGGGTTTGAACCACTGACCCTTTGCTCCTATGGCGGAGTTGCTAACCACTGATCTACAGGTACAGGTGGTGAGAGACCAGATATTACTGAGTGTCTACAAAACCATCCGTCAAACCTCAACGTGAACGTCAGTGACGCTGTTAATCCTGACGTTTATAACCAAAGTGACCTGCACACACACACACACACACGAACGTGCACGCGACCATAATAACACGTTCACGCGCGAGCACGGCCGTTCATGTGCGCCACCCGTTCGCGTGTGCGGCCGCTTACGTGCCTGCTGCCTGTAGATGCACAGACCAAAGGGCTGCTGCTGGGGACGGACCTGCTCTCCCATTCAGTCGGACCTCAACACGTCTTATCTGTTGGATTCCTATCGACCGCAGTTTACGGCAGAAGACAAGATTTCCAACGTTTTGAGCTATAAATTATGTCCAAAGAGTATACGGTTTGGAGTAGAGAGCAAGTTTAAAATATGTGTATCGCCAAGTGCCCTCGCTCTGGAGTATTACGTCACTGCTCTGAGCTGCCCAACACACAATAATGAGAAAGGCAGAAAAGGTGCGGAAAAACTATAAAACGAAAACGCCGACAGTTAAAACAATATAGGATATATCGAAAAGATGAGTAATACAATAACAGCAAAAACGTTTTGTCAACATTTTAAAGGTGGAATGGTGTCTCTAGCTGGAGGCATGACAGAGCCTTTCCCTTTTGAAGTTGAAGAGTTGAAAGCGGATTTGAAGATGTTCTTCATTGGAAACCATTCATTTTTTTTTTATAAAAAGCTGAATAATTTTAAAATTTGAGAAAATATGAAAAATGTAAAAGCGTAGATTGATAGCTAAAGGTTTTGTCAACATGTGAAATTTTAAATATTGTCTCAAGCTCATTGTATGAAGAAACTGTAAACGTTTGAAGTTGAAGATGATTTGAAGATTTCCCCATTGGGTCCCATTATAAAAAAAATCATAAAAAGCTTAATAATTTGGAAATTTGAAAAGTCAGAAATATGAAAAGTCATAGCCATCGTCTCCTTAAGTAGCTGAATATTTGAATAATTGAACTTTTTTCTGTAACTGGAAATATGAAGGACTAGTTACGGTCCAAAATACGGATGGAAGAAATAGAAGAAACAGTTTAATAAAGATTTGAAGAACAATAGTTGGAATGCTTGCAGCATTCCAACTAACTAGAAATTGCATTTCCTGTGGAAAATGCGTTGGAATGCAAAAAGCTGAAGCATAAAGCTGAAATATTTGAAAGAAATTGCTGAATGTAGCTGAAAATAGTGAAATAAAGTTGAATAAAGCTTAAAAAAAAGCTTAAAGCTGAATATATATGAAAACAGCTGAATGTATATGAAAAAAATACTGGAATATTTATCAAAACAGGTGAATATATATGAAAATAGTGGAATATATATGAACATGTAAAGAAAACTACCTGATGAAAAGTGTTGAAGCCCAAAAGCATTAAACTGAACTGTTGAAAATCCTTGTTGTTTAAATGTATAATTGGAAAAGGTGAAAGGAAAACTGCATCATCTAAACACTGAACATAGTGAAATATTGTTGAATAAAGCTTAAAAAAGCTTTAAAAAAGCTGAATATATTTGAAAATAACAAAACAACTGAATAAAACACCTGAATATGTATGAAAATAGTGGAATATATATGAACATGTAAAGAAAACTACCTGATGAAAAGTGTTGAAGCCCAAAAGCATTAAACTGAACTGTTGAAAATCCTTCTTGTTTAAATGTATAATTGGAAAAGTTGAAAGGAAAAGTGCATCATCTAAATACTGAACATAGTGAAATATTGTTGAATAAAGCTTAAAAAAGCTGAATATATTTGAAAATAACAAAACAACTGAATATATATATAAAAATAGTGGAATATATATGAACATGTAAAGAAAACTACCTGATGAAAAGTGTTGAAGCCCAAAAGCATTAAACTGAACTGTTGAAAATCCTTCTTGTTTAAATGTATAATTGGAAAAGTTGAAAGGAAAAGTGCATCATCTAAATACTGAACATAGTGAAATATTGTTGAATAAAGCTTAAAAAAGCTGAATATATTTGAAAATAACAAAACAACTCAATATATATAAAAATAGTGGAATATATATGAACATGTAAAGAAAACTACCTGATGAAAAGTGTTGAAGCCCAAAAGCATTAAACTGAACTGTTGAAAATCCTTCTTGTTTAAATGTATAATTGGAAAAGTTGAAAGGAAAAGTGCATCATCTAAATACTGAACATAGTGAAATATTGTTGAATAAAGCTTAAAAAAGCTGAATATATTTGAAAATAACAAAACAACTGAATATATATAAAAATAGTGGAATATATATGAACATGTAAAGAAAACTAACTGATGAAAAGTGTTGAAGCCCAAAAGCATTAAACTGAACTGTTGAAAATCCTTCTTGTTTAAATGTATAATTGGAAAAGTTGAAAGGAAAAGTGCATCATCTAAACACTGAACATAGTAAAATATTGTTGAATAAAGCTTAAAAAAGCTGAATATATTTGAAAATAACAAAACAGCTGAATAGATATGAAAATAGTGGAATATATATATGAACAGATAGAGAAAGGGAGGGAGGGAGACAGAGAGAGAAGTCCTGTGTGTGTGTGCGTGTGTAAGTGTCTGTGTGTCTGTTGAACTGCCCTCATGTCAGAGGTTGCCATGGTGATGAATTCAAATATCGGCAGTTACAATTACTAACTGCCGATGATTACATGGAGTCAATGCTGGGAAACACCTATCCAAAAATCACCCCAAAAACATACTTAAAAAGCCCCGATTGCTTCAATATCGCATATGAAGCGTTAGGAAGACTTGATGAACAGATACTGTGACTGGTGAGTCTGTACGATAAAACATGTGTCTGTACGGGCGATTTACAAATCAGGTACGAGCTTCAGGGGAGACGTGGCTTTGGAGGGAGATTTAACATTGAAGCGGATGGCAGAGCGAGGTGGACTTGCTCTCACATTCAGTCCGATTACGAGACGTCTGAATGTGTTGGATTCCTATCGACCGCAGTTTATGACAGAAGACAAGATTTCCAACGTTTTGAGCTATAAATTATGCCCAAAGAGTACACGGTACGGAGTTTACGGCAAATTTAAAAAAAAAAAATCTTCAAGATCTGACGTGGGTCTGCCCTCTAAGTATGACATCACGTGCACTGAGGTCCGCAACACACACTCATGCAAAAGAGAGAAAAGGCGGCAAAAAAACATAAAACTAAAACGCTGACAATTATGACAGTATAAAATATATCAATAAGTGGAGATATGCGGTAATAGCTGAAAGTTTTGGCAACATTTTAAACTTGGAATGGTGTCTCTAGCTGAAAGCATGGCAGAGCCTTAGGCTTTTGGAGCTGAAGAAGTTTTAAAACGTTTTTCATTGGAAACCATTCATTTTTATTTTTATAAAAAGTTTAATAATTTAAATATTTGAAAAAATATGAAAAATGTAAAAGCGTAGAATAATAGCTGAACGTTTTGTCAACATTTGAAATTTGAAATTGTGTCTCTAGCTGAACGTATGAAGAACCTGCAAACGTTTGAAGTTGAAGATGATTTGAAGATTTCCCCATTGGGTCCCATTTTAAAAAAAATCATAAAAAGTTTAATAATTTAAAAATTTGAAAAGTCTGAAATTTGAAAAGGAAGTTGCACACGTGTGCTTAAGAAGCTGAATATTTGAATAATTGAACTTTTTTCTGTAGCTGAAAATATGAAGGAGCTGAAGAGGTCCAAAATACGTACGGAAGAAATAGAATAATAATAAGTTTTTTAAAGATTCGAAGAACAATAGTTGGAATGCTCGAAGCATTCCAACTAATAAGCCCGCAGGAGAACATGAAGTGTGCTTCCAGCATGGGGTCTATGACCCCATGCGGCTGAAGCCACACTTAATTAAAAGTGTGTCGGTGTAACCTCAAGTGAAAATACCTTCACTTGACTTCAATCTTTAAAACTCATCGTAGTTATTTGGCTTCCAGGTCGGTCGTCTCTCTCTCTTAAGTGAACGCTTGCAGAGTTTTCATACAACCAGACGAGTATAGAGTATTGTTATAGGAGGAAAAATCCCCCCAAAAAATAATTAACACATTACGTGCGCATCTTATTAGCACCTTCTATTACCCGTCAATATGGCTGATATTTTTATGAAAGTACTTTTTGCCAATTTCAGCTTCACATGACAATGATAGAAATGGATTTAAGGATATAAATCCTCCTCCTCTTCCTCCTCCTCCTCCTCCTCCGTAAGGGTAACAAGTACTTATGTTTCCTTGATATCCGATCGTCTCCGTGGTCTCTCTCGCTGATTTCTGGTCTCCCCCTTCAGATGTGATGCTGTGGATCATATAATTCATGCCCCTCGCGGGGCCAAATGTCCCCGACTGCATACTTTCTCATGAGCGGGGAGAACTCAATCCGGTCGCAGTGTGAAATCTCCGATACGTCAAAAGCAGACCCCCGTCAGCTGTGCCGTTCATTCACGTCTCGCCGTATTGTTGACTCAAAATAAAAGACGCTGCGGTTTCACTCTTCATACAAAAATAAGCGAGTGGAGGAGCCAGATCGGGTTCCAGCGAAGATACAAAAGTGTGTTCTCTCCGAGGAATGTCGCGTTGCTTTTTTGCATTGGTGGAAACGCACGGACGACCTTTGGGCGACCTTTGGGCTACAAGCGGCCGCTTCCCCCGTCGACAGAGTATGAGCTACTGTGGGAGTTTATGATCCTCTGTTATTGTATCATATCTAGTTTTTAAAAAAAGAAATCTTTGTCCTCATCTCGGCTCTCTCGGTGCACAGCTGCACGTCACTTGACCACCAGCCTGAGACGTTATCACGTTCACTTGCACTCAGTTTATCATTATTAAAAGTCATTGTACGCATCGCTATAGTGCTGTTGCACACACATACGTATTGTGTAATGTATTATCTGGGTACTTCTACTGTATTGAAATACACTGCTGTGCGTAAAATGGATCAATTCTGCAGTCCCCTTTTAAAGAATGAAGACAATTAACACACTTTTTGTCTAACACCCCGTTTACGTTGAAAACACACATTTTCATAATGTCGCTGTATATTTACAAATGTGTATGTGCATGCATTTGTAATGCACACATATCTAAATGAATATATGTCTGTTGGAACTATTATTACTGCACGTCGGTGCAACTACGTCTGGTAATAAATTGCAAGAAATTAGACATTCATAATAATGACAGCTGTCCGTCGTTAAACAGTGTAACGCATCAGAATCATGACGACCGTCCTCATCCGACACATTAAAAACCCTTTTGGATGCAGAATTAGAGTCGAGTGAGGCCTCTCTCTCTCTCTCTCTTTCTCTCTCTCTCTCTCTCTCTCTCTCTCTCTCTCTCTCTCTCTCTCTCTCTCTCTCTCTCTCTCTCCTGACGTCTGTTCATTCAAACAGAAGTAACGGCAACTGCCAGCAACACATTTTGACATCTGCTGCTGGTGGCAGTATTTCATGACAAACATCCACGCCGGCCGTCGACATCCACTTTTGACACGAATGTGTCGCCGTCATCACGGCTTCCACAAAGCGGCCGCCGCCCCCCCGTTAAGCCGCGGATCCTATTTTTGACCACAGCCGATAATTCTTGCAAAAAAAAACAAAAAAACCCAGAGAGTCAATATTTTATCACAGCGGTACAGCAAACACATGCAGATGCATTGTTGGTGTTTTCCTCTTAAATATTGATTCCTGAGCCACTCTGCAGCCATCTGGTCTGCGGAGTGTATTCTGCATAACACACACACACACACAGACACACACACACACGCACAGGTGCATGCGGGCACATCAGAAACAAACACACACACACACACATGTGCAAATGTGTCTCTCTCACACACATAAAGATGAGCACACACACCGACAAATGAACTCTAGCACGCACAGGAAGACACACAACGACGACACACACACTCATATACACAGCTGCACGTGGGCACATCAGAAACACACACACAGACACACACACACACACACACATCTGTGCAATGTGTCCGTCCCTCACACGCAGATTGACATAAAGATGAGCACACGTGCATGCGCACACGTGCATGCGCACACGTGCATGTGCGTCGACACATGAACGCTAGCACACACAGGAAGACACACAACGACGACACACACACACTAACATACATAGGTGCATGCAAGCACATCACAAACACACACGTATGTGAAAATGTGTCTCTCACACACATAAAGATGAGCACACACACCGACACGTGAACTCTAGCACGCACTCGAAGACACACAACGACGACACACACACTCATGTTCACACACACGCAAATGCTTCTCTCTCACGCGCAGAACGACATAAAGATGAGCACACACACACACACACACACACACACACACGAGAGGAAGTGCAACGTTGTCTTTGTCGTGCTTCCACGCGTCCGCTCCGAGTCTTCGACCTCTGAGCCTCGTTGCCGGCAACAATTGCCCTGTTCCACTCGTTTCCATCTCTGTGTGCGTGTCCCCCCGCTGAGGGGTCTTTGTGCGTTTTCTCGCTGCAGCGCCTCCTTCCTCCTATACGAGCACTTTTTTTTTCCGTCAGCGTAATTGTATTAGAAAGCACCTCCGATCCTCTGTAACAGAAAGATGTAAGCCGCTTCGCTCGCTTGTGGAAGGATCAACAGTCTCTCTCCTAAAAGCCTTGCAAAGCTGTGTGTATGTCTGTGTGTGTGTGTGCACATATACACATGCATGCACTGCTGTAGGTGTACACACACACACACACACACACACAGACATACTAAGCAGAACCACCTCTGTGTAGTGTGATTAGGTATAGCTGTCGCCGAATTGTGCTGAGCACAGCCAGGGCATTGCTGAGGATTGGGTTGCCCTGTCTCCACAGAGACAGGGAGAGAGAGAACACACACTCACACACACACACACACACACACACACACACACACACACACACACACACACACACGCACACACTCACACAGCCCGTCTGTCTCCACCTTGTCTTTAGCCAGTCGCCAGGAAGCAGCTGGCCTGAATATCTGAGTGCCTTTAATGAATTGCAATCTTTTTCTGGGTGCTGGGATTCAGTGATTAAATGCAATAAGACTAATATTCCTGGGTGGGTTGGGAGTCGAAAGAGGATTGTCCTCAGAGAGAGAGAGAGCGAGAGAGAGAGAGATGGAGGGAGGCAGAGAGAGAGGGAGGGAGGCAGAGAGAGAGGGAGGGAGGCAGAGAGAGAGGGAGGGAGGGAGGGAGGAAGAAAGCGGGGTATGTCTGGCAAAGTGCACTACTCCCACTTCTCAGAACCCCTATTTACAGCAGAGGAGGAGTACAATCGGAGAAGGGGAAGGAGGGAGGGGAGGCGTTTTCTTGCGGGTGGTGGTGGTGGAGGAGGTGCAGGAGTTGGAGGGCAGTGGCTTGAAGATTATGTTTCATGTGGATTGTGATGGAGGCTCACTGAGGAACTTTGGGTCTGACCTTCTAACATTGTGAATGGCATGTGATTGGACGTTGGCCCTGCATGGTGGCAAAATGGCTATTATTGCATATCGACTGGCGTATTTGAATGTCCTGTTGGCCCGTTTTGTAATTGAACGATAACAGTTGCAGGGAACTTAAAGTTGTATGTTCAAGCTACAGTTGTATGGACACAAGGAGCAGCTATAAATCCACAAACAATGAGTCGCTCTCCAGTGAAGTGGAGGCGTATCCTGACAAAGAAAAGGCCCAAAGGCAACACAAGAGATGCTAACAGAAAGGTAGCACAAGAGATGCTAACAGAAAGGTAGCACAAGAGATGCTAACAGAAAGATAACACAAGAGATGCTAACAGAAAGATAACACAAGAGATACTAACAGAAAGCTAACACAAGAGATGCTAACAGAACGATAACACCAGAGATGCTAACATAAAGATAACACAAGAGATGCTAACAGAAAGATAACACAAGAGATGCTAACAGAAA
>NW_027176251.1:150000-257500 GCF_023055335.1 Clinocottus analis | reverse complement strand
GTATAATGATTACTTTTATATAGCAGCGGTATTAATGAATGAATGTCCTCAAACTTAAGCCTTCTTTCCTCTCTAAATTGTTTAATTGCGTGTGTCCTAAAGCCTGTAACAAGCGCTGGGTGATGAAGAGCAGAGGGAAGCCTGTCCGATTAGGGCCCATCACACAGCCCATTGGAGCTGGCAGATGCTTAGATAGACTTTTATGGATTGCTCACTGCCGTGTCGTAATGAAGCAGGAGGGACTGACCCATCCTGAACCGCGGGGCTGGAAGAAAAAAACAAGAGGAAAGAGCTCCAGGGGGACGAGCCCCGCTGGGAGGCGCGCAATGCGCGCGCGCGTCCCGCGGCAGGATTAATCACACGCGGACATAAATGTGTGTCAGAGGAAGGAGAAGAAATTAAATAAGTATGTCGTTTATCCCAAATAAAGGTCGGGAATATGTGCTCCCCCTTTGCCCTGAAAAAAAAGATCCATTTGGAAAAGAATGGATTGCGCAATCTGTGAAAAATAATATGTATGAAAAGCGATATTCATCAAGAATTCATCCCCCCATGTGCGTGTGACTGAAATACAACAACAAAAAGAAAGAAGAATGAGCAGAGTGGATAGAAAACATGTTGTATATCAATACATTTTAAAAAAATGACTCCCCACGATTGATTTAGTTGGGAAAACAGTTTAATATTTTCTCCTTTGAATAATGGATATCGTACATCCACACCAGCGCGTTTTATTTCATTTACATTCAAAGATATAAATTAGTAAAAGTACTCCTGATAGCAAGATTGTGAAGCTTCTCCCCCTCCCCTCCCAAAAAAAGCGTCTCAAATAAAAACCCTCCATAATATATATGTTTATATATGTACAAACACACAGACGATGTCAGCTTCTCATTTCTGCAATACAACTTGCATAAATCATAAGCATCGTGTCGCCATCACTTAAAAAAATAAATATCAAATGTAGGCTTTTCCACTTTGAAGTCCTCAACTTCACGTCAGTCCCGCTCGCTTTACGTCCCTCCTTTTCTTTTTCTTTTTTTCTTTTTTTTTTTTTTACAATTGTTTCACAGAAAAAGGCCAAATTATTGTGTTTTTTTCCTCCCCACACGTGAATATGCATTGAAATAATATACCGTGGCAAATAAGCAAACTATATGAACCTGAGAAATAACATTTAAATCACATATAGCGGGAGATGAAACCAGCATAATGTCATCATGATTATCAACAAAGCGCCAAGAAAAACAATACAAATACCCCCATGAGCTAATACATTAATAATCACACACACACACACACACACACACACACACACACACACACACACACACACACACGTGATGCAGAGAGTGTGTGAGCCTCTGCAGAGCAGGAGGGAGGCGGTATAGCAGCTTATATGGTGGCACTAGATGAAGTATGGAGGTTATGGGGGTTAAAAACACGAGGCCAAAAGGTGGCGTCTTCACTCGCTTTATAGTCAAAGCAAGTGTGACACCTACCTGCAGACCACGGGACCATAAATACACACAACCCCCCTCCAGGAGACACACAACGGCATTCCAGGCTGGCTCTACACCCAACACGTATCATACTGCAAGTGCTTATATTAAAATCCCCCACTGTCTAATTACCCAGTACAAAAAGAAGAAGAAGAAGAAAAAAAACACACACAATAAACCCAAAGTGACATTAGAATATGTGAAGTTGAATGAACGCACGCGGCAAACTGTGATGTGTTTGCTTTTGGCTGACCCTGTGTAATTATAATTATCCGACTGAAAGATAAAGTTTGAGGCCTGCTGTGCGGGCGCACACACTGACATACACACACGCACACACACTGGCACACTCACACACACAAGCACACGCATAGCGAAGGAAATACAAAAAAATAGGATTCCTGGTCAAAAGTATATGGCAACATTTCTCCACTTTTTGGATTCACAAACTGCCACTGTGTGTGTGTGTGTGTGTGTGTGTGTGTGTGTGTGTGTGTGTGTGTGTGTGTGCACGCGCGTGAGTGCGTGTGTTTAGGTTGACGTGAGGCCTTCATGTTAATTGTGTAGCCTCTACTGCGCATGTGTGTGCAGTATAAACTACACTAATATAACATCTCTGCTTTCTAATGCGATGCCTTATGATTCACTGACAGACTTTAACACGCATGTATTATTAAAACATATATATTTAAATCATAATTAATTGATTATTCCAGAAAATGCACTGAGAATTGTATGTCGAGCTACACGTGTGTGTGTTTGCCTTGACGGTGCTGTGACGTCAATAAGTACAATTTGTATCATAATCCTAAAATCGTAGTCATTTTTCGCCAATAGTGTAAAATAATGCCACTTCCGCCTCATGCATTGTTAATGTTGCATCATGGGTTTGACTACTAAGACACATGAAAGTGACAAAAAACACATAAATAAACAGTTGATTTGCATTGCAAACAAGTGACTCATTTGACTTCCGCCACGCAGCAGCCTCCCTCCACGCTTAAAAAAAAAAATCTCAAAAATCCCACTCCAGATTAAAATGAATCTTCAAAATGTTATTTTTCCCCTTTGCATTTGAACGCGTCTCATGATTACGTACCTTTCTTCGCTTCTAAATGCGCGGCTCTGAAATGCTGCTGCTGCTGCTGCTGCTGCTGCTGCTGCTGCTCGACAGCAACAATCTGGTTGGAGTTCATCCTAACGAGGGGAGAGTCCGGCCTGTGTTTGGGGGTCGCGCTCGCCTCCAGAGCCTCCAGAGCCTCCAGAGCCTGATGCTGAGACGAGCTCAGACTCAGACCCTCGTTTGCGGCCGCGGCGGCGGACGCGGCGGCCGCGGCGGCTGCTGCTGCCGCTGCAGCGGCAACCAGACTCACTCCCGACGAATTCGTGTACCGCAGGATCCCCTGGCCCTGCAGGGGGCTGAAGTTGCCATAGTTTGTGTAATTGCTATAAAAGGGAGACGTGTAATAAATCGGTCTTCCGAGGATGGAGGAAGGGGACGAGTAGAGGGACGGGGAGCTGGCGGCCGGGGACGTGGTGGAGGACGTCGGGGGGGTGAGGAGGCCGGAGGAAGAGGAGGAGGAGGAGGAGAGGCAATGTGGTTGCTGCCCCGGTTGTTGTTGTTGTTGCTGATGTTGCTGCTTTTGGTCCGAGGTAGCAATTTCCGCCAGCGACCACAATTTGGGCTTGACCGCCGGGGGAGGAGGCGACGGTCTGCTGTCGAGGCCGGAAGACGATTTATTGGTATTAATGTGGTTGTTGATGAGGCTGCGGGCCAAGTCCTCGCGCTGCTGCTGCTGCTGCTGCTGCTGCTGCTGCTGCTGCTGCTGCTGGCTGTGGAGGTGATGCAGGTGATGGAGCTGGTGGTGGTGGTGGTGGTGGGGGTGGTGCTGGTGGTGCTGGTGGTGCTGGTGGTGCTGGTGACCGAGGAGAGGAGATTCTCGTGGCGGCGACGACGACGTGACGGATATGGGCGAGAGCGCAGCTCGCGGCTCGTGGCTCCGGTGTCCCTCCTCCTCCTCTTCCTCCTCTTCCTCGACGCACTTGTCGCCGGCGCGCGCGCTGATCACCTTCTCCCCGTCAGACTCCGCAGAGCAGGAGTGGTCCGTCAGGGTGTCCACGTGCAGGCTGATGCCTGAGACAGCCGGGGGGACATAATGATAATAATAATAAGGACTTGACATATATATAAATAATTAGATAAAGACATGGTGACAGGTGACAATCACTGTACACCATGTTGAATATTAATGAGGCATATATTCCAACATAAAAAACTAATTAATACAAATATCCCAAAACTAATTTAGTTGTAGAAGTACCTCAAATGTTGTGTCCATATTCAAAGCAATCAATAATAAGGCTTGATTATGTCCACTAGTATTAACTTTATCAGATTAAATGGTAGAAAATACGAGTTGAAGCATTTCTTAATGATCTCCTTATTGTACATAATTACACAAACGTGTCACCAGGATAACAGCATTAACATTAAAGCCCCATGACGACTTTGACACGTGACCTGCCATTAATCACGTTAAAGAAAATAAAACGTCTTAGAACCATGATTTATATTAAATATACAAACATATATATATATATATATATATATATATATATATATATATATATATATATATATATATATATATATATATATATATATATATATATATATATATATATCCATATTAAAACAGCCAGATGTTAGATATAAAATATATAGATCCAACCCAGCTGATGTGCACACGTGTGTTATACACTGATAATTGCATGTTATTGATTCTGTATTTCATTTGGCTCATTATAATCCCTCTTTATAGCCCACCTTCGTCCTCCGCGGACGCCTCGCTGATCTCCAGCGTTTTCTCTGAGCGCTCCGCGTCCTTCCTCTCCGCGTCCGCGTCCTCCTCGTCCTCGTCCTCGCTCTTGTTCCGGGGCGCCCACGTCATCTTGTTCTCCTTCTTGAGCCTCCGGCGGGCGTTGGCGAACCACGTGGAGACCTGCGTCAGGGTCATCTTGGTGATGATGGCCAGCATGATCTTCTCGCCTTTGGTCGGGTACGGGTTCTTCCGGTGCTCCTGCAGCCAGGCCTTCAGCGTGGCCGTGGCGTCCCGCGTGGCGTTCTTGCGGTACGCCGGGTCGTTGAGCTGGTACGGGTAGCCCGGGCTCCCGTACGGGTGGTAGCTCAACGCCCCGGCCATGCCGGACGCCTGCGCGTCATATGGAGAGCTCTGTGTGTGTGTGTGTGTGTGTGTGTGTGTGTGTGTGTGTGTGGGGGGGGGGGGGGGGGGGGGAGTTGACACAGTCAGGATGTGTTTTGAAAATGTTTCAAATGTGACATGACTGAAAAAAAACACCTCACATCATTTTTAAATAATTTAAAACACGTTGTAATATATTACAATTACATTAACTGTCATTTGTTTTGTTGGAAAATGGCAGAAGGGTTCATGCAGACGTCGTCCTGAATTAGTATGAATTATAAATAGGCTCCATAATAACGAGCAGTGTGTATTGTTAAAAATAAGCTTTAAAAAAAATCTATTTTTAATGTTGTGCTTTGATAATTAATCATACTCGTTAAGTAGAAATAATAATCCAAGCCAGAGTAGTAAACACAGCAGGCCGCACAAACTAATAGTTAACTAATGGTTATGCTCATTATCAGATTAACTCATAACAAGGTGATCAGTTAATAAAGCCGTTAAGATAATAGTAATAAAAAAAGGAAGAATTTCAATTTTCTTTAATCGCCTATTAACTTCCTCATTTTCTGCAGCGGCTGCTTTTTGTTTGCTGTTAGCCTGGATGTGTTAACACATCTCCTCTTTGCAGCATTACAAATCCCATTAGCAAATCACTTGCGATGCACCTTTCATAAAAACACACACGCGCTTCAAGTGCGCTGACGTCCCGCTTCTCGTGTTAAAAACTCGTTTATTCCACTCAGAATAAAGAAAGTCAGCCTCTGGTGGGTTTAACGACTGCTTTAAGATGGGAGATTAATACACAGTTTGTTGAATAATTGTGTCAAATGCACACAAATGAACTGCTAAGCTCAAGGCTCAAATTAAAATAAAAAAAGCTAAGTTGTTTTCCATGATTAGCTGCGCGCTGAGCGCTGGTCAAGCCATTACTCTGCTCCACAATCCTACTTAAGCCCAAAAGGTGTTAAAGTAAGAACCCCACCAGTCCGCCACTGCATTTACAGTTATACAAGCCGTGCACATCATGAAAAGTTCATAACAAAACCATTGCAAAAGCTGCGCAATTTAAACTCATTTTACGCACTCGCGTGTACGTAAATATCATCTAATCCTACAGAATCACACGTGCGTGCATGGTGTTGTTTTTTGTTGTTGTTACCATGTAGGATGGGAATCCCGTCGTCGGGTCCGTGGAGTATGACAGCGGGCTGGAGAAGCCCGCGCCGGCCGACGCGGAGAAAGCAGCCGATCCCGGGTACGGACTGAAGGCTGAGCCGGAGGACGACCTCGCCAAGTCGTCGCTCCGCGGGGCGGCCAGCGCCGAGGCCCCGTACGCGGGACACGAGTACAGAGCCAGCGAGCCCGGGGGCTGGTAGAGGTAACCCTGAGGATAGGACATTGGTGCGCGCGGGGGTGTAAAGCTTCACCGAATCCGAGAGAAGAAGAAGAAGAAGAAAAGAAGAAGAAAAAAACGCGCAAAGGCGGCGATCAACAGCAGCCAAAAATAGTAAACAATCAAGTCAATAATCAGCCATGCAAACAGTCATCAGACAATGGCAATAGAAAAAGTCCTCCCTCCGCAGCCCCCTTACTGGGAAAAGATGCGTTAAAGTGCCCACATAGAGGCGATGTGGCATGCGGCTTGATCCCCTAGCGTCCGATGTTTTTAGTACGCGGCACTATGAAGTGAGGAGTTGAGGAGGAAGGAGCCGCTGGAGTTTAGACACACAGCATTGGGGGAAACTGGAGCTGTCACTCAGCTCATCTGAATATCCCAGCCCCGCCCCCTTTCTGCCTCACAGACACGGAGCCTCCGGAACAGAAGCGGGACTGCACGCGGCGAAAAGTAGTCCGTTTAGTCCTGATTCTATCACTCTTTCAAAGAAAATATGACACATAGAGACGGATGAGGTCATCAAGTAAATGTTGCGAAAGCAAATTAATTTCTCTACGGATTAATTTTGGGGTTTTTTTGTCAGTTATTTCAGGGAAAAGTTATTGTTATAGAAATGAAGACATTTTGACTTTTTTTTAAATTTCTTTTGCAGCACCAGTGTGCGTGTGTGTGTGTGTGTGTGTGTGTGTGTGTGTGTGTGTGTGTGTGTGTGTGTGTGTGTGAAGAGAGAGAGAGAGAGAGAGAGAGAGAGAGAGAGAGAGAGAGAGAGAGAGAGAGAGAGAGAGAGAGAGAGAGAGAGAGAGAGGCGGTTTTTAATCAATCATTTTTTTCTTCTTTTTGTGCCGTTGGTTTATTCAATTTGTTTGTTTTAAGGTCTGTGTGATCAAGACATGCACACCTGTGCACACACACACGCACACACAACTGTTCCTGCGTTACAACTGCGCGCGCACGTGAGAGAGAGAGAGAGAGAGAGAGAGAGAGAGAGAGAGAGAGAGAGAGAGAGAGAGAGAGAGAGACCAACATGGTCAGTGCTCTCTCTCCCCTTGCAGTCCACGTCCATGTGTGTGTGTGTGTGTGTGTGTGTGTGTGTGTGTGTGTGTGTGTGTGTGTGTGTGTGTGTGTGTCTGCGGGAGTCTCTCTCCCGACTCCTTCTCCTTCATTTCTCACCACTTTAAGACATCTGAAACACACACACACACACACGCACACACACACACACACCCTCACCCCGTATCGTTACGCTCACGTTGATCTGCAATAATGACGCTGACGGTGATCGTCGTTGCGCACGTGGGAGGAAGGAAAACGGGCGCTGTCCTCACGCACGTGCGCAATTGTATGAGACAAGTTTGACAGTTTGTTTTGTGTTGTTGCTCACGCTCTCACTTGTCGTGTGTCACCGTGGTGTGTGTGTGTGTGTGTGTGTGTGTGTGTGTGTGTGTGTGTGTGTGTGTGTTCAGGGCCCGTCGTCCTTCGTCCTCTTCATGACTGTGATTACAGCGTAATGACCTCTGTTGGAGACACGCGGCGCGGCGCAGCGTGGCGGGAACCTGAAACTGTGACAGCGCTTTTTTTGTTTTTTGGAAAACGGGAGCAGTCAAGGTGGCGACTGCTGGGGGAAGAAGAAGAAGAAGAAGAAGAAGAAGAAGAGTGGCCCATAGCAGTCTTCCTCATCAGTATTCATCGGACTGAACGTGTTCATCCATCAGGTCTTGTTCCTCTGCTGCAGTGAGGTCTGACAGCTGCAAACAGCAACAGCACCTTTTAAATAGGCGCCTGTTAGCGGGACTGACTCATTTATTTATTTAGTTAACACCTAGAACACACACACACACACACACACACACACACACACACACACACACACACACACACACACACACACACACACACACACACACACAAAATAGCCCGGAAGTCATTGTTATATATTTCAGTTGTGATAATTATTGCAACATATCACATGGTGTCCTGTTTTTTAATTTAAATTGCAGACATTATGATGCATTATATCTCCATTTAATCTATTGGAAGGATATGGACACGTTATGAGCATTACATGGTGTCTAATAGTGTGTTATCACGTCATAATGCATAAGTACAGTGTTATTAGATCATGTCAGGAGTTGTATTTGTTTTCCTGGTAAAATAAACCATATTTAAATACATTAAATAAAATTGTTGATAATGCTTTTTTTCTTCAATTCTACTGCTGTCTTTATTTTGCAAATACATGTTCCACATTAAAAGTAATTGTACAACACAATATGAAAATACTACATAACATGTTACATTTATTACATTTACTTTACCTAATATTAGATTAATATACATAAGCATATAAAACAACAACACACAGATTGTACACACAAATTGACTCATTGATGTTATAGAAAATTAACTTTTTTGGTCACATCAATGTTTCTATAAAAGCAAATTATTTTCTAAATTCTGATAATATTTTTTTGTGAGATTGACACATAGTTAACACGTTGTACCTGTGATAGTGTTTTCATAAATTCATATTCCCAAACTAAAAGTCAGTTTAGTGCCCATTGAGCACCACCATCACGTGATGGAGCAGCGTAAATGTTGTGTGATTATTCACTGCAGTGGCAAACATAGAAGTAAGTTTGACATCTTTTTTGGGAGCACTGATCAGACTCTGCACCTTCTTTTATTTAAAAAAAAAAAAATAAAAAGTCTGTCTCCTCTTCAGGAAGTGGTTCAGTATTTTAGTCTCCAGGAAGATATAGGTGGTGTCTCTGCTTCAGGCAGCACTAATCAATCCCAGAAGAGCAAATTAGAGCTCCAAACACACACTGGGTCAAGAAGAAGTGTCTGTGTGGAGTACCGCGCGGCTCCCAGCAGGGGGCACTGTCCCCTCTGCGCACAGACCATGCAGGAGACATCAGTGCTGTGCCATCACGGTGAGTGTGTGTGTGTGTGCGCGTGCGTGAGTGTGTGTGTGCATGCATGGAGACCTTTTTTTCCCCTCCCTTGCATGTGTGTGTAAGTTTATATAATGTGTACATGAGTGTGCATAAGTGCACGTATGCATATACTGTCAGTGTGAAAGTGCACCTGTCGGCCTGTTAAGGTGTATAACTGTGTGTGTGTGTGTGTGTGTGTGTGTGTGTGTGTGTGTGTGTGTGTGTTGAACTCCGCTGTAGTGCATTCCAGGTCTCAGTTTCAGACAGGCTGCAGCTCCTGAGATATTTTAGTCCCAGGCTGATGGAGATATATAGGAGATATAGGAGATGGGAGGGAGACGGGGGGATTGACAGACAGACGGGCAGAGAGACAGACAGACAGGTAGAGACAGCATCCAGAGGATAGAGAGACAGCAGGAGGCGGGGCCGATGAGGAAAGCGTCGGGTCAGACAGACGAGTGAGAAGGTGTGGAGTCACACGGGGACGTCCTGCATGACCTCATCGCCACTTTGGACTAATAGGAATTATCCGAGCTGACGCTCAACACCGTGTGTGTGTACGACACTTGTGTTGATGATGTGGAGGACGAGGTGAGCGGCCATGAGCTATAAACATGGACACAAGAAAGGATTGGGCTTGTTTTATTGACCGAATATTCAGAATCAGAATCAGCTTTAATGGCTTTAATGTCCGTTTGCACATATATGGAGTTTGACTCCGGTTTCTCTTTGCTCTCACAAAAGACACAAAAAGACATTAAGAAAACAGGAAACAGTGGTCCAGAAAGTGCAATGAGCTCAAATGTCGAGGAGTAAAAGATGTGTTAATAAAAGTATAATATTTAAAAAGTGTTTAAAAAGGGGTTGTCTTCATATTTGGTTAGTTACAGTTACAATAAGTTTCCTTAAATTAGCTTTATGTTTTTTCTAAAGGGGAAATATATCAGACACACCTTTAATGTATTGACCTCACAGTATAAATATATGACTATCGATGGATAAAAGCAGGTTTTCTGCCCCTGCTCACTTTCTATAACTCCATAACAGTCGTTTTATGAAAAATGTCGTCCTTCATGAATGAAGGAAACAGATATTGATTTCTCATTTATTTTTCTCCCAGCAGAATTTACCACTGAATAATATCAAAGCGGCAGAGTTGCTTGTATTGCATTGCCCGATGATTGCTAACTGCTTACCCTTTAACGCAGGCTAAATTGCCCGAAGTTGAATTAAATAGCTAAAGGATATCGCTTTGATGTCCTGCCCTTTGTTTATTACACATATGACGAAATAAATATTGATTTCACATTTTTCATGTGCGTTTGAGGTTTTGGAGGCTCTGCAGTGCTGCTGCTGCTGATACTACTGCTGCTGCTACTGATACTGCTGCTGCTGCTGGTGCTGCTGCTGCTGCTGATACTACTGCTGCTGCTACTGATACTACTACTGCTGCTGCTGCTGCTGCTGCTGCTGATACTACTGCTGCTGCTGCTGCTGCTGCTGTTGCTGCTGCTGATACTGCTGCTGCTGCTGCTGCTGCTGCTGCTGTGGCCCCTTCTGCATTTCATCCACTTGCATGACTTGCATGGGGTTGTTTCTAACTATGTGGCTGCATTTGGGGGCAAATGTGCATGTGTGTGTGTGCGTGTGTGTGTGTGTGTGTGTGTGTGTGTGTGTGTGTGTGTGTGTGTGTTTGTTTGTCTAAAACTCCAACTATGCATGGCGTGCAGCAGCGTCACAGAAACATGCCATGTCGTCATATTGCTGCTCTTAACCCAATACGGTCATGAATATAGCAGAATATGATAAAAGCCTGAGACGTTGACCTTTGGCTCCTCGTGGTTGACCCTTACTAGAACGATGCATTGAGGTGTTCCTCCTTAAAAATATAATGTTAATATCTTCAGGCCTTAACTATGAACTCACCTTCATGTAATGTAAAGTATTCAGTCGACAAATGCCCCCAAAAAAAAGCCCAGAATGTTTCCCCCTCTGTGCGTCGGTGAGGCAACATTTAACACCCCAAACATGCACAAAGTGCTATGTGTGTGTGTGTCTGTGTGTGTGTGGGCATGAAGACTGAACAATACTTGCATTGTGATCCTCGACTGCCGACTTATTGTCCAAACAAAGTCAAAACGCGAGTCCGTCATCACAACAGAGTCACGTTTGCCGAATTGTGCCACAAAGCAAACTACAACAATCCTCCCCTCCCCCCGTTCGGAGGGGATTGTCGCTGAAATGTCTTTGGTCTTTTCTTTTTTTTCTGTGTGTGTGTGTGTGTGTACAATGGGGGAGGGGTCAGTAGGGGGGGTGAGGGGTTTGGGTGGCAGACTGGCGACAGGCCGTCATCTTTCTCCCCGCCTGGCATCTGCCCGCCGCTGCCAACCCTCTTCTAATCAGCAGCCGTCCATGCGCTTGGCAGCGGAGGGGGTTTCAAATCAGCTCCTCGCCCCGAGTTAAAAACCCTAAGCCCTATCACTTTGTAAACGGGTACCTTTAGGGCGCCATGACGCGGGGACGCCTCTGATGTGCTGAAGTGGAGAACATCGGTTGCCTTTTCGGCGCCTCGAATATACGCTACGCTGCTAGCGCCGCCGCCGTCGCCGTCGTACTCGCACTTGTTTATCGTAGTTTGAAAAAAAAGAAATCACAAGGCAGCTCCCTGTCCTTTTTAGATGTTGATTTGTTTAACATGAAGCTAACGGACATGGATGTTGAGGGAAAACAGTCGTCGGGGAAGAAAAAAGGAGAAGCGGGAAAACCGATGGGCTTGAAGCGCAACTTGTTAAGCGAGTCTTTAAGTCGCTTCATTCTGACGTGTTGTCTGAATCGCTGACGTTTCCGTCAAAGCGCCGCCTCGATAAAAAAACTATAAACATCCGAGTTTCATTTGAACAAAGTACACGCTGTGTGTTGAAGCGTTACATGGACTGTTAGCCGAACCGCTAATAGTCCCTCCATGTATATAGCGGTATATTACCGACTATATACTGCTCATACTGCCATAAATCTACACGTTTCTTTGAGAACAAACCATTTGATGCACAGCAAACGCTAAATATGAGTCTACATGTTAGTTTGAGAGCGAACCATTTGGTGTATACGTACAGCTACAGGGCTCATTCATCCACAGGGTGGAGGCTGGAGGGTGGAGGGTGGAGGGGGGCGGAGGGATTTAGGTGGAATGGCTGTTGGCTTCAGAAGTAACAAGCACAAATAATGGGCTATGTTGAACGGGGAAGAAGAAGAAAAAAAAAATCCACAAATTATAGGAATTATGTGCAGCATGGGTTTCAAACACACACACATCCAGACGGGCTGATTGACGAACCAAACGAGTCGCCGAAAAATCAAAGGGGGCAAATAAAGGGAGACACAAAAGAGGGGGAACAATTTGAAATGGACTAACCCTCTCCGGTGGCTCTGTAGCCGAGGGTCGCGGCAGATAGGGTTGCCGAGAAAAGAGTCCGCTGACAGCCCGGTGTCACCGGGCTTTGTAGTCATTGTGCCGGACCTGATAGGGTTACTAGCGGCTAATCCAGGCTGACCTTGGCGAGGTGAACCCCCCTCTCCCCCCGAATGAGGACGGCTTTGTACAGTTCGGGGACGAGCTAACAGTGCGCCGGCGATGCTGACATGTAATGTCTGCGTGGGGACTCGCCACCGCAGATCTTTTGTTGCGCTATCCAGTTGCCTCGAGAGTCCAAAGCCGAAAGAAAGAAAGAAAGAAAGAAAGAAAATGTTTTTCTCTTTGCGCGCGAGCGGAAGAAAGGTGGCATTTAAATTGTCAGCGGGGAGACGCTGCGCTCGTATCTCAGGGGTCAAGAGGTCGGCTCTCGTGTTGGATGGTGTTCGAGTGACTTCGAGACAAATCCGAGCGCGATGAAATTACATGTTGTTGTCGCGTTACGGCCCGCGTGTGTGTGTGTGTGTGTGTGTGTGTGTGTGTCTGTGTGTGTGTGTGTGTGTGTCACTATAGATGTGTAGAAGTGCCAACGACAAATCTACTCCATGTTCTCGGGCACAGATGTTTTTGGAGGAAACTGATATTTTCTTCTCCTCTCCCACGTGGGAGCAGCAGGAGTTCCCACTTTTCTTTTCTTTTTTTGTCATTTCATAAATGAGCAAGAATGACAAGAAACAAAATGTCACAACAATACACAAACTATTAGTGAAATGTTTGTGTCCGTAGGAGTTAATACTTTACAAGATGTTTTAAGAAATGTTAATGTAAAGATTTATCTGTTGAGTGAAATACTCTCATCTGGGTTTTATCAAACATAAAGTAAAGTTATACTCGCATCTGTAGAGACATATCTATTCATAAAGATGTGATTTTGTGTAATTTATTCTCTTTAACCTATTTTGTATTATCTGGACCTTGAGTCTGTAATAAAAGTTTGATTGATAGATTAATAGCAAATCATAAAATAAATAAAAAATCTGTTTTCTTTATGTTTTGTTTATTAGGGGGATAAAGTCATTGAGTATCAGCAATTTGAAATTGAATAAAAATGCCCATTTAACACCTGTCCCATCTGTTTCAAATGGTTGTCGTCTAACACAAAAAGTGACACAATTAACCAGGAAATGCAGGAAATGAAAGAACGGGAAACAGGGAGAAAAGTGAATTTAATGTCAAACGTTATACTTATGATACACACTCCCTTTGACATCCGTATATACACATCTTCCCAACAACACACACACACACACACCTTCAGGCTCCAACCGGTGTGAAGGCAGCAGAGAGAAGGCATCCTTGCCTTTCTTCCTGCCAGGGAGAGCTGTAAATGGGAATGGGATTCCCATCCCCTGGAGCCTGCTACTAATCCACAACAGGCCCACTGCTGGATTACTGGGGACATCAGCTGACATGCCAGCAAGAGCACACACATGTGTACACTCACCGAGCACACACACACACATTGCTGCGTGCACATGTGTGCCAACCTCGTAAAATGAAGATGTGCAACGTACACAACACTGGTCAGAAGCGATGGATGGATGGAAGCGCACACACACACACCGAATACACACACAGAAAACACACAAATCACACACATAATCAAGACCTGGAATGCAGCTCATGGCTTTAATACATTGGCAGGACAATATAGAGATTGCCATATTTCTACAGTCAGGCGTTGGCAGCGGCGGCTAAGTCCGTCCTCCATTGTCCCGGCCGGGCTGGATGCGCTTCTTGGAGTCCCTCGCCATGCAATTATACACGTCAACCTTGCATTATTCATCGTGACGCGTGCTCTGCGCTTCCTCTGATTATTACTTCCGGTGGAGAAGGTTTCCCTTTTTTTTTTGGTTTTGTTTCTGAAACCTGCAAATCTGCAGAAACCAGGAAGAAGAAGCGTTTTTAAAATGTCGATACGGTGACTGCTGGAGAAGTGAATTTAAATCAAGTAAGGTCAAGTAGGTTGACACACACACACACACACTCACACACACACACTCACACACGGAGGTTTACATTGGTTGTTGTAGCTCTCAGTTGCACAAATAATGTATTTTACGTAAATATGTTACAATTTTGCACGGATATTTGTTCCTTTTGAATTTGATAAACATCATATTATTATTTTCTGGCAATGATCTCAAGCATTTTAAGTCCAAGAGATACACAAATACAAAAAGAAAAAAATCAAATTCCCTTCGTATTGTATGTAAATGTAAATGTGTAATATTGCAAATGTGCAATATTGCTGATGAAAAGTTACATATTGTGTGAAAAAACAAACGCTATATGATTTTAACATGCCATGTTTGTAATGGGGAAAATAAAAAACTAAGAACAAGATCCACCAAAACCAGACAGTATTTAAATGCTCTCATCATCTGATGATGTCATTCATGTTCAATATGTACATACATATATAGTTTTGTGTACAACACCAAAGTCAAAGTCGTTACCACTTCTGCAAGTGGAACTGAAGTTTGTTCCAAAACAATAAAATGCCACGTATCTAAATTGTCCGGCAGTAATTCGTGGATCTCAAAACGCGGCGGCGAGTCGGGGACGACGTCATTTTTCCAGAATCAGCTCCGACACACAAATCAGCTTTTAGCACATTTTCGAATGCAGTCAGGTAAATCTCAGCCCGTGATTAGGTCAAGCGCGGCGGCGGTGGTGTTTGTGGTAAACACTGTTCCGCTCCGGGGGCTAAACGTCGGTGTCAGTAAAGAATAATTACACCCTGCCGCGTTGTATCTGTCGTGTTAATCTCGGTCCGCAGCAGCCACTTTATTCTCTCGTTTGTTTAATAGCTCACTAGCAGCTTTTATTGTTTCAAAGTGCTCGATAGCAAACCTGTAAATTCTCTGTTCAACATTTGCCCCCGGTGGCGTCGCGGTTCACTGGTGCCCGAATGTTTGGAATAAAGCAAACAGTCATTGATCTGCAATCAAAGATCCGGGGACAGGAGGTCATTTACATGTGCAGGAAGAAGGAAAAAACCGTGAGGGGAGTATGCTGCGAGGCATGTGTGGCGTTTAATTCATTTAGCGGTGCTTCACTGGCACTATTGACACGGCTGTACTCTCGGTGTAGGTGGAAGGAAGAAGAAGAAGAAGAAAAATCACTAAGCTAGTCTAAAATATTTTGTGTAGTAGAGATTCCGTCTGGTGCTAATTAGAAATGGATGTTGGTGCCGCACAGAAACAAAGCCAAGTGGACTATCAAGGGACCGAATGGGGGGGAGGGCTCAGGGTTTTTTTTTTTAGGCGGCGGGAAGAGGAATCAGATGGGAGGCGAACGGCTCGTGGAAATTAAGCACAAGCACTTATTGGCAGTTGGTCAAGTTTGCAGCCGTCCCAGAAGACCCGGCCGCTTACGCAATGTGTTGCAGGTTCTGTTCACATGTGATGATTAAACGAGCAAAATACTTCCTGGATGTGTAGACTGAGTGCGGGGCCTGTTTATTTTATTTATTCATGCCATGGATATGAATAATTTACCAGTCAGCAGTTTTTGTCAGAGGAGAATCATTATTGTATGTGGCAGGCTGAAGGTTCGGGATTTTTTTTGTGTGTGTGTGTGTTGTTGTTGTGTGCATTCGGCACTTTCCTATTGTATTGACAGCTGCCAGCTTCTGTCTGGGTCATCTCTCTCTCTCGCTCTCTCTCTCTCTCTCTCTCTCTCTCTCTCTCTCTCTCTCTTTCTCTCTCTCTCTCTCTCTCTCTCTCTCAGAAATCAGTCGCCACTGAAGACGGTTTAACAGGTTGTCGTGAAAATAATCGCCCCCTGTCGAACATTTTGTATTGTTTTCAACAACCTTTTGGAGGATTTTATTGTGTGTTTTAACGGTTGTGTCATCAGGATTCTTTACTGACTTTATAACACATTTCACACCACATGATGATCAATATATAGAACGCACAATTAACTACTTAACTGTCTCACCTCAGAATGACATCATTGGTTCACAAGTCTCACCTTGGAATGACATCATTGGTTCACAAGTCTCACCTTGAATGACATCATCGGTTCACAAGTCTGACATCATCGGTTCACAAGTCTCACCTCAGAATGACATCATCGGTTCACAAGTCTCACCTTGAATGACATCATCGGTTCACAAGTCTGACATCATCGGTTCACAAGTCTCACCTTAGAATGACATCATCGGTTCACAAGTCTCACCTTGGAATGACATCATCAGTTCAACAAGTACTAAAACCAGAGACCAACTTTGACGTTTTTGGGGTTTTTTTGCACATACTACAATTATTCCATAACCGTAGTTAAATGTTTTAATTGTAAAGGAAGAAGTTTCCTTTTCATAACAATTTGAATTATTATACCAAACCAAGATGGTTCCCTTTAAATATCCAAACATCACCATAAATCATCATACATCATCATAAACCTGATTCATTTTTCCAGCAGTGGTTCATAAGGTTGTCGTCCTGTCGATCGGTGTTTAATATTTCAAAAACAAGTGAAGGCAGGTTGTCTGCCAGCGAGACAGACCCCTGGTTTCCTTCTCCCTCGCCTCCTCAGCACCACAAGTGTCTCCTCTGCTACACTCAGTCAAGGTCAATTGAGTTCTCCAGTCTGTTATCAGTGTGGGTTTTGATGGAATAGTGCAGATAACAGAGTACTCAGAAAAAGATGGAAGGAAACAGGAGATCAAGAACTGCAGCTTCTCAAATAATTATTGCACCTTCTCCACATAGCAACAGATTTATTTCTAACCTTTAACATGCCGTATAGCTTTCAACACACTCAGCTGCACTCGAAGCGCTCGGCGGCGGTCGGGTGGATTTATTGGACTATTGCTTTGGAAATAGCTCGGAGGGTTTAACAGATTTTTACAGAGAAGTAAATATGGATTTGTAATGTTTGTTGTCCTTTGCTATTTTGATTTTGCTCAGTGGATTGTGACATATTGACTGAGATTCAGCGCGGTTGAAACAATTGAAACACAAGCAAACGCTCAAATCAGTGCGTCTTGGACGCCGGTGCGGTTCTCGCCTCGGAGGCTCATGGGAAGTCTTGACATTGGCTACTTTTGAAAGTGTTTCTGATCGCCGTCTTGGAGATGGAATTGCTCGTTAGCCGGCGTCACAAGTGAGAGAAACGACTGGTGCCCAACTGGCAAACTCTCCGTGTCGCAAAAAAAGGCCTTGACTGGAGCGAACGGAGGCGCTGTTGGGATTACCATCCTCTTTAGTCCCGAGCCACAACTCTGTCTGTGTCATTATCTCCAACAGAAGTCAGGAAGGACTGTTGGATTTTCCAATAAGTTGCACGTTTGTTAACATTTGTAATTCAAGCTTGGACGAGGTGACAAAGCCGTTGGAGCCGTTGGGGCCGTTGGCGTCACTTTGACGAGGAAGTCATTAAATCTGCTTCTACTATAATCAACAAAGTATTAACACCCTATAAAAATGTAAAGAAAGCAGCCGTGATTCGTATTCTAGAGATACATCTTGCTGTTTTTCTGCTAGTGTACAACCACCACAACCCACACACACACACACACACACACGTAGACACACTGTAATCAGGGCCTGCCTCAGTCAATGGGGTCATCACTAAAAAGTACCGACAACACTTTGACGGGCCTCGATCTAACCAGGCCTTTTTTCCCATCAAGGCGCGATTATATGACTAGCCCCGAGTTACGGGGGCAATAAAAGAAATGTCTCTCTTTTTTATTACATCTCCCAATCGTGAACAATGGGGCGTTTGCCTTTGAGCCATTTATTCAGCTCTGATGTATGATTAGCGCCCGGGTCGAATCAATACCATGTTGGATGATCTTAACGGAACAGTACTGCGATTTCCCCTCCGTCGCAGGGCCGAGCGCTGATATTTGTCTGTCAGCAGTGACATGCTATCTCTTGCGGGGGCACTGGGGCCCAAACACAGGTATTGATCCTGTCAACATTGATGGCCTTAATGGTACGGAGGATGAGGGAAACTGCCTGCCACTGGAAATGTAATGCACTGTGTGGAACGGCGCCCTGCACCAGAAGGGAAGGAACACCGTGTTTATCTGGTTTTATGGTGAGTTATACTGGCGGTACAACGCCAACACTGCACACACTTTGAGAGAATATGTTCATTTTCAGGATTTATGTTTAACCCGTTGAAAACTGTGGGACCAATTTTGTCCGCAGACGTCCTTTTTTTCCTGTGTTTGAGTCGTCGAAGGAACCCCAAATTAATTCCAATACTTGTGTTTATTGTACGTATTTGTTCAGCAAAGTCTTGTGAAAAAAATGTATATCTGCAAAAAAATCCGTTTTAAAAGATATTTAGATAATAACTATGAACATCCAGCATGATATGAGCCAGATTCCCCAAAGAATGCCTCCTGGAGCGTCAATAAGACACCTTTATGTAAAGATTAGGACCTAAAGAATCAGAATCTGTAACAACAATCACAATAAAACAAAGACTTGTCCTGTTAGGAAGGAGTTTCAGTCAAAAAACTGTGTCGTTCGGTTAAAAAATGGAAAAACATGACATATTTTATGCCAAAAGATTGTCTGAATGGGGCATGCTGGGACTTAAAATGGCCGCGGGAGGATTTGCGCAGTGTTTCCAAAAGGTGAAGTCATAAAAGGACCTTTTTTTTTACAGGCATTGACAAACTCTCTTTGCTTATAGTTTGTTGGTCCACACATTTTTCAGTTCAGATAATAACCCGATATCCAAAGTTTTTCATCACTCAAGAAGTTTAAAAATAGTTTCCCGCGCGGTACGTCGTGTGTTTTCATCCGCCGCTGCTCAGGGAACATAAAGGTAGCAACACTTCTGAAGAGTGAAGAAAAACCTCATGAATATGTCTCCATGTTAATGTCTACTGGGACAAGTGTGCACAAGGTTTACAGTCACACGTTTGTCAGTTTAAGGAGGCGGAGGATGTAGTTCTGTGATAGCGATGTGATTTACATGCATTTCTGCACCGTCACGTATACGGTATGAATTACACAAAAAGGGTTGTCGCAATCTGAGCCCATTAAATAACGCACACAGTATATTATGAGAGACTTCTCAGGGGTCTCAAACTGTGTTTGTATGTAACTGCATGTTTTCTTTTCGGCCGCTTTAATATGAATCTGGAGACTTGAAGGAGAAAAAAACAAGCAACCTTTATCAAAAAGCCAGCAGCTGCACTGCAGAACCGTGTCGTACACACTCACCTCTCATCTTAAATGTATAATTGAATGGCGTGGTAAAAAAAAAAAGAAGTCTGGCGAAGCAGTTAATCCACTAGTTTGGCAGAAGTTGGGAAAGAAATATAAAAAAGGAGCGTAATGAACACGACCTGCCTTCAGGAGCCGAAGCCTTTCGTCTGGAGAAGAATCACAACTCAACATCGGAGGCCTCTGATTACTTCAAACACTTGGCTCACTGACCATTAACGATCAAGTGGGTCTGTGCATGCATGTGTGTGTGTGTGTGTGCATGTGTGTGTGCGTGTAGGTCAAGGCCGGTAATGGTGTGTGTAGGGCTATTGCTATGCATACGCAGTATGTGTGCGCGTTTCTTTCTGCACGTGTGATGCATACGCTTTGTGTGTAAGTGCCCTTGTGTGAGTGTGTGTCTGTCTGTGTGTGTGTGTGTGTCTGTGTGTGGGTATCCAGCAGTGCCCCCTGGCTAAGTCTCTTCAGATCTTTTCTTGTTTATGTATCTCCTCTTCCTAGACGGAGGACGGCCTCAGGAACACGCTGGGGGCGATACAGACACAAGAAGAAGTAGGAAGAACATTTTTATTTATTTATTGTCAGGAATTATCGCTCGGAATGAATATAAAATACCGCTCGTATGACGGGGAGGGTTCGAGTGCTGATAGCATGGGAAACGATGGAGGGTTGCACCTGGAGATACAGAAGAGGTTCTGAACCCGTGTATCTGAGGGTAGTTGTAGCGCAGAACTTAAGAATAGTTATAAAATACATCATTTTTCCTCATTTCCATCAAGTCAGTTATAAATGAAGTTGGTATCTGGTGGATTTGAACAAGTTTCCCGCTTACTAAACTTAATGAGACGTCATCAAAGCCCCAAAATGGCAGCGTTGTGTCATCAACACGCTCACTATCATCACCGTATAGCTTCAATTATATGAATCCCAACATCCTCGTTATCCTCAGGACTCGTCATCACACCTGGTCTTCATTCAGGCTCCTTGAGCTTTTCGTGGGAAAAAAAAGAAAAAAGAGGCATCGTTGAGGTTAAGCTACGCTACATAACACGGAGCACAATGCCATCAGATAACTTGTCAGTCACGGACAGCTGGGAGAAAGAAAGAAGAAGAAGACCCCGTGCACACAAACTCAACACACTGAGATGTGCCGACACACACACACACACACACACACACTCTGAGTGCTTCTGGATAGAAACAGAGAGTGACAGTGATAGAATTTACCGCGATGCTATCAGCGAAGCAGCCATCACGGCTTTTGGCAGATTGGAAGGCCATCAGGACCCGTCTCCCTGGCTCTGATCAGCGTTCGCATCCTGACATCAGCCCCCTGCGATGTTAACTCCGGGCCCTGAAAGAGGGGCTATGAACCGTGATCAGCGATATCAAGCCACCAGAAATAGAAATCCATTTTTTTTCCTTCCTTTTCCCGCCTCCAGGAAGGAGGCAGAGGAGTTGAAGGGAGAGGAGGGGGGCGACTCCTGGTCCGGTCTAGTCGGGTCTTAGTTGGGTCTCTCTCTCTCTCTCTCTCTCTCTCTCTCTCTCTCTCTCTCTCTCTCTCTCTTCAGCTGTTTTCCCCTCTCCTCTTGTTCTGAAGGTTAAAGGATTAGGAGCTGTGTTTTCAGACCGGATTGCTGTCCTGGCATGGATTTAGATTTTGGCCACACACACTAGAAACTAGAGCCCCGACATACGCGCAGGTGCACATATGAACATGCAAACACACACACAGACACACACACACACACACACACAGACACACACAACGCCGCTGAGCACGAGGTTGTGGGGATTAGCGGGGAAATACCACAAGATGGTGGCCAAAGCATTTTTTCGTTCTTTCTTTACGGAGTTAAATAAGAAAATGAGAACAAACCAGAGGTGCTTGTACAAAGTTTTCCCTCCTCCTCCCCCCTCCTCCCTCCTCCTCTCCTCACCTCCTCCCCTCCTCCCTCTCCGGTCTTCCATCCTCCTTCCTTCCTCTGGTCCTGTCTAAACATGCTGACCAAGTGCGTTGTGGCATTTCCAAAAGCAAAAAGCCATTAAATATAAACACGGTGCGTGTGTGTGTGCGTGTTTGTGTACGTGTGTGTGTGTGTATGTGTGAGTGTGTATCTTTTTCCCTGATCTTTCTGCTTTCATTTGATTCTCTTCTGGTTTGCTTAGAAAGTTATTGAGATGCCTGAAAAGCCCGGGCAAAGTTGTGATGCATTATTGATCGCTGACGGCTCCATCAAAGCGCCGCGTTGCGTTCACGTACTTGGCATTTCTTAACACTGAATTTACAGGGAACCGACACTAATGTGCTCATGTCGTCCAAACGTGTTAACAAATTGGGGCGAGTTGGTGGACCGCTTGCTTTAAAAACTTATATATATATATAAATATATATATATATATATATATATATATTTATAAAGCTCCGGTCCAGGTACTGACAGAACTGGCCTGAAAGCATCAGCGAGTGCAGAGGAGGAAAAGTGTGTCTGTGTGTGTTTGGGTTTGCATGAGGGAACATACACACCAGACTTTAAAAAATGTATGAAGAACACAGCCTCTTTCTTTTTCTACACACACACACACACACACACACACACACACAGAAAGAGAGAGAGAGCAAACGGTTCCCAGAATGCCAGGGGAAAACACAGTTCAAATAGTGTGAGGGCGAAGGGAGCAGATCAAGAGAGGAGCTGTTTGCAGTTCAGGCCTACAAGGCGATTCCTCCTCCCTCCCTCCTCTCTCCTCCTCCCTCCCTGCTCCTCTCCTCCGACTCCCAGGTGAGGGAGCTCAAAGAGAAATAAACCTGAGGTACCAATTTGCTGAGTTTTGTTCAATAGATGGGTGAGTGCCTTGAGACTTTACCCCGCGAGTGCAAGAGGAGCCAGGGCCAGTAAACAAAATTACTTAAGGATGGTTACATATTCTCTCTCTCTCTCTCTCTCTCTCTCTCTCTCTCTCTCTCTTTCTCTCTCTCTCTCTCTCTCTCTCTCTGTGTCCGTCTTTCTTCATGCTTGAAGGAGACAGCCTCTTTGTCTTTGCGATGCCTCGCCGTGTGTTTCCAGGTGGATGGAGAGAGCAGGCGACGAGCCACCAGCTCAATCTTTCCCTCGTCTCTTTTTTTGTTGGGGGGAAAACTTTATCAAAGCTTCGGAGAGAGAGGGCCGTGAAACTCCCGCTACATCTCCACAATCCTCTGTCACTTTTTGTTGTTGTTGTTGTTGTCGTTGCAGGTATGCGCTTCTTATCATCTGTGTGAGGTTTTCATGTCCGCCGTGTGTGGATTTCTCATAATGCCATGCTGATTTATGTACAGACGCTTGCAAATCACTTTTTCCCGCACTTTTCTTCTTCTTCTTCTTCTTCTTCTTCTTCTTCTTCTTCTTCTTCTTCTTCTTCTTCAAGGAGCGTCTGCTTGGGTTTTTTTTTTTTTGTTTGAATAATTGCCTCGATGAATATTCCGCGGCGTGCGATAACGCCGCAGACACAAGTTTCATCATAACGTTCATGATAAAAACTGACGGTGACATACATGGTGGGACACCTCGCTCCCATTTTTACAATATGTGCTAAACACTGCAATGTATATTCACTCACACCCCCCCCCCTCCTCGCCCACCTCTTTTGGAACAATCCATTAATTCACCACGATCACAATCTGCACAGATTCAATTATTCCCTGAAACCATAATACAGATATGTGACAGGGTCGTATATTCAAACCAATATTTATTTGTAATAATGCCAGCGCTCTCTCTCTCTCTCTCTCTCTCTCTCTCTCTCTCTCTCTCTCTCTCTCTCTCTCTGGCAGACAGGTGGAAAAGGTGCTGAGGGGAAACAGGACATAGTCTATAGAAAAGGCCCCCGCTGATTTATTAATGCTCACCCATTTAAAAGTCACTTCATTCCCCCCATGCCTTCAGTCTACATAACCTCTATATGTATATATGTGTGTGTGTGTGTGTGTGTGTGTGTGTGTGTGTGTGTGTGTGTGTGTGTGCCCATGAATCAGTGGCATACACATCATATTCCTGCATTATTATTGTCGTTTGCATGCAAAGGCTGTATCATTTTCCAAACTCAAAGGGATCTGGGCCTGAGATTTATATTTTGCTTGTGTTTAAATATTTTTGACGAAGCGCTCTGCACATCGGTGACGCTTGAGAGGCCGACTCGGAGTTTAGCTTTTGCATGATTGACTGCGAGACTAGGGGAAAGAGAGAGAGAGAGAGAGAGAGAGAGAGAGAGAGAGAGAGAGAGAGAGAGAGAGAGAGAGAGAGAGAAAAAGATAAATGGTTGTGAATTAGAGAGAAAGTGAGTGAGCGCCTCAGAGACTGGAGATGTAGAATTGAGATGTATGGGAACAGATGGCAAACACCATGCAGGAATCAAAAAATAGTTTTCATTTTTCTTTGATTTTCGCAGCGGTAATATTCGATGCAAATGGAAACCCCCATGCTACACATCGGATGGTCTCGGAAACAAAGACAGACATCGCTTGAAGGTTGCTTTCCCTCCTCCCCGAGCGCCTCTCCTTCTTTCTCTTCTTTTCTCTTTTTTTTTTTTCTCGGTCGCAGAGAAAATGAGTATTGCAGATTGCTTCACCTGTTTGTGTTCGGCTCATTCATTCTCAGGGAGACGGAAAGTACAGAGGAGCCGACTCCAAACAATCATCTGTCAAACGCAGAGAAGGCCTGGAAAAAAGCCATATTTGTTTACACTTGACCAACATTACCAAAACTGCAAAGTATCTCACACACACACACACACACTCACATACGATCACACATGTGATATCACTTCAGCGTTCACCTCCTCCTCCGAGTTGTTTGATCCTAATTGCAATATGTCTTAAAAGCCGGGTTCCAGCCACCGCGTGGTTTTTTTTTTTTTTTCCGAGCCAGAGAAATTAATTCTCATTGTGCGGCTGTTGTGATGTCACAGATGAGGACCGGCCCTGACCCGGGCTTGAACTCATCAGCTGGAATGAAGTTGTTCACTCAGCTGTAGAAGACAAACCATAGTTGCCGAGGATTAATCAAACACCCTCCTTCCAGCCCCGTGAGGGCATGTGCGAGATAGAAGACGGCTATGGCTGAAAATGGCTTCCACCCACTTCCACTTTGACCCCCCATGAAATGTCCTGAGCGTGCATGAGTGAAGAGCAAGACCCCCACGACGTACGTGCGATGTACGGAGTCATACGGAGACTTGCGTTAGCCGCGTTCGCCGCGTTAGCCGGAGCTTTGTTTACTTTCGCAGGTCCATACCGCCATTTTTTTTAAGGTTATTCAGACGTGATGTGTGTGTGTGTCTGTGTGTGTGTTTATGTTTTACAATGCAATTACCGCACCGGGCATGTTATGATTTCCGTATGATTTCATACGCTCCGCCATATGCGCCGCAGCTGTCGAAAAAAAAAAAAGAAAAAAAAAAAGAGTGCAACCGTGCAAAGATTCTGTAACGTTTTCGACGGTGCCGCGTTCCAGATGTCCTTGAGAAACACACTTCAGACACCAAGAGAAAAAAGACGGGAGAGAGAAGTTGTTTTTTTTGGAAAAGGAGTTGTCATTTTTTTTTTTTTTCTGGTGGAGTCTCTGTCTGGCTATTTATCAGTCAGCGGGGGAGCGTCTCTGTAGAAGTTGACTCGCTTATAGCGGAGCCAACCGGTCGCTTTTCACAGAGAGATATCAAGACCGGATTGTTAACATTTCCGAGGGCCGCTCAAGGAGCTCTCGACAAAACAGACAAACAATGCCGTGTGCCGCTTCAAAAGTTCGAAGCTGTGATGTTCCCGATTTGCACATGACACCACTCTGAATTTTTCATGAGGCTGTTTTTTTTCCGACACTCATTATTTTGTCGACAAATACATGAAAATATCCCATCAAAGCTGGCGAAGCAGATATCCGTAGATTAACGTGTGTTCAACTCCAATCCTCGGCCTCCTCTGCATCGCCGAGGTGAAGTCGGTGTATCATAGGCGGTGATGGGGCTTCACAGGCTGGATACTAAAAAGTCATACATTATGTAGCTGTCAAGGGATGTTGATTTGTCAGAGTCTTTAGAATTTTCCTGGGTATTGAAACTAGAAGCTTTTCTGCTTTTGTATGAAACTTTGATAGGCGGGAAGAGAGAGGAATATGATCCCATTATTTTCTGGATTCACACAAGCCTGACCATATGATTTACTCACCGCCTCCTAAACACAGAGAGAGGAAGTGTGAGGGGAAGAAAGGAAACGAGAGAGAGAGAGGCAGCCTGCTTGAATCATTGCATTTGCACGCATTAGAGTTTGTAAGACTAATGTTTTGGAAAACAAGAATAGGGGGGAAAGTAGAACGCTCCGAACGGCTCTCTGCGTGACCGGATTTGGGTTTGAAAAGGAATACGTACGCTTCCAAGAGGGAAAAAGGTTCCCAGTAATATATCCGACTGGAAATTTTTAATCTCACAGCTGAAAACTTTGAATACAAAAGCCGCTCTTCGGGCTCGCTCGCTCGGCCTCGTGCGCACAATTGCCGCGGCTTACAGTCGGGGAAACTGATTACTCCTCTCACGGAGACAACTTATACCAGTGTTTGTGTAAACTTAGGCAACAAGCGGCGGTTGTCTTAACCCTCGTATGGTGTTCATTTTTTTTGTTACTCAGCAGGTGTTGTGGGTGCTGTATTTTTGGGGGGTTTTAATTCAACACAATTTGATGTTAAAATACTCAACAGATGTTTTCTTCATCCGAATTAGAAGCAATATAAACAGCAAACATGGTTAATAATTTAATTCAGGAACACAGGACCTACAATTTCCACCCTTTTAATAGGGGTGGGAATCACCAGAGGTCCCACGATACGATATCGCCACGATACTTAAGTCACGATATTATCGCGATACTGCGACATATTGAATATTGCGATATATTGCGATTTATTAGCTTTTTTTTCAACCGCAAATTGTCCCCAAAGGAAAGCTTTGTCAACAAAAAATGAATTGATTTCATAATCTATGCCCAAAAACGTTTATAATTGATTAAATAAAAGATGGATACTTGGCTTCCGTGTATCGATACACTATCGCCACGCAAAATATCGCGATACTATTTTGTATCGATTTTTTTCCCACACCTATAACTTTTAGATTTTTGGTGTGCGGCCGATAAAAAAATTGTCTGATATATGTTTTTCTCAGAAAATGAGTCAAGGCCAATAAGTCTGAGTCTGAAAAAAATAATGAATCATATGATTTTTATTTGGATGAAAACTGAAAACGGGTCCCACAGACCCGAACACCAAACAAGGGTTAACATGTTAGGCTCTTTCCCCAAACGAAAGACATTCTAGTCCTAGTTTTATTGTGTTTCACACACGCTCCACGCTGTTGTGTAAGAACACAAGGCGCTCCCACAATCTCTACTTCCTCCCGTCACAGGAAACAATCGGCAAACATTGGCTCAGGATGAGTGAGGTTGTTGATTGTTGTTCTCCAAAGCTGCCGGGCGACGTTACAAAAACGAGGGGAGAGC
The DNA here is from genome assembly GCF_023055335.1 of Clinocottus analis. Classification (NCBI taxonomy): domain Eukaryota; kingdom Metazoa; phylum Chordata; class Actinopteri; order Perciformes; family Cottidae; genus Clinocottus; species Clinocottus analis. The sequence goes on along the minus strand of NW_027176251.1, from coordinate 230,261 downwards.
ACTTCAACATCTCCATCCAGCGCCGAGTCTCTTCCAGTGTTTGTCATACACACCATTGTTGAAGTGCTTACAAAGATTGAAGATTATCTCCCCCTCACTGGGCAACGCATGTTTGCAGCAGTCTCAACATGTATAATTCATGGGGAAAATAAAGACTTTTCAAAAGAACACAATGCATTTTGTACCGGGCAACACTTTGCTTTTTTTTTCACCCGCCAAATTATTTATTGTTTCCTCCGCTCCCTCGGGACTCGGCCTGACCTTAAGCAACTTCTAATTGGCTCGGCCTGCCACGAGGCGCCCCGTGTCGGCCCCTCCCCTCTGGTGTTTAGGGCGACACAGGCCAACAAAAGTGCTGCAGCCTCGTCTGAAATCCACCGAAAACAAATAAATGCTTCCCCCCCTCTCCCTCGCTCTATTATTTACTGATAGATTACCACTTTTTGTTTGAAAGCACAACACTCACATACATTATGCAAATGAGCATTTTTTTCAGGTGAAAACGATGTGCCACTATGTCTTTTCTTGACTTTTCTTTGCTGGAAAATGAGTCACAACCCTAGAAAAATGCCTACTGTGTATTTGCGTTGATGTAAAGTCATCACGTTGGTGTAGTAGTAGTTGTATTGCTCATTTGAGTAATGAACCTGAAAGCAGTACTATATTAATTATCATTTCATTTTAGTCAAAAGTGGTGAGGAATTTAGCTAAAATGAGAAAATGAGTTGTTTATCCATGTATTTATTCAGGGTGGGTATCACCAGAGATCCTACGATACAATATCGTCACGATACTTAACTCCCGATATGATAGTATCACAATATTATCACGATATATTGCTATTTATTAGCTTTTTTTCAACCGCAAATTGTCCCCAAAGGAAAGCTTTGTCAACAAAAAATACATTGATTTTACTATTCTAGGACCAAAAACGTTTAGAATTGATATTGAACTTGAAATAAAAGATCAATACTTGACTTCCGTGTATCGATACAATATTGCAACGCAAAATATCGCGATACTATTCTTTATTGAGTTTTTCCCCTCCACCTCTAGTATTTAGTGACAGTAATGGTGAAGATGTGACGGTCATTTTAATTTGGTTTTATTTACATTCCACGCATGCAAAATTGAATATATACTGTAAATATGTGAGTTCCAGTTTGTGATGAGCAGGTTCAATAGGTTTCACCTGCATTCACACAGGTGTGGAGGCCCACTGTGTGTGTGTGTTGTCACATCTGTAAATTGATATATTTATCGCTCAAACATGTAGCTGGAAACCGTTGATGTTTGTGTACTACATCTAACATTTGCTGCACATATTTGTGAGAAAGAACGCATGTTTTTGCGCCTCTATATCTACTCTCATGACACAGTGAGGCCATGACTTTCTTGATCCGACGCGTCGTCCCAAACATGATGGATCCTTCTTTGAGCGCCAGAAGAAGAAGCGATACTGAAGTGCTTCACGCGGACGACGCGACGAGCAAACTTTACCGGGCAAACAGAATTATCTCTGCTGTTCTCCATCTATTGTTTGACGTGACGACTCATCAGTCATGCTGCCTTTCTGCTAACACACACACACACACACACACACACACACACACTGGAACGGGCTGAGGCAGATAGGAGGGCTGCGGCATCTCCCACAGTGTAATTACATAAACAATAATACGTGATATTAGAAGTGGAGGGGGGAGGGTTTGGGGGAGAAAGGGGGACTCCTCTGAGGTCTTTGTAATTCCCCATTTGATAGTAGGGCTTACAGCAATTAAGATGTTTAATTTAGGGATTTAAGCACGAAGGATTCAGACAAGAAGAGCGAGAGGGGGGCGGAAAAATAATAATCATGGGTGGCGGCTGAAGTTTGAGGTGGATATGACTACATTTGAATGTTGATTATTCTTTTTCTCCCTCTCTCTCTCTCTCTCTCTCTCTCTCTCTCTCTCTCTCTCAGCTAACCCGCTATCATCGCCTCCCCCCCCCACATCCACATCCACCGGTCCCACTTGAAGTCTCCTAGGCCCGACTGAGAGGATGCGAGGAGAGTTGATCATTGCGTTGCACTGATAAGCAAAAATGTTTCTCTCGGAGCGTAGGAGAAGTCTGTGGTGTGTGAGAGGGATAAACTATAATCTGCCACCGCACACTGAACTTGACTGTTAATATTTGCATTGGAAATCAGACGGAAGTTATGCTAAGCTTTCCCCCATTATAGCCCGCCGCGGTGTGAAAGGTCTTCCCCCCTCCTCTCCTTCATTTGAATACGGCCTCTCATGCATTAGAAAAATACACATTTGGACGAGTGGAGGGATGGGATGACAATTTATGAGGATGCATTTCTTTTAAACGACCCCCCCCCCTCCTCCTTCCATCTTGTGCTCGCTCTAGCGCCATAATATGTGGATGAACCTATTTTAAAAAAAGCTAAGTGGACATTTCTTTTCGGGGGGATTGACGTGACTGAGTTTCTCCTTTTTTCTCGTGCAAAAAAAGATAAAAATCCTCTCTCGTGCTTCCACACTTTAATTTTCCGTACATTAATATAAATGATGTGGCCGTTATATAATCCTATTAGCTATTAGCCGAGGGAGCAGATCATTGCATCTTGTGGAACCCAGCAGCACCCTCGTTGGAAATCAGAACCCCCTTTTGCTTTTATTTTGTTGATTTTGTTCTCTTTTCATTTCTCTTTTAACTCTCATTTCCCAGAACTGATTTTATTTGTGTATTAATCCACTAGCCCCCCCCCTCCCTGAGACCCACCACAGGAAATGTGTTCATTTGATCAACCCCTGTGTTGTGCAGGGTTGATAAGATTAGCGATCAGAAGCATTTAGCGACTCAAAGCGTTACAATTAATGTTCTCGTTATTGAAAAAAACAAAAAAACAGTGAATTAAAAAGACAGTGTTTCTGCAGAGGAATCACACTGCCGCCGTCACGCGTGTCAGCCGCCATGAAGACGCGCGTGGCGCAGGGTGAAGCTGGAGGGGAACACGTCACAGCGACATACAACACGTCCTTCTCTTTAAGTTGTATAACCCCACAATAATTCCCATATTGCCCAGCTTTGACGGATGTGCAAAGGACACGTTACACCTGTGATGTAATCGCTGTTTACACCCGGTCTGCACACTGCCATTGTGCTTCTTTTTTTGGTTTGTCACCAGCTCTAATGGGGACATGTGCGTCGGTGTGTTTGGACCACACAGGCAGCTTCCTATACGCTGATGGTCTCACCCTCCTCGCCTCATAATCATTGTTTTTAGTCCTCGGCCTGCAGGATGCCTTTGATGGCTCCGTGTACATTGAGCTGGATTGCACAGTTTTGACCACCTTTCATGCCGGAGGACACACACACTGCCCTGCAGCCCTGAGAGCAGCAGAAGTAGCACAGCACTCAGATCTCAAAGCAGCAATGTGTGTGTCTGCTTCCATCAAAATATGAGTTCATAAAACATGTCACAAACTAGGAGCAACTCAAAAGTAAAAATGTTGTTCAGCGACCTGTTTTTAGGCCTTTTCCTCACAAATGTCAAACCCAGACGGTGGTAAAAAAAGTGTGTGTCTCTGCAGCCACTCGGGCTGTTTGAATAATGTTGTGTTATAATAAAAGTTACACATGTGAGATGTTGTTCAGATGTGTAAATATCAGTCTACATGTTTCTAGTTAAGAGGAAATGAAGATGACACACAGAAAGAAATGAAAAGGTTTCAGGTCCAACTGTAAAAAAAAAAAGACTTTCTGGATGATTATTAGTTTGAAATGATGCAGCTGTAAAGTCACAACTCTAACAAACCACAACACAACATGTGAACATTCAACATGTGAACATTCAACATGTGAACATTCATCACATGAACATTCATCACATGAATATTCAACATGTGAACTTTCTCTCTGCACAGGTTGACTTTGATGAAGTGAAGCAGAACAAAGTTACAGAGGGTTTAGAACAGAGAACATTCAGGCGAGGACTCCAACATCTGCATTTTTTTCATGTACCAAACCATAGATTTCACTTATGGTGTTCAAAACATCCAAATACAGCCATTTTGGGCTTTTTTTTAATAAAGCAAGCCATGATTTACAGTTTTATGTAACAAGTCTTCCCTCGGTGGGGGATTGTTTTTTTTTAAATGAAAGAAATAAAGAAGCTTTTAGGCCAGTAATGGTTGCAATCTTTAAGAGTTCCTCCTTTTCCTGGATACATATTTGTAAAGACCAGAGTATCATTAACGCTGCTGCCACACATTCAATGTGCTCATCGAGGTAAAACATCCTGTTACTTCTGCAGTTAAATTGGCGTTTAGCTCAGTCTCACATGAGCAGACAGGAAGAGAAACAGCTTCTGCACACGCGCTTTGCAAAGTGATTAAAATATGTTTATATATATATATATATATATATATATATATATATATATATATATATATATATATATAATGTAATGTCATTTAGAATCTCACAGGGAGAAGGAAAAAAAAAACGGTGTGAAATTGCGCAGATAATCAGCTAAATCGCTCAACATGAAAAGATAATTGCTCCAGAAATTAGCCGTACCTGAGGTCCATTTGTTTGGTCATGGCTAGTTTCATATATGGCGATGATCGGATATTAGCTCTAATTAGAGCCGGGTCAGAGTTCTTGAAGGTCAGACATTAATGTGTAGGATCATTGAAATGCTAATTACAAACAGATTAGAAAGTTACGCTGCTTTACGGGGGGAATATCTGCTAATTTAACCACTGCTTTCTGGCTCATAACGAATAATCCACAAGCAGAGGAAATTTACTTAGCATTGATTTATCTTTCTTATTGAACAATTGTATTATTACACGACTATATTTAACGACCTTAATGTGCATGTTCATTGTGTGCATGATGGGAAACCATCACTTGGTCTCACAGCAAGTCAATTAAAGCACAAAAAAAACAATAATTAAAAGACATATGTATTGTTTTCTGCAGTTATCTGCGTCCCAGAAGGCCTTCCTGACCTGATTTTTGTACGTCGGTGGTGGTGTTGTTTCTTGTCACAGCAGCACTGATGTTACTCAACCGTCACCTCGCTGTGGCCCCTCCGACTCGCCCCTCTCTCTCCTCCCATGCTGCTTATCAGCAGAGGAACTCTCCATCGAGGGCCAACTGACAACCGTTTATTCACGGCTTCACCCAAAAGCTTTTTTTTTTTTACAGCTGAGGAAACCACACGCTCTGTCTGTGTCCGTTTGTCTGGCGCGCACACACACACTTACACACACACACAGACACACACAGACACACGTAGACGATATGTACTGTTGGCTCCTTTTCAATCCTGTGAGGTCACTCTTAAAAAAAAACAGCTTCCAACCTCAATTTTGCTCATGAAACAGCAGAGTGATCCACAACGTAGCAGAGCTTTTGTTACATTAAATTAAATGTATTTTTACACGGTTGTGCAGCTCGCCGTGAAGAGAGAAGGTTCTCTTGAGCGTATTAAGAACTTAAGAACTGTGTTTTTACCTGTTTGATTTTGTAGTCTCTGCACTTCCTGCCGCTGTGAGCCTCCTGACTGTACACTTGGAAGTGCGTGAACATGCAGGAGGAGCAACACACTCAGAAGGTGAGCGACTTCCTTCTCTGCTGTTGAAGTCGTCGCCTCCATCGGTGCACGACCAGAGCTTCTTCGCTTCTCTACCGACCGTTTCATTTTCAAGTTTTCATCCACTCTTCTCCGGCTCCGAGCGACGCCGACTCGAGTGTCATCACTAGAGACTCAACGCGGCTCCTCGTGAACCTGCAGAAGCCTTTTGTTCAACACACACACACACATATATATATTCTCCACTACACAACTTGACAAGTGAGGAGCAAAACTAACTGGACAAATCTAAAATGTCAGGGAATGGCTTCATGGCACACAATGGCTCCACTGTCAGGTCACTGGTTCCCATTCTTCCCCAGTGATTTCTTACTCGTGCGACTACAAAGCTCTCTGGTTCTTCTACACCCTCTCACTTTCTCATCATATTGCCGCCTCCCCCCTCCGTCTGCACTCGTCCTCTCTCTGATATCCGGCAGCAGAAAGGCGAGACGTCTTGAGGGGCTTAACGCTGACTCAGCACGTCAGAAGAGAGAGAACATGCAGCGCTGGCCGGGAGGCTGCATGTGTACACGTATGTGCATCCGCATGGTCTGTGGTGGTTAAAGGTGGCGGCGTGTCTGTGGCCTTTAGCCGGGAGGTTCGAACACACACACACACAAACACACGCTGACAAACACACACACACACACACACACACACACACACCCCTCCTTCTGATGAAATTGTCATCAGAACATGAAAGCATCCAAACATCAAACGGGACCTTTAATTGTGTGTGTGTGTGTGTGTGTGTGTGTGTGTGTGTGTGTGTGTGTGTGTGTGTGTGTGTCTGCAGAGAGTGTAGGTCTGCAGGCCTGTGATTGTTGCCGTGTGCATCCTTAGGCCTTTTGTGATTTAATGTATTTTTTTGTGATTACTCGATCAGACACTAAACCGTTATTATTTATGAATGCAGAGTAAGTTATTGACCGCTGAACGCTGCCAGCATAAAGACTCATACCCACAATGCAAAGGGTTCGTGCATCGGATGCATTGTGCAACTTCACCATGTTGAACGTGCACGAAGACATCTCCATTAAAACACAGCTTTTTTTTGTCTTCCAGTGCGTCTCCGGCTGCTCATCTTCATCACGTCCATCCTCCTCCTCTTCCTCCTCCTGCCGCTCCCCCCCTCCTCCATCCCGACCGCCTGAGCATCCATTTGTCTGACCGTCAGTCTGCCTTCCTCACGACAAAGACAGACAAGCCTGGTGAGTCTCTGATCGCACCCCTCCCTCCCACACTCTCACACACACACACACACACACACACACACACACACACACACTAACCCACGCTAGTCCTGCCGAGGCGAGATTAAACAACAAAGTGGCTCGATTAATCCATTTGAAGTGATGTGTGGCATTAGGGCTCGGAGAGGAGATGGGCTAACAAACACACAGCGTCGCAGCTGTGTGGGCTGCAGATAGAGAGGAGGGGGGAAGGGGAGGGGGGGAGGGGGGGAGTGAAATTAATTGACCTCCACGGTAGCAATTAAAAACAAAGAGGGGAGAAAACAAAACAAAACATGGGCTAGTGCCTGTGAAACAACATCCTACTGCTTTGGATGAAGAGATGGGGAGAGGAAGCGATGGTCTGAAGTGCGGTTGATTGGCTGGAGGGATGGGGGGGGCGGGGCAGGGGGGGGGGGGGGGTTGGCGCGCTCTGCTGCACGTATGGAAATCCTCTCTGATGAGGATGTCCACTTTGTCGCGCACGTGCAGACAAACGATAAACGCTCACCAGAGGCCTGTTGGAAACAAAGATATGTATGTTTTGTTTTTCCTGACAGTCACATTTCAATCACTTATGACCTTTATAACCTTTAACCTTTTGGAAACTGTGAGCGAAATCCTCCCGCACCAATTTAAGTCCCAGCATGCCCCATTCAGACAATCTTTTGGCATTAAATATGTATTTTTTTTCCATTTTTGAACCGAACGACTCAGTTTCTTGTCTGAAACTCCTTCCTAACAGGACAAGACTTTGTTTTATTGTGATTTTTGTTGCAGGTTCTGATTCTTTAGGTCCTAATCTTTCCAAAAAGGTGTCTTATTGACGCTCCAGGAGGCATTTTTGAGGAATCTGGCTCATATCATGCACAGTGAAACACAGTGAAAAGGAGGTCTGGAGACAACATTGGTTCCACGGATAACAAACGATAATACAAAATTAGGTTTTAGACTTTTATTTACATGTTTCCACCATTTTATTCATATATTTCACTGCTTTTGTGAACCTAAAACTTTTGGTGAACTAATTTCAAGCACCAAAACAGTTCGACCTCCTGAGTTTTGAAGAATTTGAAGTCATATTTCTCTTTACACTTTTGCTTTATTACATAGAGAGCTGAGCTTGTGCTGCAATTTTAACTGTACAACACGTGAGCACCTCTCACATGCAAATGACTTTAAAAGTGAACTTAATAAATGATGTAAAATCGATAAAATGACCTCAGACCTGAACACTCACTGTCGCGTCTCGCTGCACCAGGATTCAAACTCTTCCTCCAAATGCCTTGCCTCTGCGCCGCAACCCCCCGTACACCTGGTTCAACCCTTCACATCCACAGCAGCGACCGTCTGTGCGTCTGCAGCCTCCTTTTCTCTCCCTGAGCCTTCACAGTGAAACACACGAGGCCTCCCACACACCCAGCTTGTTGTTTCTTGTGTAAATGATGTTGTGTGTTCAAGAATTCCTTTTATTCTTAATCCTCACTTCATCCTTCCCCCGATATAAACCCGGTGATTTGTTGGCAGCGGGGGGACCGGCGGCGCGGCGGCGTCGTGCCAGTGGCAGAGCGGCTCGCCTTTTTGATCCTCCGTCTCAACCGCGCACACCTGAGTGATGATGGCTCTGCTTGTAGCGTTATCCCTCTGTACTTCCAAGCCTTTCATTACGCAACCCCTCCCATGAATGCTGCCATTGATGGACAGTGGAGACACCCTTGTTTAATGTGCTTAGAGGCGTTTAGAGGAGATCATTTTCTGGAGCTGATGTTTTGTTTGCGCAAAGTTGAGCGCGGCGGCGGCGGCGGGGGCTCCAGGGGGGTTTTCAAACTCTTAATAGCTCCTGTTTTGGTAAACAAGCATTGTGCGTATGAATACATACTGTATGTGCCACTTCCAGTCCTTCCTCATGGTCTCAACGCTTTAAATACCCACCATGAGTACACACTGCACTTAAACTCGCTGTCTGTCTGGATCCTTCACCGATGGAGAGGGAGCAGTGGAAACCAACACACAGCTTCTTGTTATCAGACACGTGTTTATGAGAGCGTAAAACCTGACGGCGAGCCCGCAGACGTAAACACATAATTGGGGAAATAGACGTATTAAAGCCGCACTAATCAAGGGTAATAAATCAAATCATGACACGACATATAAAAGCGGTCGTAGTGACGAACCCACTGACATTTATAACCGCGCTCTAAGGAGCCTTTTAGCTTTCATTAAGTCATTTCTGGGGGTTTTAAGGCTTTAACTTCACTGTTTTTGGCAGCTAAAAAGCTTCATATTAAGATGTTAGTGTAGAGATGAAGACAGTGCTTCCATCAGCTGATGATGCTCCACATGGGGTTTAAATCTAGGCAAGGGTTAGCTGCATTTCTTTGCTTCTTTGTATAGCGTAAATATATCAGTCCAAAGTGTTTTTTGTGTGTAAAGGCGTTGTTAAAACCGGTGGCTCACGCTACGCTAGAAGCAGATAATATATAGAAGAGATGCAATCAAAGTTATGTCTGCAAACACTTGCAAAGGACTCAAAAATACAAGTGAAATGATGGAATTTGAAGACCTCTGGACTCATCCTGTACCTGCAGACAGGTGTAAAAGGAGCGTCACTGCTAGGAGTACATGTTAGATGTTGCAGGAGGAGACCAGTATTCTCCCAGTGAGGCTGGTGAGAAAACCATCAGAGCGCTGACGTCACATGACAGAGCGCTTTGAGGAAAGTATTTCCACGTCAACATCCAGGTGCTTTGAAACGAGCTGATCGTGAGCTGCCTCTCCGTTGGTGTTTCTACACGTTATTGATGTGATTGATATCTTTTAACGATCGTCGTTTGCCAGGAAAAAAGTTCATATTCGTGAGGTAAAAAAACAAAAAAAACCCCGGAGCAACATCTGGGTTTCATTCCGGTTCGTAGCGCCGTTAAGCCGACCTCGTGATGAGAAGCCACGACTTCTCAGCTGACTCAAATGAGAAATATGTACGCAGCGTTCGCTCCCGTTTCCTCCCATTTGAGATTATGTCATTTTGAAAAATGCACCAGTGGAAATATGTAAAATATCATCTCTCTCTCTTTCATTTGGCATGGCCCTCCTCATCCATCTCTATTGGAGCATCGGGTTATTGTCGACACACGTCTTCACTCTTTTCCTCCGCTGAGGGGGAAATGGGAACGCTGCAGGGAATTAAACGCTCAGCAGAAGAAAAAAAGTTGTCTAGCTTTGTTCACTTGTTACTGCATGTCGTACCGTGAGCGTTTCATCAAACACGCCGCGGTGTCTGATGGACCACGTTGCTGAGCTGTACGTGTGTTCTTGAACACACATTTTGAAGTGGAAGAATCGGAGAAAAGGCCTCAGGACGAACTGGGAATGTTGCCTTTCCCACATTCCTCTGTGTGGAACTTTGCAACCGTAAACGGGGAAGAAACAAATGAAGGTAAAGGTGAGAGTCCATAAACATCATGGAACATGGCGGCTTAGTGGTGTTGCCTTTTATATTCGTTGTGTTATGTGTTATGGATTTTGATGATGGATTTCAGCGTTGCAAATTCATGAATATTGGGTGGAAACCTATTTTCTCAACTTTCTTAAGTTTGTTTAAGATTTAGTACAAATGTTTTTTCCAGGACAAAGACTTCAGGAGTCTGCATAATGAGAGCTGAGTGCAAACAAACACAGAACTTTCACCCGGGTGATTTAATTTCAATTCATGATGAATTTAAGTCATGCACACGGGTTTAAAACTCCAACCGAGAAAATCTGTTTCAATCAAAAACGTGATTGTAAATGCAGTTATGCAGGAACATGATTGTTTTGTCTGATGTAGACAGTGTCTGTCTTAACTTTTAAAAGACTCATGTTTGTTTATTAGTGTTCACAAACAGAAAAAACATCACCAGACTGTGACTTAACATATTAAACTGCTAAAACCAGCATTTTATACTCATTTTTAATCCTAAAAGCATTCAAATAAATACTTTTTTAAATTGTATTGTGATTCATTTTGCATCTAAGTGCACAAAAGCCATGTTCTGGCTTTTTTCGGTGTGTAACAAGATGCTCCAGCTTTCATCTAAACAGGTACTTCTGCTCCCGAATAGCTAACGGTGTGTGTAAGCATTTATTATTTCAGCACTTAATAACAGACAACCCTAATAGGTCCCTGATGAATGCTGTGTGTGAGCGTGTGCATGTGTGTGTGCGTGTGGGTGGGTGGGGATATGGAATGGGTAACCAACAGTAAAAAAAAAAAATTGAAAAGGGGTTAATTTGCTTTGGCTCAGGTGAGGTAATTATTCCTTTCCCCCACTTCACTGCACACCCATAATGATTATTAACAAGCTTAAAGTACTTGAGGAGCACTGGGAGCTGGTGGCTAACAACACAAGGCCTAGGAAAGGAGGGAGGGAAGGAGGGATAGGATGGCGGGATGGAGGAAAAGAATGGGGAGGATGGGAAATCATTATGTTAATAAGGCTGGCCTTAATCACGCAGCGCCCATGATAATCTGCTGGGAGGAACCCGGGTTACTTGGGTCACTGGTTTGTTCCACGGTAGGCACTCCATTTTGTTTTGTTCTTTTTCTCTCTTCTCTTTTCCTTATTCTGCAATTTTCTCACTCTCTCACACACCTCTCTAAAAGGGATTTTAGACTTTAGGGTCACAGCGGTGGATGCTGAAAGTACATTTAAGGACGGATTTTTAAAAAAAATGCAGTTTAGCTATCACGCGTCCGGATGACTGTTTTTAACCTGTTTAACTAAAACACGCATGTAACGCTGGACTAAAAGAGCCGTGTGCGATAAAGACGCTGGAAAAAAAATGGAATAAAAAGTTAAATTCACAAGGTTTTTTTCCTGTTAAGCTCATGAACATGGGCGGTGTCTATTTGGTGTACCATGTGTATACTACTCATATAAACAGTTTGTCATTTTCATGTTATGAGCTGTAACTCGTTGTTACGTTGCTCATTCAGGTCACATGACATCTGTTGCTTCTGTCCATCCTGATAGAGGATCCTCATCTGCTGCTCTATGAAGGTTTCTCCCCTTTTTTCCCTGTAAAAAGGTTTTTACTGTCTTTATTTCGGGGAGTTTTTCCTGATCCGATGTGAGGTCCTGGGACAGAGATGTCATGTGTCTCAATGACACTCTGCCGTTAACTCAACCTCCCTCCAGGAACTTTTATTTGTATTAGTCGTCGCTCGCCCCAGTGTGTACTACCTCGCCTGCCCTTCTGCTGTCAGCCAGTCTGCCGGCCCGCTGGGTGAGTGGAGGCAGCCGTGCTGGAGTGGAAAGTGCAACGGCCGACATGTTTTCAAAGAGAACAAGGTGCCGTCGCCGATTAAACAAATGAATTAATCATGGCTGTCAAACCGAGAGTTGTTGATCTGATTATGGCCAATAAGGTAGAAAAAAAGAACATGCGTGTAATGTTGTGTGTTCCAACAAATGTGTTTTCCCCCAATTATCCCCTTTTTTATTTGGGGTTTGTGACGAAAGTGCAACTTTTGTTCCTTGAACCTTTTGTTATTCTTCACTTTGTACGTTACCAAATTAAATAATAATCCCGAGTGTTGTATGAACACAGCGAGCATAAGTTTAGCAACACGCAGGTTTTCAAATCTCTGAATGGAATCCCACACTTCCAGACGGCACCGGCAGATCCTACGGTTCACATAATCTGCCTCCATGTGCTTCCTCTCTCTCTCTCCCTCTCCGTCTCCCTCCTTTTCTCTCGCTGGGCTGCTATTTCTTGGACATCTGTTCTTGGCAAAGCGCAGCAGCAGCACTAGTACTGCACCCGCTCCCTGGAGGACAAGGAGGGATGTAGGCATGGCGGTTGGAGGGAAGGAAGGGATGGAGGGATGGAGGGATGGAGGGAAGGAGGACAAAAAACAAGAGAGAGAAAAGAATAGAGGAAATAAAACCTTACGCCACACACAGGACCACACTGCAGTGAACACAGTGAAACACAGCAATATGGAAGTGGTGGTGCAGGTTTTTCACGCAACTTCAAATAATGTTTTTGATTTTTTTTGTATATTTTGACTCCTTTTTAATAGTGTGTGTGTTTACATTATGTCGTGTCATGTCTTCAGCTATTTGGACCCTGAATTTCCCTTCGGGGATCAATAAAGTAATCTATCTAACTGGAAGAACGGGGGATCAAAAATGGACAGATCAGGGATTGGGATTATTGAGATTAGTCGTATTTTCTATGAGATGTTTTCTTTTTTTTCTTGCGTAAGCAAATATACATTAAATTGTTTGACTGCACTCATGAAACCTGCTGCATCTAAACAGCTCCAGAGAGTATACAGCAGATACTTTTAGGAGTAGTCTACTTATAAAGACTTTACCAATAATTAAAACATTTGTTTCTGTGTCCACATTATGTCTTTAGTTTCAGTTTCAGTTTTAGTTTAGCACATGTGCTGGAACAAAGTAACGCACAACCTTGTTTCTTCTAAGCAATCCGAAGTTCACCGAAACAGCCGGCGTTCACAAATGTTTAACTGTGGGAGGTTGAAAGTGACATTTTTAAACAATTACAGATGGTGGTTTTGAAGCGAGAGCGGCCGATGGACGGACTGAAAGGTTGTCGGATTGCCCCGGACAGATAATTGACAGGGAAATCAGCGAAGGGAGGGAGACGGAGTGAGCGGTATCTTTGACAGGCTTCAGGTTAAAAATGATTAATTACCTCCAAGGCTTCTGTGGGCCTGGCAACTTCCTCTGGTTGCAGCTGCGTTGTGTGCTGCAGGGGCCGAGGGCCCGAGGTGATGCTGTCACAGTTGCTTCTTTTTTTTCCAAGCGCAAAAAAAAAAATCTGTCTTTATTTGCTTTCGCTCCTCTCCCTCGACCTCGCTCATTCTCTTTTACACTTTTTAAAATTCACATTTGTACCGTACTGCATGCCCAGTTCAATGGGGTCACCACCGTCTGGCAATCGGCAACCGTCGATATCGGGACCAATGAGTTAAGTTGCTCAGCGGTTAGCATGCTTGTTTAACCCAGATTAACGTTCATGTTGGTGGATTCCACTCCCTGTGGTTCATTTCCAGTGTGAATATCTAGTTTTAATGCAGGAAGTAGTTTCCCCATTTGCAGCAAGATGTAAATTAGGTGAAATGGAGTATATCAAATATGAGAAAGTTCAAAAGAATATTGCAATTTAATGTAATCCAAGTTTTCATCCTGCACACGGTTAACTTGAAAACTGAATCCTTCTAAAAACACATTTAGTCATCGCCTTAAAAGTGAATAAAGCATCTAAAGTCCTTGTTCTGGGGAGAGACATCACCTGAATGACAACATCATGGTCCAGACATACATCCAGAGTCCATTGCTTCTGGAAGAAACCCAACATGGGCCGCGGCGGGCAGGAAGGCCGGACCAACACGCGTTAGCTAGAAACGTACACTAGCGTTCAAAAGTTTGGGGGTCACCCGGACAAATTTTTTTTAATGGAACCCACAAATGTGATGCTGCAGATACTCAACCGGCTGAAAGGAAGAACAATTTTATAGCTTCTCTAACCAGCAGAACTGTTTTCAGCTGTGTGACATTACTGCACAAGGGTTTTCAAGGGTTTTCAAGGGTTTTCCAGGAATGGTACGGTTTTTTACGGGGTTTCAAGTGATTGATTAAATGATTTTCGAGGTTTTTAATGCAATTTTAAGGGTTTTCTGTGTTTTTCAAGGATTTTCAAGGACTTGAATTTTTGTTCAAGGAGTTTCAAGGTTTTTTGGTAAAGGGTTTTAAATGTGTTTCATGGTTTTTTATGGGGTTTCAACGATTTCCAAGGGGGGTTTCAATGATTTTCAAGGAATTGATGTATTTGTTCAAGGAGTTTCAAGGTTTTTTGGTAAAGGGTTTTAAATGTGTTTCATGGTTTTTTATGGGGTTTCAATGGTTTTCCAGGGGTTTCAAGGATTTTCAAGGATGTTCTACTCATCTATTAATCGATTAGCAAACACAATGTAGCATCAGGACACTGGAGTCATAGCTGCTGGAAATGAGCCTCTATACACCGATGTTGATATTTCATTAAAAACCAGACGTTTCCACCTTGAATAGTCTTTTACCACGTTAACAATGTAGAGAGGGTATTTCTGATTCATTTAATGATCTTCATTGATCAAATCAGTGCTTTTTATTTGAAAAAATAAGGGCATTTCTAAGTGACCCCAAACTTTTGAACGGTAGTGTATATTAAATATGAGAAAGTTAAAAAGAATATTGCAATTTAATGTAATGCAAGTGTTGCAAACACACGATTATTGACATCCTTTTTTATTTTCATGACATCATGGTCCACACATACATTCAGAGTCCATTGCTTCTGGAATAAACCCAACATGGACCCCAAAAAAATGGACGTATTAGTATTTTACGTCTCTGCTAGCTTTGGACCAAGAGGAAAATTCCTCATAGAAAATAAATAAACGGAAAATACAGCAAAGGCAGTGTGACAAAAAGACAAAAGAGGGCAAAGAGAAAGAAATAGGAAGAGGAAAAAATGCAGTCTTATACCAATATGTATTGTTCTTTTTTCCCTTGTTACATATGTGTCGTTACTCATTTTTTGTGTTTGTTATTTAACTCTGTCTTCCTCTATCTCCCCTTTTTTTATCACCCTCAACTCCCTCTCTCTCTCTCTCTCCCTCTCTCTCTCTGTCTGGCTCGGCCGCTTTCCTCCTGTACCCTCGTACCTCCCTTCTGTTTTTCCAAGAGGAATTTTTTAGGGTTTTGTAATTTATTATTTGCAAGAGAAACTGTTATCAGAGTCAGTTTGCCATTGTGGGCCACTTCATTAATCACACGGCGCTCTCTCTCTCTTCATTTGTTCCTAGATAGGCCGTGGTTCGCCGGGTTCCAGGCACTGATATAAATATGGAGGTAAAGAAAACTCCCCTCTCCTGTTTATCACCAGATAGAAGAAAAAAAAAAGTTCAGCGATATATACACACAGAAGAAAAGTACTTGTTTTCACTAACCAAAGAAATTGTTCCGTAATACAATTTCTGTTAAAGTGACGACACAATTTGATTTGTGTTTCAGACTTTTGTGTTTTCATTTCCCAGAAGACTACATCGTGGGGTGGGGGGGGGGGGGGGGGCAGTGTTTGAATGTGACCTCGGCATATGGGACTGATCAGGATCCTGAAGGTTCGACACAAAGAAGTAGAACAAACAGTAACGGAGATCTCGTTTCAAACGGGCCCTTCGAGTGCCGTGATGTCCGGGGGAAATGTTATAAAGACGTTTTTGTTTTCAGGAAAAGACGTACGGCCGCCGTAAATCCATCATGAGGAGCATTCAACACAGTCAAACTAGCAGTTTCCTGAAGGAAAAAAGAAAGGTGTCCACGTGAACAAAGGTGTAACTCAATCTCAAGTGCTTTTTTTTGGGGGGGGGTTGTTATATTTTTTTTTAACCAAACGTGAATGGAATTCCTCATGCCGAAGGTTGTAGAATAAATTGCTCATACGGTCTCAATCTCTAATTAAATTATATGTTTGTGTGTATCTATTGACCCAAGAGGGATTATGGGAGAACGAGTGAAAGGTAGCCTTGAACTGTAAGGGGATAATCCTATTTCGATACCTCACAAAGAACCCAAACCCAATTTACCGTCGCAACAACTAGCAGCCGGGCTGTTTAGCTAGAAGAGTTGAACTTGTATGTCGTGGGTTCTTTCTCTCTTTCTGTGTCTCTTGTCTTTTCTCCGCCGCTTTGTTTCTGTCTTTTTTTCCCTGCTCTCTCATGTGTAACCGTCTTTGTTTCTCCTCTAATTCTCTTTCTGTGTTTGCAATATGCGACCATATTGGGAGAAGGGGATGGGTGAAAAGTATCTTAGCAACCTAAAAGATTCGGTTGGTTTGATACCGGGTTGCAGCCAACGACACGGGGAGCGTTTTGAAGAGCTTCTTTATAGTGAAGCAGGCTTCAGTACAGCAGGGATCCTGTAGAAAGCAAGTATAGAGAGAGCAATGAGGTCAACAACCCGGTAGGGATTGTAATCTGTCAGAGTTTACGTTCATATGGGCCCCTAATACTCTTAACAAGTAACATATACAGTCGTATTGACACATCTGAACAACATCTCACTAGTGTTTCTGTTTATTGTGATAACAAAACTCTTAAAATAGACACTGTGGTAGCAGATATATACCATTTTTTAGTTTGGGTATTCATGTTGGGCCCCTAATACTCTTAACCAGTAACATATACAGTGGTATTGACACATTTAAACAATATCTCGCACATGTTACTGTTTATTTTGGTACCAAAACTATCAAAGTAGACATTGTGGTTGCAGATATACACCTTTCTTTAGTTTGGGTATGCAACTTTATACCCAATTGAAGCAAAAATAGCTAAATTTTTAAAGGGTACATTGGGACCTTATTGAGTTAAGAAACTTAAACGTCGAACTTTAGAACGTTTCAGGTAAAAAAAAAAGAGGATATTATACATATACATATTATACATTGGAGGAGTGTTTTGAAAATACATAGTTTTTAATGATAATGTACGTTGAGGGAGTATTATACCTTCCTGGTGAAGTACAAACACATTTCCACACCGGGTCAGACTGATGACAAGCAAATTGAATCAACTCCTCTTTGATACCTGCACCGGTCCATACGTAGCATGGTTGTTAACTCCACTACTGTTGGGTTCAAGTCCCACATGGGGAGGCCTCATGGTTTAGTGATAAGATACAATGCTAGACGCTAATGTCACTCTCCTG
This sequence comes from Clinocottus analis, assembly GCF_023055335.1. Taxonomy (NCBI): domain Eukaryota; kingdom Metazoa; phylum Chordata; class Actinopteri; order Perciformes; family Cottidae; genus Clinocottus; species Clinocottus analis. The sequence continues at coordinate 212,631 of NW_027176251.1, read as the reverse complement.
TTTGTTTTTTCCTTCCTTTCCATGTGAGGGCTTGTACTCGGACTGGGAGTTCGGATGGCTCCAGTTTGTTTACATCTAGGGCTTTCCAACTTCAATGCTTTTTTTTTTCCCGCAATATGGCGCGTTCCCCTTTGAAGGCGGCGTTTTGAGCGCGCCAATTAATAATGGGAACTACCTCCGTCTTTTGTTCTGCCAAGAAATCGTCAAATCTATTCAACCCTCTGACCCATTTATTGGTTCAACCCTTCTTAATTGCGAACTACAACGCTATTTTAAGCGGCTCAGCCTTCGGTGTGAATTTGAACTGCAGGCAACGAACAACCCTCCTCCCCTCCACCCGAATGCACCACGCACGATGCCACTTCCACGTCTCAAATCCTTTTTATTCTCTAGCTGCATCAGCTCTGAGCTTTTTGTAATGAATGGTTTCCTCTGGGTATTTGTGCTTATGGTGCCGTGTTGGTTTCCCAATGCCTTGGGTTTTTTTTCCCAAAATGCTCTAATTCACTTAGTTTCAACACACTGGCTTAGAATCGAGTAGCGGCGTTGTTGTATATTACGGGCTGGAGAAAGAGGGTGGGGTGGGTGGGGGGATTCCCCAGATGTGAGTCCAAGCATACAATTAGACACAGATAGTCTGGATCCCTAGTGTGTGTGTGTGTGTGTGTGTTGGGCTGGGGAAGACATGAAGAGGGGGTAGAAATGCAGATGAGATTGACAGTCTGGGGAGCAGAAGATGAACATTATTGAAAAGTAAACAGAGAAAGGGTAGGGGGAGGGGTTTAGAGAGCGAGGGGAGATTTGTTAGATCATTTTTTGAAATATAATATTTTTACACATTGCTAGCAAGACACGGCAGGTTTGTAAAACTTGCCACTTGTTGTCGAAGCGGCTGTACGCAACACAAAGCACGCCTCACTTTAAGGGGACCGGACTAATGACGGGGGGGATTATGGTGCTACACTTCAAGTCCCCTTCGCTAAGCCCGTCTGTGTGCTTCGTCGTGCACTCGTTAAAAAAAGGCGAAAATGGTGGCGGGTGGAAGGAAAGATTGACGGCGAGGTGGAGGGGTGGAGGGGCGGAGGGGCGGAGTTGGTAGTGAAGGGGTTCTTCAGCGATTCCCAGGGCACTCGAGTGTCTGCGCTTACGTGGTTAAACAAAACAAAAAAAAACCTCTGTTGCTTTCGGTTCGCAAAGGTAATGAGAATCTAATGAGGCTTGACTTTTTTATTCCCCCTTCAGCGTTCGCCTCCATGCCACTCTTTACTCCACAACAGGTTTCCCCCCGAAGGAGAAGCTCTCGCAGGATTGGATGAATAGTTTGGTGCGTTAATGGATGGATAGAAGGATGGAGGTGCGAGGGAGGAAAGAGAGGGATAGGAGGGCGTACGCGAAGGAAAGAAAGGTAAGATTGAGGGAGAGAGAGAGAGAGAGGAAGGGGAGGATGGGTACAGGAAGAGGATTGAGGCAGAGAGTGTGGATAACCCCTTTTCACAGCTGAGAGGTGGGACGTTGAGGGCGGCCGTGTGAATGTGCATGGATCTCCTGGTTTTGGCAGCAGAGAGGAAAGAGGCAAGTAAAGGAAGTGGACGCCGGGGCAGAACCAAGCAGTTATATTTACATAGTCACGAGGATTTTGACTGCGAACAGTCGCTCAGTGTGGAAATGTTATCCTTTCTTAAGCTGGTCATGGCCCGTCACTTACATATCACACTATACCATCAGACGTGTCATCGTGCCGGCCTGCATGAAGCGAGCCGTGTACAAGTGGGGTCCCACTGAGAGACGGATTGAACATGGATATCACACTATGAATGCATGACGCGTGCAGACATTGTGCAAATAAAGGCGTTTAACCTTTTGGAAATCCTTCCGCAGCCAATTTTAAGTCCCAGCATGCCCCATTCAGACAATCTTTTGGCTTAAAATATGTAATTTTTCCATTTTTGAACCGAACGACACAGTTTTTTTTGACTAAAACTCCTTCATAACAGGCCAAGGATTTGTTTTATTGTGATTTTTGTTGCAGATTCTGATTCTTTTGGTCCTAATCTTTTCAAAAAGGTGTCTTATTGACCGCATTTTGGTGGAATCTGGCTCCTATCATGCTGGATGATCATAGATATGATCACAATATCTTTTAAAAGTGTTTTTTTTGCAGATATACATTTTTTCCCCAAGACTTTGCTGAACAAATACGTACAATAAACACAAGTATTGGAATTAATTTCGAGAGGAAATGGACGTCTGGAGACAAAATTGGTTCCTGAATTTCATAACGGGTTAAACCGCGATGAGTTGTGACTTCAGCACTGAAGGACTCGCGCTTGCCTTTAGAAATATCACCGTGAAGCTTTACACTTTCTTCAGTGTTTGGAAGTCTCCAGAGCATCCTCAACTCTCAAGATATTTCGGCAAGCTTAAGAAGTTTGCTTAAGTTTGTTAAGGGTTGCAATCATTACCCACACAGAGGGTTTTTAGATACGACGTAATGAGGCCGCAGAGCCTATAAGCTGTTCTGGTATTTTGTTAGGCGTTTGTCAGAAATGCCACCGCATCACACAGGATGCATCCCTCGCTGCTGAGAGGTGTTCACCATCCACTAACTGGCAAATCATAACAGTGTAAATAATGACTCGGGTCACATGGGAGTGCCTATTCAGTTACTGGAGCATCATTATAGTGCATCGTCTGAAATAGTGTGACACATATATATGAATGTCTTTGAAACACTTCTGTGGCATTTTTCCTCTTGCTGTTTGCTTTCTTGAAACGTGGTTTGATCCTTCGTGCTACGAACCCACGAGTAATGAACTGGGCTATTTTAGGGGGTCATGAAGATTGAAAATGTCGTAATGCACGAGCCCAGCAGCCGATCGATGGACGCTCAGTCAGAGCCCATCAGGTCCAGTGGTATCAAACCCACATTTATGACCATGAATGTAATAATTCTAATGAAAATGATTATACAGATACTAGGGGTGGGGGAAAAAATCGATACAGAATAGTATCGCGATATTTTGCGTGGCAAAATTATATCGATACTTGGAAGCCAAGTATCCATCTTTTATTTAATCAATTCTCAATGTTTTGGTCCTAGAATAATAAAATCAATTTATTTTTGGTTGATGAAGTTTTCCTTTGGGAGACAATTTGCGGTTGAAATTTTTTTTTAATATCGCAATACTCAATGTATCGCGATAATATCGAATCCCCTAATAGATAGGTACTCCCTGACGTCTTGGTCAAATTATGGGGCGGTAAGACGTGTCTGGATTGTCAAGCCTAGATAAAACTGAAAAAAATGAAATATATAATATTGTCACCTTCCTAAAAATATGGTTTTCTTGCCTAAATCATCTCCTCGTGATACTGGCCACCTCTGGTAAAACCTCCTACATCCTCAGTTGAACAGATCATGTGACTCAACCCCTCATAGTATAACAGCCTACGTCAAGAGCGTGACTTACAACATGTTATTTTCACATAAGTCAAAAGACAATGTGACTTAGGCGATATTACAAGCTTTTCAACATGGCATTTTGAAGCTAGCGTTTAAGCTAGCAATTTAGTTAGCCTTTTTTGCGAGTGGGGCCTTAGGAAGATTTAGCCCCAAAACTGTAAAACAAAAAAAGCAACAAATCATTTGGCTTTTAGTGTATTTAACCTTTTTTTAGTAGCATTCAAGTCTATTTCCCTCAAAGAAATGAGTTTAAAGTCAACGTGTCACCACCAACCTTTCTGCTCTCCTTTAAACTCTAGCGATGCTGTCAGTCTCTGACTTTATCTGCAAAATTAGCCTGATGAAAAGATCCGAGACGGACTATTCCTGTCGTTGACCTTGTGTTTACACTGCCAGGCCGGGATGACTCTTCATCCCTTAACTTCCCCTCCGCCACCTGCTCCTCCTCCTTTACTTTGACTTTTAAAGTCAGAAGGCACACTGGTGCTTTCAGGCTGCCTTAATGAGGCCTCGCGTCGTCCACCGGTGACGCGACTGTTAATGAGAGAGACATCTGAAAGAGGGGAGACGTTGGGAAACGCTAGTGGAACAAAGGGGAGGGCTGGTTTTTTAAAGGGAGGGAGGTGGGGGTGAGACGAGGGAGGAGGAGAAACACAAAGAGTCAAAAGATGTACCAGGTAGGCATGGACACTGCTTTTAGATCTTGAGTGTAATTTAAAGAAAAGGGTTTTTTTTCACAAATCGTTTGAGTTGATGTGTGTGTGTGTGTATATGTGTGTGTGTGTGTGTGTATATATGTGTGTGTGTCTGATAAAGACCTTGGGCCCTTTTAAGAGCATTTTGCTGGCATCCTCGTTGAGAATTGATTGTCTTTGTTGTGGTAATCTGAAATTAATTTGCACTTGAACCCATCTTTCTTCTGGGCTCAATTTTGAAACGCTGTTATAATTACGCCCCCCTCCCCCCCACATGAAAACCAAGAACTAAGACACTGATATGATGAGCCGAATATTTTAATTCCCCAGGTGTACTCAAGAGCCCCCTTTTACTCTCTCTCTCTCTCTTTTCCCCTCTCCCCCCACTCCCCACTCCCTCTGTCTTCACTCGCGACTTATCTCGCGAGGTAATAAAACAAAATGTTCCCATGCGTGGGGCTTAAGCAAAAGGTATTTGCCTGAGGGGGAACAGTAATAAGCGCTGTATCGCTACACATTTACTCATGTACTTCCTCAGTAGGTCATCTCTCGCTCGTGAATGATGTTAAACTTTGGTTAATGCGAGCTGATGCCTGACTGAGCTCTGTCAAAGAAAAGCTGCCCTGTGACGAGGGGGGGGGGGGGCGTTGAACAGGCGGCCTATACATTACAACACGCACAGTTACAGAAACACATGTGCAAACACACGGATATTGAGTGACTTAAGCAGTCAACTTCTCTTTCCCTTTCATTTTTAATGTCTTCAATTTATTGTGGTTAAGCATAAGAGTTGGATCAAGTTTCGCCGAATTCCCCAGTAGGGAAACACATGCTACACACACACACTAACCCACACACACACACACACATATTGGGGCTGTTAACAAGATTTGTTTTGCATTACTCAGCGCTAACAGGGGGCATTCGTAATAGAAAACTATTCAGGACTACCTGCTAACATCTGCTATTGATCTCAGCTGTGAGCCTCCCTCTTTGTTCTCAGCGTGAGCTGCTAATAACCTTATCAGCCATCTTTTAGTTTTAGCCCAGTCTGCTGTTTGTTGTTGGGGATTTTTCTAATGGGAGGGGTTGGAGGGTGGAGGGAGTATTATCTCGCTAAATGCTGCAGGAACCATCTTCAGTGATTTCCTGTGGCGCTGCCTTGTGCTGAAAGGGCCTCAGAGGTCACGGGCCCTGGGCAGAAATTCTTTTAGTGTGACACCTCATGTGGTACTCGGAGAGATAAGCAAACAGAGAGCTGCACACCCGCTGCCGAAACGGGATTAGCCAAAACAATACACGTCTCAATAATGATCTGCGCTGATTTGGAGGAATTAGATGAAGTTGGTTTGATATAATTGTTTCATACATTTGTGTAATTGTCTCTCTTTACATAAAGGGCTTAACATGTAGGCCAGGAAAGCTCTGCATACAGCTTTAAATGTAATGTTATGGTAAGTAAAGCTGGGTTTTTTAGCCGTATTATTATTTTCATTTATACTTTGAAACGGCATTTTTTTGTCTATTAAGTGTATTTTTATTCCAATCTTTAATCTGTTTTAATCAAACATTACATATCACACTTGCCAATATTTTATCATTATTTTTTCCTGTGCCTTTAAAAAAAAAATTCAAGTAATCTTAAAATTCAGGGTATTTTTATTTTTAGCAATATCTGCGCCTTATTTTATTTTAAGGCGCGCTCATCATAATCTGTCATGAGTCATCGTTCAGCTGTCTCCTCCGGCTCGTCACTGTAAACAATCTAATGAAGCCAACCTGCCATGCAAAATATGGAAAACTCAGCTAATTGTCTGTCTTCATTGATTGAAGGCTAAGTGTGTGTGTGTGCGTGTGTGTGTGTGTGTGTGTGTGTGAGTGTGTGTGTGTGTGTGTGTGGAGTCTCCCCTACAGCGAGAGCTGCTGTCTGCTGACAGACATGGCCTGCTGCTAAAGCCATTGCAATAATCATAAAGATTAGGTTAACAGTGGGAAACGGCCGGGGAAGACAAGTGTTCACAGTGGGCTGTTATTTTTGCAACGGTACAGTACTCACAAAAAAATAACAACCTGCAACTGTGGGCCTGCATGCTGTTTAAGACATAATCCTGGAGTGTGAGTGTGCGAGCATTTGTGCATTTTAAGTCCATAGCATATCACGTAACATCATTATTTGCATGCCTTATATAAATATGGTATATTTTTAAAGTAGTAGAAAGTGTATTCTTGGAATACAGTATACACATAGATATGTAGTTGTGTCAACCTGAAACTTGCAGTTGCAGTTTTTATAGTTTTTAAAACTCAATAATACTAAGTTCAAAGAACCCTATTTAAAATCTACAAAAACAAAGAAATAATCAGCTAAAAAACTGAAATAGATTTCACTCCACATTCATATTTTGTTGCAGTTTTAATGCACTTTATGTACATTGAACATATACTCACAAAGTTACTGCTGAAATGTGGAGGCCATACACAATCAAAGGACACCAGAATACTGTTAGCAAACTGCTCTCAAAGCACTACACTGAGATACTTGTCATGCAAATGTGCGTGACAGATCTCTTCATAGAGAGAGAAGAACAAAGTAACAAACAAAACAATGCTTACCAGAAACAAAACTTGTGAAGATGACATTCTGTCACTAATTGAATCTGATGCCGGGACAGAAATAGAGAAGTGTTGTTCATTTGTTATACAAAAACAAATTTTATTATACATAATTCACTTTATGCACATTTTGTTATTGCAATTCACACTGTATTACTCTCAGAAATTATCATTCTGAATATGCAAGAGCTTTCAATAATTTAACACGTCAGTGTTCATTTTCGACGTGCCACAGTTGGAATGAATTTGTTTGAATTTTGTCTCAGTTTTGTTTATTTCCTCTTTTGATATTGCGTGTTTTCTTCCCCCCTCTAGAAAGTGTGCCATTTGAAGAAACTGTTTGTTTTTTTCATCCTCAAATAAACCTACATTCCTCCCGAGATAGGATCAGAATGCATTTGGCTCACAAATGCGAAGCATCTTTCTCCATTATTAACAAACACATGTTACTACTTTCAAAGCTTTACGTTAGCTTCCTCCACGTTAGCTTCCTCCACGTTAGCTTCCTCCACGTTAGCTTCCTCCACGTTAGCTTCCTCCACGTTGCCTCCTCTGAGGACTCGCTCGTATCTTTTCAATCACTCCGCACGGTTGTTTTTTTTCTGGAAACGTTATCTCTTTATCTTTGCCAGGTTGTGTGCTCTTGGACCAGCGTGTGGCCGGCAGCTTTTTGACTGTTACGTATCGGACTCAAACCTCAGAGAAGTCACCAAACAACAGAAGCCACATTATTCTTCCACTTTACCTTAGCTGCTTTTACAGATAGCATCTAGCGCTCATAGCGCTTGACTTGTAAGTTACTGACATAAACCTCAAGACAGGCTTGCACACACACACAGACACATTTCTACACACACACACACACACACACACACACATACACACACACACACACACACACACACACACACACACACACACACACACACACTGCAGTCTCTCCTTTCTATCACTTCAAATAAAAAAACAAAGCAGACAAACACTCGATAGCATCTACCCGCCACAGCTGGGCCTTGCTTGTCTTAGCAATCGGACCACATGTGTTTCCCGAGATGTCTGAACAGGAAGTGGCACGATACTGAGACTTGGACTGTGTGTGTGTGTGTGTGTGTGTTGCTTGTGCATGGAAGTCTCGAGTGTGTGTATTAACAGTACAGTATGTGTCTGTGATGGTGGCCTTTTTCTAAAAAACCAAAGAAAACAACAACATGTTTAATCTTGTCTCTTATCTCTGTCCGTGAAGCCTTCCGGGCAATTTTCCATTCAAGCTATTGATCATTATCGGCCGCGAATCCTCACGGATAAATTCCCCGAAACTAAAATAACTTGTTCCTTCTCACAGCAGCGATATATAACGAATGATTAATACTCCAAAAATACACTTACATAAATCACATTTTAACTTAAACAGCCAAAGGCATAATTTTGATTGAATCAGACGAATTGATTCACGTTACTTTAGTTTCGCTGGATGAAAAGAATTAAAGATTAAAGTGACGTCATCGATTTAATTCGCTGCGTGAAACCACTTGTTTGTATAATTCTTTGTGAATAAGATGTTTGGGTTTCAGCATTGTGTAAGAAGGGGTTAATCCTTACATTTTGAGAGATGAGTATTTTAAAAATGATTTTCCTGAATTGTTTTTTCTAAGTGTCATTGACATTTAAAAATGGGTCAAACTGTTCTTATGCAGCTATATCTGGTATTTAGGCACATGAGGGTTCTTGCAATATTACAATTCAGGGAAAAACAGTAAGATTAAATAAAGTCAAATAAAAAAGGTATGTATCGCAGTAACTACAATTAGCTCAATCAAGTATTTTGTCTTTATGACATACTAACATAACAAAGTTATATTAAAAGCAGACTAATCAGTAGAAATGTTGTCGTGTTTTTTGTATCATAGCTGCACACATAAATACAGATGCATGAGTAAAAGAATAAAAAGTTAAAAAAGTAAGGGTGCAAATCACAGTTTAGTTACAGAATCTGGTGTAAATTGAATGATTCTTCACATAATTCATGATGATGCATAATTTCACCCGCATAAAGTGACGTGTATTTATTTATTCATGACTAAAAAGTCCGCCTTTACAGTTCATGTCATCGTCACTGTTAATATTGCCAGCTGTTTACTCAGGAACGGTGACAGACGCGCCGCTCTTTTACACCTGCCATGATACTGGAGGCCGTGGCACTACAGTGTGGTGAAAACGGTCCTGATGCTAGATTGTGAGAGTTAGTATGGATTTGCTGTCAGTCGGTCGTGCTCTTGTCCTGGCTGTGACTGACTGATGGGGCTGAGGCCTCGGGTATCGGAGGCAGGAGGTGGAGGTGGTGGAGGTGGAGGGGGGGAGACAGGCTGGAGTTAAGCACCGGACTGACTGTCTGTCTGGGTTGTGGGATGCCGTCTCGCTCTCTTCCTTCGCAAACACACAAAACCCCTCTGAAACCCAGCAGATGGACGGACACACACTCGCACACAAGTGTGCACAAGCTATGCAGACGCCCCCCGAGTGCAAAACACACAGCCGTAGAGACACACGGAGGCTCCGGCGGGGGGCTGATGACATGATGGATCGCTCGTGTCGGTGTCAGAGCGGCGAGAATCAGCCTGGTGCTGATACGGTGCACCAACCAGTGCAGCCTGATGGCTCTCATCCTCTTCACCCTGAGAAAAGTCTGACCTTTTTCCTTGTTTTATGCGTAACAGTGGGTTCGTGGGCTTGTGTTGGCATGTTGCGACACGTAAGGAACCTATACAAATGCGCCCGCATGTGCGTGCCTGCGTCACTTATTGAAACAGAGCTGGGCTTCTTTTTTTTTGGCACAACAGCCGGCATGAATTGAGCACCTGCAGCCGCTTGCCACCTGTCGTTTGTTATCCATCACGCCAAGTGACACCCCGGTTTCAGTTATTGATGATGTGTATGGTAATTCCACTTCTATCACTTCAGCGATAGGGAAGCTGATACTGTGAATGAGGAAATGTGGAAGGCGTCAAACCCACTCAATTACTTTTATAAATAGTTTCCTCAAACTGTCGTGAAGTGACCATCTATCTTTCCCCCGATGGCCTCGACAAAGTAGTCATATCACATCCGGGGGGCCTTTATAGTTCTTCACGCGGCGAAGTGACAGCGTTTATACGTCATTATGTAGGGTTGTGAGGTTAAACATGCGCAAGGTTAGCTTTCAAGATTAGCTTGCGCACGGTTAGCTTTCAAGATTAGCTTCCGTAAGAGTTCAAACTGGGACACCTCCGTGCACAAAGTAAGTGAGCTTGTTTTGGTATTGTGTTCTCATTTGCCCAATTAGACCGGCAACACTGTGCTCTCCCCTAGGTGCTAACTCGCTAAATGGGAAATTACACCATAAAGATAAGGGGGAGTGTTGGAGAATGTTTAGGCTCTCAGAGTACTGCTTTCAGCAACACTGCTCCACACCGCCTGAGTAGAATTAATGAACCCTCTGTGGCGGGCTCCTGATGCATTTTTAAACAGCTCCTTTTCATTCCCGCAATGACATTTTGATTGCGTTTGTTTTCAGCAATATCTCTATGAGGGCGAGCGAGGGAGACGGACACAGAGAGAGAGAGAGACAGAGCACATCCCCTAAAAATAAATACATCACTGTTCCGCCAAAGTGACTCTGACATGGGTTGTACAGACAGATATCACATTTAATATGAGGACAGAAATAATGGGTTTTTGCAGCAAACTGTAATTTGATAGGAACTGATTCGTAGTACTGAGCATTGTGTCTTGAATGTTAAGAGCCGGTGCACATGCGGCCTCGCCGACAATGAGTAAATATTATAATTCACACAGGAACTGTAACGCAAACATAGGATGTGAAGATCCAACTGGTTTCTGTGTGTGTGTGTGTGTGTGTGTGTGTGGAGGGTTGCCATGATCAATTTAATAGTGTGTATGAACCGATGTGTCGCAATTATTTTTTACATCTCTGGAGATGTAGTAATACTATGGGGATGCATTTGAAGCACATGTGAGGAGCAGGGCACCTGCACGGTTTAATGACTTATACAATTAGTAGCTTTAGCGTGAGTACATTTCCAGGATAACATCGCACCCCCAGTGAGAGGGTTACCCTGATATTTCAACAGACGAGTGCCCCGAGAGAGAGAGAAAGTGAAAGAAAGGGTGGGCTCAAAAAAAAAAAAGCTAAGGTCACTGATATTGCAAGGCCCCATAGGATAATAAGCACCACAATCTCTGGTTGCACATTGTTTTTAAATTCTTTTAATTGCATCTTCCCGGCTCTCATCAGGGGTGGGCGACCCCAGAAGTGGGCTACGAGGTCACTCTCTCTGGCAAGCAGCCTTTGAAGCCGAGGCGCCTACCTCTCTCTCTCTCTCTCTCTCCTTCTCCCCACCACCACTTTGTGTGGCCCTGAATTGCAAATTGTTTTTTAAAACACGCATAATGAGCACGGTGGCAAAAAATGTTGAGGCTCTTTGTCTTCCCCTCACTCCGCCTTTAGCACAACTAAATGAGTTAAGATTGCTCTATTGAATTACAAACGATTATTTTACTTACCGCTATATCCGGGCGCATGCATAATGAAAAAGGGAAAAGATGGAGAGCGGGAGCTCCAGTGATTGTGACTGTGTGGACTGTGAACCGGGGACATGTTCATCCAGGTACAAATGATGATTTTAATGATGCTACCTGAGGGTTATTGTTAAGTAAACTGTCAGTGAATGTGTGTAATTATACGCTGGAGGAAAGTTTTCATATTGGCAGACGATGCTACCTCGCATTCCTTTGATAATCAGCTCCCATGCACACAAACCCTTTGTCTTTGTTCTGAAAGTACAGCCAGATTGGGAATCTCAGGTTCTGTCGTCGACGTGTTTAACAAGCATATTTAAGCTCGTTTCGACGGAAAAACACATGTTCACCGTGCCGTCGTGTGCCACCGAAACATTAACATGCCTCACTTCTGGACGAGATGATGTAGCGCCATCAAATGATGTGTCACTGAAAGTGTAAGAAAACGCTCTAAACGTTGTAAGAATGATCACATTGGATGATCAATGCAAGCTTTACTATTGTTCAAAAAAGGTCAAGATGCATGCTGGAGTCTAACCCAGCGGTCCTCAACCTTTTTTGCATCATGGACCGATTTGTCTAATCCGTAATTTAACCCTTTAGTCCAGTCTACTCTGTAACTTAAACCTTTAGTCCAGTCTACTCTGTAACTTAAGCCTTTAGTCCAGTCTACTCTGTAATTTAACCCTTTAGTCCAGTCTACTCTGTAACTTAACCCTTTAGTCCAGTCTACTCTGTAACTTAACCCTTTAGTCCAGTCTACTCTGTAACTTAACCCTTTAGTCCAGTCTATTCCGTAACTAATAACCCGCTTCACAAAGACAGAAAGTGGAGATGAAAGCAGGGTTTCCAGAGCTTTTTTTTTGGCAATTTCAGGATATTCTGCCTTCATTTTAATCCAGAACACCGAGAGAGTTGAAAAAGACTTTTAAGTTCAATTTTTGCGGTAACGTCTCAAGAGTTAAGAGGCTACGTCTGAGGATGCACACAAACAGATGTAACCGGTCATTTTTCAAAATAAAACATCTTTTCGACATTGATTATTTTTTAGGAATTTTTTTTTCCATTCATTACCAAAGTACCCGTGTACCGGTACCGCTGGGGACTTCTGGTCTAACCCGCCAACTTCCAAGGGATCTTTTCTTTCTCTCCCCTGTCTGTGATATTACATTATGTTTTACACATTAATCTAAAAAGGCACCTGAACACCTCGACTCTCACGAGCACCTCTGGTTGAACTTGCTGGAAGGGTTCCACACGAGAAGAATACATCCATTCATTGGTTGGCTTGCGGACACATTGGCTCTCACACTATTAGTCACCACCTACATTCAAGTAGTCGCTTGCAGGATCAGTCAATGCCGTATGGCGAGGTGTTGTGCAATATTAATAAGTAAAGCAGAGTCCTTTGTTCCAAATACATGTTTTCAAAAGGAAACAAAACAGGACAGTATTAAGCTGTCAACCTAATTTCAATAAATCATGATATTCTCTTTGCTTCTAATCCAAGCTCAAGCTCATAAATCCCCCCAATGGTTCGCTTACAAACACTTTTAAGAGTTTAATTATGGTGTTATTATGGAATCTGTAGGAGTTTAACCACACACATAATGGAGCTACTCATGCAGTCAAAACCTCCCAATCTTTTGTTGAAGGCAAACTGTAGCAAACACTCTTAACAGGAACATGTGACGCTCTGCCCCGGATGCATTTCCACTCCGTGATCACTTTATCAAGGTATCTGGAAAAAATGTGTACAGCAGCTGCCCCTGCTGTGCAGTATGAAAATCCAATAAGAGATGCCTTCAGTGCTAAACCCAACATTTCAATTCACCCAAACAAAATCACTCAAGTAATCACTCACTTACGGAGCTTGCAGATTTATCAATAACGGCCTAATGCTGCGACACGAGCCGGAGGGGTCAAACCTCTGTCACTGCAAGTGCATTGTCTCCCCCCTCCCCAACCTCCCCGAGTTTCTAAATCTAGAGAGTCGCATTGTCCCGGCGTTATCAACAACTGACTCGACACTCGCTTTGACACCGACACAGTGGACACGATGGCTACACGCCATCCTGAGAAGCGATTAAGCTCGTCTTTGGGGAGAGCCGCGGTGACATCACTGCCGGTTCAAAAAGCCGCCGCCTGAACTCACAAAAAAAAAGAGCATTAGAATGCATTTCATGCTCGGCTCACTGAAAAGTGCAGAGCTGAAATTTACACCTTATTTGATGTCCGTCTCCCTGCTGTTAATTGGTAAAAGGATCCCTGACCCTTTTGATCTCCCCCACAATCCCCTAAATGCCCAAGTCTGCTAAACTGTTCGGCGGGAGATATACCCTGCAGTCGCCCAGCAATGTAAAGACTCTCTCTCTCTCTTTCACTCTTCCACTGCCCCCCCTTTGCTTTTTTTTTTCTTCTTACTCCATCCTTTTCGGCTTTCTTGCCTTTGGTTTACGTCCAGGCTGTGGAGAAATAAGAGATGACAGTTGTTACAGATATGCCAGTTTAATTACTTGTCAGCTTATAGCCCATATCTCTGCTGCCCAACGCTGAAGCTTAACTTTTTTCTAGTAGCTTAAAGCATGACCAGCCTCCAGTGCTTTAGTATTTAGCCATAAAACCCAGGAAATCTGAAAGATAAAAAAAAAAAAAAAAACACGAACAGCTTTTCTAATTTTATGGGGGAAGAGTGGGCAGTTTTCTGTCACTGTTGGAATTGGCTTTCTCTCTCTGTTCCCCTCTGTGCAATAGTGACAGAAGAAGAGGGGCAAAAAGAGGGAATCTTGTAGAGAATGAAATTACATCACATGAAGGGGTGCATTGGTGCAGGATAAGCACAACGTTTCTCATGGCTTGTGTGCCACTGTTGACACTTTTAAGTCGGTTTGCAAATTGATAGATGTGCTCGAGCCTTCTTTTCTTCCTGCTTCTTTCTTTTGGAGGAGGGCCATCCCAGACACTCAAATCCAGTTAAGGTAGTTGGAAAACACAGCTGCTTATTTTTGCACGCCTCTCTACTTTGGCCATGGTGACTGGTAGGTGGATGATACCTGCAGGTGTGTAGGAAGTGCGCTTATGAAATTTAACACTCGTAGAAAAAGGGGATTTAAACATATTACAATAAATAGCTTTTAGATTAAAGGGGAATGAATGAAAGGAATGAAATGTGAGTTATGACAGAAAATTGTGCTGGTGTGTTAGGGACATCAAGGGTGTATTTGCTGTCATCACATTTAATTAACGTATTAATCACATCAATGCAGCGATTGAACCGCAGATTAAATTATTGTACATGTGCTCGGAGGCAAGGCCAACAGATTGTGTGAGAAATGTAATCGGCAGCTCTCTTCAAAGCCCTTTTTCATGTGTGGAGCATTTCCAGATTTCAGGAAGAGGAAGTTGTGTGTTCTTGACACATTCATCACACATTCAACAAACCTCAAAAGTTGAGCAAATAATCGTCTTAGCGCATCGTTTTTACTTGCTAACTGTAGCTTGCCTCGCACCATAGAAGAAGAAAAAATAACATAAAACAATATCATCAATTACAACCCAATGACAATTTGTTTTTAACCTTTCTCTTGTGTTAGCTTTCTGTTAGTATCTCATGTGTTAGCTTTCTGTCAGCATTTCTTTTGTTAGCTTTCTGTTAGCATTTCTTGTGTTAGCTTTCTGTTAGCAGCTCTTGTGTTAGCTTTCTGTTAGCAGCTCTTGTGTTAGCTTTCTGTTAGCAGCTCTTGTGTTAGCTTTCTGTTAGTATCTCATGTGTTAGCTTTCTGTCAGCATTTCTTTTGTTAGCTTTCTGTCAGCATTTCTTTTGTTAGCTTTCTGTTAGCATTTCTTGTGTTAGCTTTCTGTTAGCAGCTCTTGTGTTAGCTTTCTGTCAGCAGCTCTTGTGTTAGCTTTCTGTTAGCAACTCTTGTGTTAGCTTCGGTCTGACACATGTCTTAAATCAGCTGTAAAATACACTAAAACAATGATCTATCATCAAGTAGTTCCTCATCTCTTGGTGACCTTGTTAGACTTCCTTATCCATGAACATATTGTTGTATGTTTAATATTTTTGGCGTGGGGCTCTGGGCCTTTTCTTTGTCAGGATACGCCTCCATTTCAATTAAAAAAATGCTAAAATGAGCCTGAAGAGAATCCTATAAATAAATAAAAGGCTGTTGTGTTACCTGACTATTACTGAGGGCTATTAGAACACATCTCTTGAATACATTTGTTTGATTTATTGTTTTTTATTAATATTATTAGCTAAAGTAACATCTATGGTGTTACGGGGCAATTCCGACCCACGTATATTTACTTTAAGAAAAAGACTAAAAAGTAATATAACTTTAATACAAACACAAAATGAAAAGCAGAACAAGTCTCAACACAACATATAGATACGCAAAGTAAAAAAAACAACAAATTAATCAAATGTTGTTTTTATAACTGGGACAAAACCGACCTTAACACAAAGATTATCATTTCAACCAGAGCATGTTATAATTTATTTTATTTTGTTGAAATAGAGTTTCCTGACAAAGTCACAAAGCCAACAAACACATTTTACGTGGTTCTTGTTTCAATTCAAACCCTAACACAACAGGAATGATAATGTACATTTGCTTTGCGTGTCGTTTTGTTACACATTATTATGGCAGCACAACCAGCAGGGTTTTTATTTTTCTCTTTGTTTTTTTTTTAAGGTAATGGATTACAATTTTACAGAGCCACACGGGGACAGGGATGGATGGCAGCGAGCAGAAAAAAGAGCAGCAGAGTTTTTGGACACACGCCTGCTCCGGGGCCCATTGTTCAGGGTCCCCTCAGTGTTTATCCCTGGCTTTGACTCCCACCATGATACATACTTTTCATTCAAGCAAAACAGATTATTTGTTACCATAGTTTCACCATTGCTTAGTTGTACAGCAAAGCATAATAGGTTTAAAGTGTGTGTGTGCGTGCGTGAGTGTGTATAAACCCTCCTACTGGAACAGAAAAAAATAATAATAACAGATTACCTGTTCTTTTCATCACAGATGATCACATTGTTAGCGCCTGGCAGAAGCTTTGTGTCAATCTCTGTGGAATCTCAGCGCTTTCTCTCATGACTATGCAGCGTCTTTATAGATCATGCCCGTGGTACGATTGTGTTGCCGGGGTATGAAAAAAAGGTTTATACACCAACACACTTCTCTTGTGAATGTTGTCATGCCTTTACATTGTTATTGGGGAAATGTAGGGAAACGCTGCAATGAACATTTTATTCTAAAAATTGAAATATGTCGAGCTCAACCTCTTTAACTGCCCCGCCCCCCCTCATGCTTTACTCTACCTGCGCTGTAGCTAACCGCTAACCGCGGCGTTAGCCTACAAATCGTGCTGATGATCATCCCGCATCGCTGAGCAGTAAGGTTTTCATACATAGTGGTAATGGCATTATTTTTATGGCCATCATTTCAATGGGTTTTAGGAAATGGATCATAAAGCAAAACAGTTTGCTGGGTTCTCTCTCCGCTTTCATAATGAAAAGCCGAGAGCAGCTGACTGCTAACTCTATTTACAAGCGCACATAATTCCATTGTGGCAGCGCTATCAGAGTAAATACTCTTAGCCCGGTGATGCATACCCTCGTATAAAAATGAAAGCAAGATGAGATAGAGGTCACGTGACTGCAGAAACACCTTTTAAAACACTTAATGTGCTTCCGCCGATGTCCGAAAGCATGTAGGTTATTACCCACAGTGGTGCGAAAGCTAATTAATGGATAATTTGAATGATTTCCAAAGGGGGGGCGCGTCTCGCACAGTCGGCGTCTTTGACCTTCGCAAACCTCATCATTTCTCACCCGGAGCCACTGTGTGTGTGTGTTTTTTTTGTTTTCGCCAAGGCGGGCCATCATCAGTATGATGTCTGCTTATTATGTGTGATCGGACTTAAATTGAAATTCTGCCTTGAAGGGCGATATTAAAAGGGGTAGTCATCTGTGAAGACTGGTAAACCATAAGTCTGATATTGCAATTGAATGTGAAGGCTTTATCATTCCGCACATATTTCATCAAAATGAAGATGCTTCAAGAAGAAAATATATATATATATATATATTGCTCTTCTCAAATATAGACAACTTGGTTTAGGAAATATGTGAATCAAAATACAGATATTGTAGATATCACAGCCATTTACACAATAAAAAATGGAATTTCTGAACAATGTGCAAGCAAAAGTAGAGCTTGTTCTAATACAGCTAATGGAGATATATAATAATAAAAAAAGACAGTAGCCAATAAATTGAGACTGGAGCACACTTTCCAGGGATTTTCTTTCTCTTTCCAGTGAGTGAGCGAGTGAGAGGATGGAGCATGTGTGTGTGTCTGTGTGTGTGTGTGTGTGTGTGTGTGTAAGGGAATATCTTTTAATATCGCTCCAAGCCAAGATATCCCATTTAGACATCGTTCAAACAGTTATTAACAGTATTGATTTATGTTTGAGTGATTGGAAGCCAGGGGAGGGGGAGATGAAGTCAACCGTCGTGACCTCTCGCCCGGGGACGGAAACTGCCCGACGACACAGATCACGGCTGTCTCGCATGTGAAACGGCTGCTGCCCCGGTGACATCTTAGATTACTGGATACGGGGGGTCGGGATGGGAGGAGGGGAGGGAGGGGGGGGGTTATACAGTGCGATAACCGTGTGTGTGTCTATGATATTGAACTCGTCTTCACACTTGCTTTTTTTCAAAACACATTGCTCTTTGTTGAAATATAGCCGCTGTCACTGCGTTCACAGAGGCACTTTTTTGGGAGACAAAGAATATGGGTGTTTGTCTGACTGTAACCACAACCGGGACACACATATATATACGATTGTGTTTTATGATACACGCCGCGAGCAATGATTTCCGTGCGTTTATTGGCAAAGTTGGCTGCGCGTGATGGAACGCGGTACTTTTTGGACGGACGATAATACGTCGAATATGATGCTAAGAGCACAATGTTGTGCCGGCTGATGATGATAATCCCCTCTCTCACAGTGATGACAACGCTCAGACGCAGCGCCGCGAGCAGCCACAATGTGAGGAATCAATTGGAAATCAGCTCATTTGTTTTATCTTGACTTAAATAGCCGAAACCGACGGCGAGCAGTGTGCTTATCGAATAGGAAATTCAATATTTTTTTGGGGAGGTGGGGGGGCATTTACCCATATCTTTTCTTTTTTTGGTTTACATGTATATCCCATTAACTCAACTGGAGGGAGCTTAGCGTACCAAATCTGCTCTTAATTATTTCTTATGAATTCCTCAGAACCTCCCCCGGATTTGTAGTATTGCCCACCCGAAATATGTGTGGAGTTGGCTAAAAACAGCACAATAGAAGATCATCTGTTTCAAAGGCGGAACTGAGCTGTTAGAGATCATAAAACATTAGTGCGGCATGTCATTAGGTTATTACAGGCTTATCCAGTAATTATATTAAGTGCATTACCATGCAACCATTTAAAGAAAGAAGCAGTTTCCAGAAATAGGATTTTACAGCACTCGCATGACTCGCCCTGAGCAACCAGCCACAGGACACAAGCTCAATTAAACGGCTGTGAAACTACAGGATGGAGTTTGTAAACAAGGAAGAAAAAACGCTTTCTTTGTCTCAGAACAGTAGCTTTCAGTAGATGTCATAAACTCCAATGAGTATGTCTATGTACATATATATATACATATATATATATATATATATATATATATATATATATATATATATATATATATATATATATATGTATATATATATATATATAGTCATGTGTAGTCCTTATATATATGTGTGTATATGTATGTATGTGTGTATATATATGTATATATATCATATTTTATTATATTTCTTATACATTCTTTTAATATATATATACATATGACATATATATATATACAGACATATGACATTATACATACTATTGCTGTCAATGTTTAAAAAACATGTTTTAATGATAGTTCTCATGTGTGTTTGCATGGTTTTAAAGGTAACTATAGATATATACTAATATACTATAAAGGTGACGACACTTATGTGTTTTTTTGGTATATGAATTGAAAAATATTTCTTTGTTCTTTCTTGCTGCCACCTGCTAAGTTTGTCTGCACACAAAACAGTGAAAATGAAGCGATGTAGTTTTCATTTCATGCAGTTGGAACTATTTGGAGCTCGTTGTCTCAGACTGACGTCGCTTGTTGCTTCTCAGGCGGCGAGCAGCGGCTCTCCACAAGTTACCCAGCTTACTGATTTGAAAAAAGAGAAGTTTCTTTTTAAGAAATCAAACCCAGCAACTTAATTCTCCTCGGTCAAAAGGTGAGGCGTTTGATCCAAAAAGCACAGAGATGCTTTGAGGGGGCAAGAGAGAGGAAAATATTGTTAAATGAATACATGTTTGCATTCAACCTTACCTTTTCTGCAGAGCCTTTGAAGCCGTGTTTGTTCGGAAACACTCCCATCTCATTGACTCCAGGAAATTCCCCCAGATTAGAGGCAGTAATCCAAACTAACCCCCGAAATTCAAAGAACAGGCTCAAAACTAATATTTGAGCTCATGTCTCACAAGTGGGCCTATTGTTAGTTTGTGACTCGTTAAAAAAAAAAAAACGCTCGCTGTCGTCGTGAATCTGCTCATGATGGATGGAGCGATTTAAGCATCGCCGCTGATCTTCTGCAAACATGGCCGCCCTCAAAGAAGTCTGCTATTCTGTGCTCGACATGACTGCAGTTGTGTGTTTTGGCCTGCTTGTTTTGCGAGGTTTAATAAATGCACTTACTTATATGTTTAACCTGAACAATACACACACATTAACAGGTAGGGGTGGGAATCACCCGAGGTCCCACGATACTTAAGTCCCGATACGATATTATCACGATATAGCGATATATTGCGATTTATAAGCTTCTTTTTTTTCCAACCGCATATTATCACCCAAAGGAAAGCTGTATCAACACAAAATACATTGATCTTACTATTCTAGGACCCAAAAAAGTTTAGAATTGATTCAATAAAAGATCGATACTTGGCTTCCGTGTATCGATATATCGCCATGCAAAATATCGCGATACTATTCTGTATCGATTTTTTTCCCCACACCCCTATTAACAGGACATGCACTTGCAGACCACACAACCTGTTCCTGTGTGTGTGTGTGTGTGTGTGTGTGTGTGTGTGTGTTTGTGTGTGTTTGTGTGTCTGGCCTCAGTTGCGAGGTTTGGGAAGGAGAGCTCACGTTCGCAGAAGATGATTCCAGATGATTCCCCGGCATGCCGCTTGTCAGGAGGAGGAGGAGGCCGTGATGAATGAAAGGGCTCCGGTGGGGCCTCGCTGTTTATTTAGACCTCTTGTTTCTGACACAGTTCCCGCACAAAAGAAGGCAGCGCTGAAGTGTCTCAGTATTAAAACATAACCTTACCAGACTACAATCAGCCTGCCGGGCCGTGGGGGGGGGGGGGGGGGGGGCTTTCAATACTCCCCCTTTCTTAATCCAACAGAAAAGCCTGATTGTTCTCCATTGTGGAATTTTGGGCGACTGAGACCTGTTCAGGACCAGCAAGCGAGGGGCAGCCGACTGTGCAGGGCTTTCCAGTACATTAGGAGTATATGAAAGAGCCACTGACCATGGCTTAGATTGATATGGCTGCGTCTGCACAGGACAACACATGGGAAAGCAGTAATCCTCTCCCTGAGCTGGAACTCTGGGTATTTTTCTTGGGGATTTGAGTACAGGAGAGACAAATATGGATCGCCCCGCGGCCCTGGAAATGGCGCAGACAGATGCTGCTACTTTTTTTTTACGGATGCGTGTCCTGATAAATAATTGTTTCCTATCTGTCCTCCTTTCACATCCTTGCTGGCTGAGCGCTGTGTCTTGGTGTGCACTTGTAACACTTTCTTTGCTCTGTATGTAGACTGCATGTAAAACAGCGTTAGGCATAGCGCATCGCTGTTTTCCTCTTTGTGAGCGGCAGCTTTTCTCATTCCAGAGCGCCATTTCGGGTTCTCATCTTTGTCACGGCTCCTTCACCGAGCATATGTCGAACCTCGTGTGTTTCATTGTCTGCTAGAGATCATGACAAATCAACATTTGGGGAGTAGCGCCGGAGTCGTGCACACGGGTCTATTCAGGATCAACCGCCATGCTGAAAAAGCCACTTAACGCGAGATGCACATTGCCGTGCCCATAAGGTGTCGAGTTTCTGCTTTTGTTTTCACTCCAAAAAGCACAAATGCCGTGCAGCAAAGATGTGAGGACTGACGATTATGTGAAAAACGGCTGAATAGATGTGATGCAACAGTGTTTTAAATGCATCAAAGATGGCTTTTATTGGAGGGAAAAAGGTTTTTTGTTGACAAGCTCAATGCCATTGCTGAATAAACGATGAGGAATGGGCCAAAAAAAAACAAATATGATCAACTAACTATGAATATGCATATGGAAAAAGACAGAATATGACTCCAAATCTCTTTTCATGGAGGGGTGGAGAGAGGAGGGGGTTCACATTTCACTCCCGTTTATTAATTCCAAATCCTATTCATGGAAAAAAAAAGAATGGAGGTGAGCATAATTGTGTATTTTGTCAAATGTGATCAAATTAAACTAGAAGCGGAAAATGAATCCTGTGTATTTGTATGCTGCTTCTTTTTTTTTTTTTTTTTCCAGAAGTGCTGTCCTGGTTTTAAATCCCCAAGTCTCAAGTGGGCACATCACAAAAAAAAAAAAGCCAACACAGTTTGGCAGCAAGCTGGCAGTCTTTGCTCGTATGAGGCCCAGAATTTAATGAGCATGAATAATGAATACTACTCAACATGCTGGTGACTGAGGAGGCTGCCAGTTATTAGGTCAATGAAGGCGCTGTTTAGCAGGGAGCGCTCACTGTCTCGCCCAATGATGGACTCGCCGCCATCCATCCACCCATCCACCCATCCTACGCACTGGAAATAACTTTTTTCCCAATGCGGCCCATCGGCAGACGGCGACGGACCCAATTTCGACAGAATCCCGTCCGCGACGCCATGTTTTTAAGACATTATGGTCCTGATGCTGCTGATGCGCTGTGGACGGATACTGTTTGAAGTGTAACCCGTTGAAAACTGTGCAACCAATTTTTGTCTCAAGACCTCGTTTCCCCTGTTTTTGAGTCATCGTAGGAACCCCAAATTAATTTGAATACTTGTGTTTATTGTATGTATTTGTTCAGCAAAGTGTTGGGAAAAAAATGTATATCTGCAAAGAAATCACTTTTAAAAAGATATTTGATCGTAACTATGAACATCCAGCATGATATGAGCCAGATTCCCCAAAAATGCCTCCTGGAGCGTCAATAAGACACCTTTTTGGAAAGATTAGGACCTTCTGAAAATCCTCCAACGCCCATTTTAAGTCCCAGCATGCCCCATTCAGACAATCTTTTGGCATAAAATACTTTTTTTTTTTAATTTTTGAACCGAACGACAGTTTTTTTGACTGAAACTCCTTCCTAACAGGCCAATACTTTGTTTTATTGTGATTTTTGTTGCAGATTCTGATTCTTTAGGTCCTAATCTTTCCAAAAAGGTGTCTTATTGACGCTCCAGGAGGCTTTTATGGGGAATGTAGCTCATATCATGCTGCATGTTCATAGTTACCATCAAAATATCTTTTAAAAGTGATTTTTATTTTGCAGATATACTTTTTTTTTCCCAAAACTTTGAACAAATACATACAATAAACACAAGTATTAGAATTAATTTGGAGTTCCTACGACGATTCAAACAGGGGAAACAAGGTCTGGAGACAAAAATGGTTCCACAGTTTTCAACGTGTTAAAAAAAGAAGAGAGAAGTCGATGGAGAGCATCCGGCGGTGCGGCATGCAGATCAAATGCTCCAAATGTGTCAATCAAAGCAGCCGTCATTTAAACAACCCGAAACAATCTGACGATGAATTATTGACGAATCTCCGTCTTTGTTGCTTTCCTTCGTATACCTCCTCTCTCTCTCTCACTCTCTCTCTCTCTCTCTCTCTCTCTCTCTCTCTCTCTTTCTCTACTTTCCTCCTCGCTCCTTTTCTCTCCCAAAGATTAGACACAGGCTCCAACATGAAAGCCGCCGACCTGTGTTTGGGTCTGTCACAAGTGATTTCGCTCACACACACACTCTTTATCGGGACATCCTCTCTCTCTCTCCGTCTCTGTCTCTCTCTCTCTCTCTTCATGTCTGTCCTTCCTATCTTCCCATCCTCTGTTGCTATGGCACCTGCCAGGTCGCCACGGGGACCCTCATATCTCCACTCATCCGCCCGCTCAACCCCGGTGTCGATTCTATCCAACCTGGTTTCATGTCAGAGAAAAGCAGGAGTAGGACCCCTCGCTGTTTAACACTCCACAAGTTAACCGAGGTCTCTCTCTCTCTCTCTCTCTCTCTCTCTCTCTCTCTCTCTCTCTCTCTCTCTCTCTCTCTCTCTCTCTCTCTCCCTCCTCCCTCTTTCTCCGGGGGAAATACACCAAAGAAAAGAGAGAACATTTATGAAATATTGGAAAGAAAAGCAGGTTTTTATGTATAGTGCCGTCCGCTTCAGCTGAACCGCTGTGACCTTTGACACATGAAGGAACATGTTGTAGTACTTCTTTAAATGAAGTACAGTGATACTCATATTTCATGTATGATTGTCAAAAATAATGTAAAAGTGGATGAGGATGTGTTTGCTGTCGCAAAAAAACATTTATATATTAATATATATATATATATATATATATATATATATAATATAATTTTATTTTTAAAATTTATTATTTTATATATTTTTTTTATATATTTTTTATTTTATTTTTAAAATATATATTATTATGTATAGTCCATATATATGTGAGAAAACATGATTTAAAAACAGTTAAGAACATTCATTAAAACACAAAAAAAACTGTCAAAAAGCAGAAAAAATCAAAAGATATTTGAATAAAAGTTGCAGTCAAAGGGCCAGAGATAATGACCCAGTAATTAAATGTATACTATAACACTCAGAGGTGCAACGGTTCTGCACGATGAGTACTTTTACAAGTATTACTTGTAGTTTTTCCTCGTATCTGAACCCTCTTCCAGCGCTGTGCGACGCAGTTTAAATGTGTTGTGTACCTGAAGGACAGGACGTTGTGCCGAGTGCGAGGCGGTTAAAAGACACGACGGTGTCGTTGTTATTCAGGTAGCGTGACATAAACACAGTCATCTGCCGGGCTGACGCCGAGGGGCCCCGGGGTGCGTCCCATCCAGGTAAACCAGGGGCCCCTTCCTCCTGTCTCGGGCCATATGTTTCTGCTATTTCTGTCAGTAAAATCCCATTTACAACATCCACCGCTGGCTGTTTACAGAAGTTTAAGCACCTCTGATACATTCCTGTTTATGTTTGCATGCTTTTCCAGCCCCATAGATAATACATGAGCGCGCTGGCTTGTTCTTTAACAAAGGGGAGACGCCGCCATATGCATGGGAGAATAAACGAAGAGCTAAACTGACAGCGCCATCTGCCAAACATAGTCCACGTCAAGAGGATGTGGCCCCCTGCTCAACATTTTTTTTTTTTGCTTCGGCTCTCAGGAGGATGCCACATTGTCATCAGTGCTAATACTAAATATTAATAATTTGTTGACCCCCAAAGTGTTTAGAAATCACTGACGCGGACACATCTTGCCCTTCTGAATGGCATATGCAGATGTCAGGTGAGCGCCGCCGGACTGGGCTGCTGTGCAGTGTGTGTGCGTGTGTGTTTGTGTTAGTGTGTGTGTGTGTGTGTTTGTGTTAGTGTGTGTGTGTGTGTGTGTTTTCCAGGAGCTCGGAGACTAGACAACTTCCACCAGGACTGTCATGAATATTACATCGTTCCACATACCCACATAGCTCCTCCTCTCTCTCTCTCTCTCACACACACACACACACACACACACACACACGCACGCGTCACAGAGACATGCTGTGTCGCAATACGCAATAAACCATTTATTGCAGCTAAATAAGTCACTCACGACATTAATCACACATTCATACCATGTCATGCAAGTGAGCAACTCCTTACAAATAATTTTGCGACAATGCAAATATTTCATTTACAACACATGCATATGCAATAACACACATATACTGCATGATTGTTATGGTGTTAAGAGTTGATGCAAAGCTGATTTTATGGCTTTTTTTTTGGTAAAACAGTAATTCGTGATAATTCCAGCTGCACCTCAATCCGCTCGTGATTTAAATGATTTAAACACGTGAGAACATGAAGTTATCGCGCATGGAAATGCCTCCATAATATTTAAGAAGCAGTGACATCAGTAATCGCCCTGGATCCCGGAGGACTCCTCAGACCTGACATGTCTCTCCAGACACTGGATGCATTTCACCTTGGCATCTGCTGCGATCGCTTCTGTTTTCCCTCCCATACGTCTTTATTAGTTCCTAACTGATGGGGACACCGCGGGATGTCACTTGATGAGAGGCACCATGTCGGTGAGCCTGATTTATTCCCAGCATTTGCTCTGCGGTCGTGCCAACTGACCCAGTCCAACCCGCTTCGGCTCCCCCCCCCCCACCCGACCAGTCCACACACAACCCCAGAGAGCCTATAACATCTCTGCTTACCCTCAGAATAGGACCCCGGGTCCCACCAAGGTGCAGTAACTTAATATGTTAAACATTCCCCCCCACCACCCCTCAGTCATTTCACAGATATCCGATTGAATTTCGCCCGAGATGCGAGTTGATAACGCAGTGAGTGATTCTGCGTGCTGTCAGCAGAAGACGCTTTCTGCTGACGTTTGGACCGTGAGTTATGGCCGCACGAACAACCAGACACTTTGGCCTTAATCCGCAGATCACAAGTCGGTTCATATGGACAAGCGAGTTTCAGATGTTTGACAGACTATGGGGAGAGCGAGGGCGGCCATCCTGAAGGATAATGTGGAGACGGCTGGGATCAAGCTCGGATCGGGTTTCGGAAATCTGTCCACGGCTGTTTTCACCTTCAAACTGTGACAGTGAAAAGTGAAAAACTATTTTTTTTTCCCCAATTGATAAAAGACACCTGGGTCAAATATGCCCTTTCATTTTTTTGAAAGCACATATCCTGTGTATTGAAATATTGCATGTTAATTCTACAAGGCAACCAGCAGGTACAATTATTATACACATTATATTTGTTATTAATGTACATACGAGGTCTCTGAAAGTTGCCCCTCAGCTCATTTTAATCCAGATTGAAGACTTTTCTGTTTGCTGTGGCCTTCAATTGAACCAGATTCAAGGACATGAATTTTATTTGTTAAACCGCACCGCAAATTTTTATACATTTTTTTGCTTTTTGACAGTTTTTTTAAGTGTTTTAAAGAACGTTCTTAATTATATTTAAACATGTTTTTCTTCTGCATTGTGTATTGATGCTTTTGACCTCACGGCATCAAGCTTTTCCCAAATTCCTTAATATAAAATACAAAACCTCTCAACCATAAGGCCTATTTAAATGATTAAAGAAGGTATAACATACAAAGAAACCTTGGAAACATAGAGAACAAGTTTATATATGTGTTACTGGTACATTAGTTTATGATGCATGTTGCACAGAAAAAGAAGAAATGTACATATATATTGAAAAAAATTGTCATTAAAAGTTGGATTTTCTTATTGTAACTATATTTCCTACACTTGACTTTAATACATAACATAGCTATACGTGTTAGTCTCTTTACAAAGTGTGGCTTTGATTGAGTGACGTTAAGTTCAATAATTAATGGTTTAATGAGAAGCACTTTGAATTGCCTCGTTATTAAAATGTGCTAAACAAACACACTCGTCTTGCTAATCATAAACATTTAAATTTGCGGACCGTTAAGTCAAACCAAGTAGATGAAGTTCTGTGATATAACTTGGACGCTGTGCAGGAAACCTCGGCTGTCGCTCCTCAGGAAGCAACAGCTCCATTACCCGGCTAACGTCAGAGCTCTCGGCTAACGTCAGAGTTCTCGGCTAACGTGAGACTTCTGGGCGTTTGCACCGTCCCGCCCATTGATCGCGGCGCGTCGCGGCGGCTGAAATGCGTTTGTTGGCAGGCGGCGGCGGACACAAAAGCACGGCGGGTGTCAGCTTTTAATTGTAACTGTCTCGCGGAACGGGTGTTGTTTTAATATCCTGTATAGATTTTTATGTAATACACTTACTTGTGCAAGGCAGCCTCGAGCAAGAATCAATTCAGCCCAAAGGATCGCCCCCCTCCCCCTCCCGCTACCTTTTTGTTAAAAGCCAATCTTGTTTTAATGATGCATGAAGAAATATTCAAGCATTGACATTTCACTGTCAGGTTTCTTTAGAAAAATCAATTAAGATAATACAGCTTTGACCCAGTTATCCAGTTAATGCTTATTAGGGATGTAATATGATTTACTGTCAGCATTTATAATTCTTTGCATCTCATCCCATTAGCCCTGTGACTGTTTCACAGAGCGCCCGAACAACGGTCACTTCTAGGAAACTACAGTCTCCAGGAGCTGATAAAATGGAGTGGGAAGGAGTAATGACATTGATTGGGATTGGTGGGCAGGTTAAATGCAAGCCCCTGAGGCTCTCTCTCTCTCTCTCTCTCTCTCTCTCTCTCTCTCTCTCTCTCTCTCTCTCTCTCTCTCTCTCTCTCTCTCCAGCTTTCACTCTGTCGGTCTCCTCCCGTCTTCTCTTCTTCCGCCAACCGCGACGTGATGGAGTGCCGAATACTGCCAGGCTGCAGAGTTTACACATTTTTCAGAATCATAAGGAATCCAACGGGGACATTTATTGTCATTTATCGGAGTTACTTTAGTTATCTGTGTTGGCTTCATGTCGTGCCAAGATAGTTAACCCTGGGAATTTAGTGGATCCAGTAAATGACACCCCACTGTCTCTGACACGACATGCTGCAGAACCACCGCGGTAAAAAATAAAAGTTTAAATATAACTTCTGCCTGCTCCGTATGCATCTTAACATGGATATGATGCATGTGTGTGTAAAGATAAGTGGTGCAAAGTAACTAACGATAGTTCCTAGAGCACTGTGCAATTTTGAGGTAAATATTAAGGTGAGTTTTGGATATAAGTACAAGGGCAATTATTGCAATTATTTGATAAATATGTATATATTATGTTTTGATGGTTATGTTGCAGATGAAGACTATATTTATTCTAAAAATAAATGATGTTGTTATTATAATGTAAGAGAAAACCCAACAGATGAATAAGTAGTTCAAATTCATATTTAATGATAATTTGGATCCAACAAAATAAGTTATTTAGCGATTGGTCATTCTGCATAAGCGTTTTTTTGATCCATATTTTACTCGTGTAACATTCTGCAAGACTCTTCCATGTGACAGAGAATGTTTGTGTTGTACTTTTACACGAGAACAAGATCTGAGGACTGAGATTAAACTTTAGGATTAAGATTCCCGAGTAGAATCATCCAGCAACTGCCCCAAAAAAACGCTCATCCACACACGAAATGACGCCTGATGGAAACAGAGTTAAAAAAGAAATAAATACCCTGCTGCTTTCGCACCGCTGCGCACAGCTGGACCAACAAAAAAGAAAAGCTCAGCGTCCCCGCGGAGCTCTGTCAAAGATCACCGGTGTCGCCGCGACAGAAAATGTTAAAGCTGTTTTACATCGGTAAATGCTTTTCTCCCGGCTTGAAGTGCCAGCGTTCAGTGTTGTGGGAACTAATTGTCGTGTTGGAAGGAGGAAGTCGGGCTCTTTGGAGTCGCCGTTGCTGAACTCTGCTCAACTTTTATATGGCATTTCAAAAAAAGCTGTCAGCGGTGAACCCGGAGAGCTGCGACGTCAACGCTCTGACGTCTGGAGGGCGGAAAAAAAACATGTCCGCCGGTGCGCATTCACAGTTTCTCTCTCTCGCCGAGTGTAAATACATGCAACTCAATAGTTCATGTGGGTGCATGCAACAACAAACAAGTGCATTATGTGCATGATGTGGCATTATGTTAGAGCGTTAATGTACAGAGACATAAGTGTGTGTGTGTGTGTGTGTGTGTGTGTGTGTGTGTGTGTGTGTGTGTGTGTGTGTGTGTGTGTGTGTGTGTGCAGCTACTGCCATGTGCCTGCATCATCTGTCAGAAGGTCAGGAGTTAAGTGACACTGTCTTACTCTGCCCTTTAAAAATATTCGGAGGCGAAGGAGGAAACACTAAATGAGGGCTGTCAGCTTAAAAATGAAAATGTGCCTCAAAGGAATTTTTAATTGAATGCAATCTTGAGATGGAGATGGCACAATCGAAAAAAAAAAGAATCCAGCCAGTGTTTTGCCTTGTTCTATCCACCCTGCGTGATCACCTATATAGCATTGCTGTTGTATGGCACGAAGCAGTTTGTTGTGTCCCTGTGAAGGAGCCGTACACCGGAGAGGATTGTATAGACAAAGCCGCTGCTAATTGTGGTGTTTTAGAGACAAAACGGAAGCGGGGGAAAAAAAGCTGTGGCAAAGTGTACAAAGGGTGCCTGTTGTTTCCATTTAAGAGACACAAACTCAATTACAATGCTTACAACCAAGGAATATGAAACTTGCATATTTACTGGAGCCGGGCGAGCGGATCTCTGAACGCCCTCTGTCTTTAAACGAACTCCTGTTTCACTGCTGCTTTGTCTTGTTGCTTCACTTCTGCAGTTATAAGCCACACAAAAAAAGCCCACATCCCTTCCTACCTAAATGCATATCAGCAATTCACTGACACAAAGGCATCATCTGCCCGTGTGTACAGAGCAGCAGCAGTAGCCACTTTTGGATCCTGAATCTCAATGGGCTCATAGTGCCTCCGACGCCCATCTGTTCCCAGCCAGCCAGCGAGCCACTAAGCAGCAAACTTTGATCCCCATGTAGATTTTTTTTTTCTTTCTCCAAAAAAAAAAAAAACCCATCCGGATTTGCCTGCCCCTCAAGAGCCATTGTGAGGCTGCGGCCCCCCCCCCAAAGTACAAATTCTAGATTCATTATGAGTGTGGGCGGCCACCTTTGTATTCCCCAAAGCGCGGATGCATGCAGACAACATATTGCTATTTGGTGGCATAAAAGCCGGCGCCTCATTGTCTCATTGTTGGTTCATATTTCACAAGTAGAAGCAGCGCATGCCAGGAAATACTTCACGTTAAACATTAAAGATGTACTTTTTTTCCCCTAGCATCACTCATACTTGACCTCGACACCTATTGGTTTCATCTTTTCATGTCGGTGTGTTGGAGAAAGCTTCAATGAGACTGTAATCCACAGATTATACGACGCACGCTTGCAGCACATTTTACGTTTGATCTTTAATTATTGTTTGTTGTGCACGCTCATATTGTTTTTTTCTTCCTAAAACTCATTCATTCAGGTGATATGTTCAAAATAAATAAATGAGCAGCTGCGAAACATAGTTACCAGATGTCTTTAATTATTAAAATAATGATAATAATTAGGATTATTAATGTTATGAATATTTTCATTAATATTATTGTTATAGTTATATTAGTATTGTTGTTATTATACATGTAGTATAAACAATTTTCACACTGAAAACATCCGCATTTTTTATTTTTTCAACACAAAAACAAATTATAAAAAAAATACTATTACAAATCCGACCAAATGCAATAATTTAAAAGATGTAATAAGTCAAATGATGATTTTTTTTCTTCATAAATGTTTACCTCTTCGTGTGTTTGTGTTTGTGTACCGTCTTCTGCTAAAATAACCCTAAAAAATTGTCAAAAAAATCAAATTTTCAAAAAGTGGTAACATGCAGGATTCATTATAAAATCTCATAATTATGAAGAAAAATGTCGGCTGATGAAAAAAAAAGGACGAAAAAAAACGGTGACACCTCTACAGTCTCTCTCTCTCTCTCTCTCTCTCTCCATCTCTCTCTCTCTCCCGATTGTGGAGACATGGCAGCGGCATTAGCATTGGTCATTAGTGGCAGACACATCCGGAGTGTCGCATACAGAGGCTCATACGCGGCCCTATTTGGTTACCTGTGTGACAGGCTTGTTCAGGACACCAGAAACAGCTGTCCTGGCCTGTGTGAGCCAAAATAATTAGGCCTGTCATCTCCCCGCTCTGATTTCCCCTTCAGCCCGCTCCACAAAATGCTAATATTTTGCTTTCATTGTCACATTCACCTTGACACGGATATTGCCTCGGCGCATAACTGGATGAGATGACTCTAAATTTGCATTGTTCGTTCTAATAAATTTGCTTCCTCTGTACCTTTTCGTGGCAGGGACCCATCAGATAAAGTCTCCCGGAGTGTCATCAATCATGGCCCGGGCCTGACAGACGGCTTTTTAGCCTTCATTTGTTACATAGGGGAACATGCTTAATTATTTGTACTGTAATTAGTTGGGAAAATGTCAGGAAATGTCAACTCTCTGTTCGCCGTGGAAGGGGGCTCTCTGCTTGAAAGCCACGATGACTGAAGTGTCATTAATGCCACGTAACAAGACGAGGATCAGCGAGGAAGGAGGGGGGAAGGAGACGGAGAAGGAGAAGGAGGGGAAGGGAGGGCTTCTTAGAATGTAATCATGGAGAGAGTTAGAGGGAGACACAAATCAGCGGCGCTAGCTAGCATGATGGGCATCTTATTAGCCAAGCAGCCAGCCAGCTGCTTTTTTTTTTCCTCTTCTTTTTCTCAACCGCATCTTGTTTCCCTCCGCTTTCCTCACACTGGCACGAAATAAAGGCAGCAAGTGGGGAAAAGAAATGAAGTCAAGTAAACAATTCCGGCTTCCCACTCGCTGTCAAGCCGCTCGCACTTTGCTATGTTATATTGCCTGTCATAAACAGGCATTATGCCAAATACAAAAAAAAACAACGGAGAAAGAGAGAGAGAGGCTTCTGGCTCGAGCCCTCCTCTTTGCTTAAAGCAGAACTTTTACAATGCAATTAATAGCCAGTCAAAACTGCGCCCTGCGCGGCGGTGTTAGCTCTTAAGTAGCTAACAGGGTGATTATCTGTCAACACAATAACACTTTGGTCTTTCCCCCCCTGAAGCCAAGCCCATAATTTCATCACATTTCTCCCCTTTAATTACACCAAATAATTATTTATCGCGAAAAATGAGAGGACAAAGTCATTAAATAACCTTCACGGCGCATTATATCACCGCTAATTATTGCATTCAGCTGCTAGCATCTGTGGAATACATATTTTAGTGCCTATTTTGTTTTTAGCGACAATTGGCTAATGTGTGTGGACGGGCCACTCGAGCACTTATCCAAAAAGGAAAAAGGTAATTTACACTTGTTTGAAAAGGGAAAGGGGGGGGACACAGAAAAAAAGGGAAATAGGAATCCCATAAGGGACATCTTTTGTTTTCTGGAGGAAAATACGTAGTATTATGAGGTCCCAAAGGGATGGGGGGGGGGGGGTTCGGTGGCCATTCGTCTTTTCAAGGCCTCGCAGTGGGAGCGTGGCAGAGCACGGCTCAGCCTGCTACCTTGCCCGCCGACAGGCACTGATGGTCATCCAAGAAGCTCCTTAATTAGCCTGCAATCTGGCAACGACCCCGTGTTCCCGAGATGTGGCAGCCCTGTTTAAATATGATGCCAGATGCAGTCCCACCTTCAGCATGTCATCTCATTGTCCTAGGAAGCCACGGGGAAAAAAAGAGAGGAGGGGAAGAAGAAGAAGAAAAAAAAAGGAGGGCGAGAGCACAACATCCCACCACGCAGCATGCGGTGAGGGACATCGGAGGGGGGATTATTCTCCCTCTCTCCTTCGTGTTTGTGTTGTTTTTTTTCTGTCGCTTTGTGTCCTGGGAGATAATCGCTATAGAGGCTCCGGAAGTGACCTCTAAACCTCGAGGAGCGCTGCAGTTTTAGGGATTCAAAGTGTTACAAAAACATACAGACACACACAGATATGCAGCATTTGGATCATCTGTGTTGTCGTGTAATCTATGAAGTTTCATTGGTCATATTGAAGCGTGTGAATGTCCCTGTACTTAGAGGCTTCTGCACTTGTGTGAATCTAAAACTGGAAAACCCACACTCGGAAAAACTCCATTAAATTCCAGTGGGTTTGACCTCCTTTCACACAGACACACTGTTGTACTTCATATTAGACTAATCTGCGATTCAATGTGTAGAGCAAGAGCGGGCATTATCTAAAACGGTGTAAACATGTCCCAGAGCCGTCTAAAGATTCCCTTCTTATAATAGTTCTTATTTTCCCAACACATAAATACCGGATACGCCGAAATAACAACGCCGCGTTTCGCCCGTGTGCCTCCTCCGGGATTTAGGCCGTCACAGCGCACAACTTTGCGTTGTAGTAAAATGTGGATAAGCTTCGAGGGCCGAGGACGTTTTTTATAGACTGAAGTCTGGTTCGTGCCGCGTGGAGCTTTTCCTGTAATGCGCTGAAGTCCACTCGCAGTGCATCTGCTTTACTGAGCTGCTGATTCACCCAGAGAGGCCGGCTGGAGATTAACAGTTGTAGTACAGACAATGTGTGTAATGTACATCATGGTGAATGGCTTCATATGGTCATTCATACTTGTATCTTACAAGATACAAGTATGAATGAATATATTTTTTAACATTTTTCCTGGATTATATTATATTTAGCTCTAACTGACATGTGAATTACCCCTTAATCCTAATTTAACCAATGAGTCCAGTTGGAGATAAAGTGACAATGCAGTTGTAGCCCAGACAATGTGTGTAATGTATATAATGGGGAATGGCTTCATATGGTCATTCATACTTGTATCTTACAAGATACAAAGTATGAAATAATATATTTTTTTACATTTTTTCTGGATTATATTACATTTAGCTCTACCTGACATTTGAATTACCCTTTAACCTCCTAACCCTGATTTAACCAATTAATCCAGTTGCAATTGTAGTACAGACAATGTGTATAATGTATATAATTGTTGAATGGCTTCATATGGTCATTCATGTATCTTATAAGATTAAAAAGTATGAATTAATATAATTTTTAACATTTTTCTTTACATTTTTCCCAGATTATATTACATTTAGCTCTACCTGACATGTGAATTACCCCCTAACCCCTTAACCCTAACCCTAATTTAACCAACACATCCAGTTGGAGATTAAGTGGCAATGCAGTTGTAGTGCAGACGATGTGTATAATGCATATAATTGGCTAATGGCGGGTTATTAATCGTACAGTGGGACATTTTTTGGTGGTCAGCTGCTTGTGTTTTTGTCATTTAGGGACCAAACAGTTGTTAATAACACATCCCCACGCCTCTCACTCCCCACACTGTGTTGACGACCATCTCTTATTGTACAGATATCTATGTAAATTGCCTCATCAGTCAATTAAATGCAAAGTTCATATCTCCAAAGCTCCTTCGTTTGTCGCCGCCTTTATGTAGAGGAGAGATAATCTAATCAATTTCCGGGAGGAAAAAAAGAAGCCAAAACAAAAAGAGAGAGAGAGAGGTGGGGGGATTGCACATAACATTAAGGCACATTGAGAAATATCCAATTGTGTGAGCAAATGTAAAATGCCAAAGCCTCTTAGAACATTGTACGTCTTTATTCAGTGATACATTATCATGCATATTTCATATGGGGAGATTACTAAAACCGAATTGTGTGTCTTTCTGTTGTATGTCTTTATAATTACACCTTGAAGCCATTGCTGCCATTTTTTTCTTCTTCTCCTCCTCTCCCTCCCTTTTTTTTTCTTCCATATTCATGAAAAGCAGACTTGTAATTTGATAAAGAGACGCTTGTGTTCTCAACTTCATTCAAAGGCGTCGCGGCGGCGTATTAAAGTGGGCATCTGTGTTCTCGCGGCATTAATCTCTTCAAGCACATTCCAGCTGCTGTGATGTGCGAGAGGGAGATAAGTCTTAAACAGTCTAAAGCTAAGCAAACCAGACAACTCTATTATTGGCTTCATAATTGCTTAATTAAACTTTTGTCACTAATCATTATGAGGGCAATAGAGCTGTTATACAGGCTTTCTGTCGAGCAGGGGGGGAGGAAAAAAAAATCAATAAACTGTGTTGGGGAGCTGATCCCCCCCACGTCTCTCTCTCTTTCTCCCTCCCTCTCCCTCCCTCCATCCTTTTTTTTTTGTCCTCCGCAAATGAAATTCATTGCTGCCGGTTAGTGATCTGTAGGTCTGGAGCTCGACTGATATGAGCTGCCATCACCATTTGAATTGAGGGGGTATTCAGTAGCACATGAATATGAACAAATGGCAAACATAAATCTCTTGCATGAAGTACACCTTCTATCCCTTTATTATGGAACAATTGACCCATCTAGAATGAATTCTAATGCCAAGGGAAAGCATTTAGATTTAAATTACACCGCGGGTCCTCTGGACCTGAGAGATGACGGCATAAAAAAGATTAATATGCTAATTATTTTCTCCCTCTCCCCCCCTCCCCTCGCTTTATTCCTCTTTTGGACATTTGCGTGGGGTTATTGTGAGCCTTGTAAATAAGATGACTGTTTTGTCAAGGAACCACGGCGAGGTTCCCTTCCTGTAAAGTACGCTTTAGATCACTGACACGCATCTGGCCATGGCATTATCTTTATTGTTTTTTTATGAGCTAGTTTTTTTTTTCTTTCCTCCCCACCACCTCCTTCCTTGAAGCACTTCATAAAGTGTGTGTTCAGAAGCGTGTGCTCGATATGCAAATAATTATCCTCTCGCCGCTGACCCAGAAAGTCCATCAGATGCAAACAGAACATGATGCACGCCCCTCCTCCTCCTCCTCCTCCTCCTCCTCTTCCTCCTCCACCTCCACCCACCTCTCCATCTCTCTATGGGGAATGTGTAGCGTCCCTCCAGAGCAGTCAGCAGCACCCTTTAGATGGGTGGTGGTGGGTGGTGGTGGGTGGTGGTGGGTGGGGCGGGCGTTACAGGGGCCACCGTTTCGTTCCAAGGTTCTGCCAAAACGATCACAGTTTAAATCATGTCGTCTTTCAGATCCTTTAATTGGCCCGGCTTTGAAAAAAAAAAAACAACTTTTTTTAGCTTTGGATGTGTTGCCATAGGCAGCCAATTGGCAAGAGCGCAATAGGGGCAAAAGCCTCATTTCATAATTTGTAGGCACTTTAAAGTTGGCGAAGCCTCTGCGGCAAATTGAAAAGTGTCCAAAATGTAAGAAGGGAAAAAGGGCTTTCTTTTTTCTTTTTTTTCGCCTCGAGAATACCCGACGACACGCACCTTGTCTCGCAATTATCGCGAGCGTCGTGTAACCTCGAGAAACTCCAGACCCGACTGGACCAAGGTGTCATTTTACATCACTGATAAGTCAAACTCAGTTATTGCTCTTTTCTGAGTGCTGTTAGCTTAGCATGTAAACATCTCACTGGAGCGGTAAGTAACGCAAAGTGATGTCATCCTCCAGATTGTTGAGTTTTAGCAGGATATGACATCATTCATGGGAAACTGAGCAAAGTATGTTTGCTATACTTTAAATATATGGAGTAAAAGAGACGACACAACATCATGTTTGTGTCTTATTGTCTGATCCTATTTACATTTATAGCATTTTACCTTAAGTGTGTTGTATTTCTGTGTGTTTAAATTGTACAAATATGTTGTGACTTCATGTCACGACCACACTGTACATGTGTAGCAATGCGTAGTGCACTTTATGTTTGTGCAGTACTGTCATCACATTGTTGTGCAATACCTTTACTAATAAAGTGTTTTAATTTTTTTTTGACAATCCTTTTTAATAGTGTGTGTAGTGAGTGTATTTATTATGTTTGTGTGACGTCTTCAGCTACTTGGATCCTGAATTTCCTCTAGAGGATCAATAAAGTAATTATCAATCTATCTATCTATCTGTCTACTATATTTTCTGCCTTAGTTTTTATATATTTTGTACCTTTATTGTGATTTGGTTCACAGGAGGACAGCAAAATAAGCTTCTCGTTGTACAAGTAACTTTGTGATATCTGCACATTAAATTGTCTTACATGAAATACATATTTTTTCTAGAAAGAAACCCTTCACATCCATGAAGGTGTGACGCTTTCCCTCTTTGGCGTCTGAATTCAAACATGATGTGAGTTACAAGCGGCAACAACTTCTGTTCCACTCGGGGAACAGACAGCATCTACAATTACAGCCTGCATTGAATGCATCGTTTTACACTTCTGCTGTACTCCCTACACACACACACACACACACACACACACACACACACACACACACACACACACACACACACACACACACACACACACACACACAGTTACTCCACCCCTGAACATGAATTAAAGGAGAAACGCTGCACGTCACTCTGAAGTTGAATAATCAACCGATATATGGGAAACAACGTCATTACAAACATGTGTAGTCTCTCAAAACAAGTCAAAACTATATAAAATATGTCTCTTTAAAAAAATAAATAAATAAAGACTTTGACCTCCGATATTGTTTTGGAAAACAATCACAAAGCATTATAATAATGTAGCTTTTAATGACTTTCCTCTGGAACACCAATTATTGTATTGCAAAATGCATAATGAGAAATATTAATTATAACAAACTGGAGAGAGGGAAAAAGTTGTTCTTGGTTGTGCCAAAAAAAAAAAAAAAAATCATTTAACAAATTGACTCGGGCGGTGTAATGAACGGCGGCGCTTCCTGCGCCTGGGCTGAGAGTGAGCCACTGTGTTAATGAACTGCTTGGAAAGCATCTGAAGACAGACTTAATTACAGAGCCCCACAGTTCTTGCATTATTATGCCACATATCCCCAGCTGAAAACAATTCGGCAGCTAGATAAACAAATTTCATGGCAGCCTTTATGGCGCTACTTTCTGGCCAAGCATTGATACCAGTGTTTATTCGCAGGGCTGCGTTGAAGCGTGGCGGGCATGGAAATGTGGCATTAAAAGTGAAATCCTTCATTTTCATCTCATTAAAAACAGAAAAAAAGCAAAGTGAGTGGAATGCAAATACAAAAACCACGAGCGTGTATGATACTTACAAGTCTCCCACACTCCCACCGGCAGTTCATTATGAGCCGACTACTGAGCGCGCCGACTGATTCAAACTGTTGGTTTCTGGAGCCGGCGCACCAGAAATGTCTTGTTTACACGACGGTGTGTCGGTCTCAGTCGATGTCATTGTTTTATTTCATGTAAATACATTTTTTAAAAGCGAAATACGTTTTTAGATTGCGACATAAAACTGCCATTTTGTTTGGTTTTGTGGATTTTTCTCGTTGCCTCGCTCTCCAGCCAACGAGGACAGTGTGTGTGTGTGTGTGTGTGTGTGTGTGTGTGTGTAGGTGTGTGTGTGTGTGTGTCTGTGTGTGTGCTTGCATGCTACTGTGATCATTTGGGCACAATGCGCTGCGATACCTTTTGTGGTCGCACGTACTCACACACACAAACACAAGCATGACAAGACACCTTCCTTTGTGTTTGTGTGTGTGTCTGTGTGTGTCTGTGTGTGCACACTGGGTAACACTGGCGACAGGGCCCACGCCCTGGGGCCCCGCCATGTCTTCTTACACCGCTCATTTTCAGTCTGAGGACTTCAGCCCTCGTGCAAATATCTGCTTTGGACTCAAATAAAATAACGAGTCTGTATTTTACACAAATCCTATAAAATTATAGAGGGATGAAAGTCCAGAGGAAGGACAGAAGTCTGAGTTTCTGTCTTTCACTCAAACCGCATATTAACCTGCAGGAAAAAAACACTTTTTTAGATATTATTTCATCTGTTCCTGGCGACTTTTCTAAAAACTGCAATTACAGAAAAAAAGTAACGCTAACGACGGCTTTAATGTTAATATGCGTGACAATTATTATTGGTTTATCCTTAAAATTAAAAAAAATATTTTCATTCATAAAATTTTGAAAAATGTTTAAAAAAAAATATGTTAAAAAAACATATTTTTATGTATTTTTTAACATTTTTTTTTAAACATTTTCACGGATTATATTACATTCAGCTCGACCAGACTCTTGAATTATTATCATTTTATTGTGTTATTTACCTCAAGTCAAGCAGTGTGTTGTCTTTAAATGTAAAGAAAAGCAGTAAGTGACACTTTACCGCACACACACACACACCTTCACACACCTACACACACACACACACACACACACACACACACACACACAGGAGGAAATCGTTTAATAGCACGTTTGTTTCTCCCTAATCCTGAAGCATTCTCCTAAAAAAAAAAAAAGCAGCTCCCTCTCGCAGCGTAACATATAATTGGCAGCTTCTCACCTCACAAAGGTTTCTCCAGGTTTTCCAGCTCGATGGAAGCGGCCCGGTCAATTAAAATAATTACAGTGTTTCTGTGATAACTGCAAGGTCGGGGTATTTCAGAACATTTAGAGATTTGCAGTTTGCACATAATTGGAGCTGCGAAGTCCAACTCCTACTTTTATTTTACCTCCACTGATTACATGGAAGAGCAACACAGTCATTTGAGTGAGTGTGTGAGTGTTTTAATATCTTAGTCTGTGTGTGGGGTGGTCCCTAAATCACATGGGCGTGGTCCATAATGACTTTGCATTTAGCTATTTTAACAGTTTGAAGTCACATATATCTATAAATAAGTCGAGTGTTCATATGATATGTCCATAAAACCAGTTATGTACGCTGTGTCTTGACCTTTGAACTTAATGTATCGTCATCGCTCGTCATCCTCATTGAAGCCGGAACCGCCTTCCACTGCGATTCCCGCCAATCGTCATTTTGTTCACGCTAACGGTCGCCAAACCGATCCGACGTCTGCGACATTCCTCGACAACCGACCCGCCCGAGCCTCCGAGCGGTCCGACACCACAAACCGGTGCCGCCCCCCCACACACACACACACACACACACACCAAGGCCTGCTGGCTTTCACTGTGGAGCTATTAGCGCCAGCGGGTGGCGAGCCAACCGTTAACGCTCGCGCCGTAGTTGGAGCGATAGCGCGCATGTGGGGGCGGGTGTGTGTGTTGGGGGGGGGGGGGGGGGGGAGGGTCAGCGAGCGACTCAGCCATATTGTTAAGATGATTGTTCTGCCAGCGCCTTTCTGCCACGGCGGCGGATGTGTGGTTGGAGCGCTCTTGGCATGGCGGGACGAGGCCGCCTGGCTCCGCGCTGCCTTGGAAAGCGGCTTTTGCTGTAGGCAGCTCCGAGGCTTTAAAACCCTTATTGTCTATCTTTTTTTTTTTTGTCCCCCCCCCTCCTCCTCCTCTCTACGCTGCTCCCTTTCCGTAGGATGGTCTGGAGTCAGAGGCAGAAAGAGAGGGAGGGAGGCGAGAGAGGGAGGAAGGAGGACGGAGCCAAGCACATTCAAGGGCCCGGTCCAAAGTATCATGATCAGCATAGGCTTTCACGGCAGCGCCCGCCTGCATCCCCGCAGCATTGTTCAGCCCCTTCCTTCCCCTGGCAGCACTTTCGTTTGAACAGAATTTTTGACACTGCAGTGGGGAATTCTGCAGATTAAAAGTGGGGGGGGGGGGCATATTTGGTACACTTCCTTTTGGCGCTTTATAGCGTTGAGGGGAAGGTGCACGTTTTTTTAGTTTTTTTTAATCGAGGCATTAAGTAGGACGTCATTTTCGGATGTAGCGCGATGCTATATCCAGCCATCGATCCGGTTATCATTGCATCTGTGTGTGTGTGTGTGTGTGGGTCTCCTAATACTATCTTATTGGTTCGTTATAACATGTGCACATGCGGCGCTGATCATCTTCCGTAAACGAGAGGACGGCAGCGTCGTCGGCTGCGTACGAGCGGCTAGTTTCATCGCTAGCACGCCCATTGTTCAACTCTCTCTCTCTCTATCTCACTTCCTCCACTCTCTTCTGTCCTTGCCCTCAGTATGAAAACACACCTTCCTCTCCGTCAGAGCATCACACTCATCCAGGTGTAGTTAACCCTCCCTGCCTCCCTCCCTCCCTCACAGATTGAATACACCCCTGATACCTCCTCTTTGTGCTCAGCGGAGCAAGCCGTCCTGGCAGCTCGGCTCAAAAACGTGTTTGAATGCCCAAATATTTGTATGCCCGCCGTGTGTGTGTGTGTGTATGCTTTTTTTTTTTTGGAGAGAGAGTGATTCATTTAGAGGCCCCCGCTCCTCTCCTCAGCTGCTCCCTGCCTTCCCCAGTAATTAGCCTAGCGTGGCAGCCACCTCTCGCTGCTCAGTCTGGGAAAAAGAGACACTTGACACGGCAGACATCAGAGAGATTTTTCAGGAGAGGCTCTCCCGGCGCCCCAACAGCTCTTAATTAACCACTTAGGTATCCTCCGCTCGTTTCCCCCGGCCCGGCACTTTCCAAATGGCGAGGAGGGTTCTGTGCCACGGATCTAAACACCGGGGGGAAAGCGCCCGCTATCAAAAGATCCGGGTAAATGAAGGCTTGTGTAAATTATTTTTAATGATTCCCTCCTGGCACATCATTATGTTTGTAGTTACACACAGGCACTTCTGAGACGGCTCATCTTCGACTGAGGTCATCAGCAGGACCAACTGTAACTAGCTGCTAGTCTGTAAATGGCTTATTAATTAGCGCTGTGGTTTTACATAGCTGTGAGCTCTGATATATGGTGCAGGGATCGTAATTGCGCGGGAATCGAAAATGATGATGATGACGACGACGATAACCCATCTCCGGGCTATTTATGCAAATTGCCTTCTCATATTAGAAAATCATTACCTATCCAAACACGGCAACACTCCAGCCCGCGTGAATTACAATGATGGATTTTATGATAATTGCGATTTAATTCCCCCCCCTCCCCTTTCCGTCTCTCTCTTTTGTCTGCCTAGAGTTTGAAAATAATTTGGTCATTGTGAGTGCTATTAATTCTGTATTAGTTAAAGCTGCATGGATGGGTTTATTCAATTTCCTGTGTATTGAGATTTGAGGACCGAAAATCATTCGATTGTTTTTTTCTGAGTATCATTGTTTTTATTTTATAGTTTATAATTCAGGAATATCTGAAATAGTTTTGCCTTCTCTTGATGACTCGTTGTAAACCATGCAGATATTTAAACGCCTAATATTCCTACTATAAACTGTATTGGTCTACTTTCTGTATGTAGTATTAATAGTAATAGTATTTTTTTTTCATGCCAGAATGGAAACATTCCCTTCACCATTCGCTAAAATGACGACTAAATATAAAAGATGCAAAAATCCTTTGGACTAAAATGGATAGCAATGGATAGTGTCTTCTGAGTGGTAAAAACAACACAAACAGAGACACACAACAGAACGAGGGTGATCAACAAGTTCTGGACGGCGGCAATTTAATTTGAGAAAAACTCCAGCTGGAGAGAGAGCGAGAGAAAGAGAGAGAGAGAGAGAGAGAGAGAGAGAGAGAGAGAGAGAGAGAGAGAGCGAGCGTCCGGTGGTGGGTTGAATGAAATGATCTGTCGAGCCTCCGCCGCTCCAACAAGTGCTTTGTGTAGCTCAACATACAAAAAGTCATCCAAAGACAACTTTGCATTCATGAGGTTGAGCGAACCCTCCAGCGGCCCTGCGTGACCTTGATGACACGAGCGTTCCACCTGAGGCGACGAGCGAGGGAACAGAAGAAGAAGAAACAACTGGAAACATCACATTAAAAACCGGTCCGTCAGGGTATCACGCGACCGACACTAAATGTCTTTTACACAAGCCATGGCGCTGTGTGTGTGTGTGTGTGTGTGTGTGTGTGTGTGTGTCCACGTATCGGTTCTCCTCTCTCAGCCAATCCGGCTGCCCGGGTCTCTCCGGGAGCCCGTTGGTATGCCGACAAGCATCCGGGCCTTCGCAATCAAACATCTGCTAATTTCTGTCTATTAGCCGCATTGTCGTAACACACCATCGCGATGTTTTTGTTTTGTACGGCTGAACTCGGACTTATGACCCTAATCCATCATCCGCTTGTCATATTTTTATGAGTTGTCTCTGCGCCGTTCCCTGTAGCCCAAAGCGAGCGTATTACAAGGCCCCCGTTTAAGTTATTGGCCAGCTGCTCGAGCCGTGCCCAACTGAAGAGGTCATTGTGTTTCTCCCTCTTTTTTTTTTTGTACTCGCTCCACTTTCCTTGCAGAATATCACACTGTAGCACAGTCCATGCCAAACATAATACAAGCCGTATGTCCGGAGAAGCTATCGTTTGCATCCTCTCAGCCTGAATATTTTAGCAGGCCTCATCGTCCCCACCAAGCAACACACACACAACGCGGACTCTTTTTTTATTCTTTCTGTCCTTAACACACTTATTTCACAGCTCCGCTCCATTTATTCACCGAAACACGCAACGTGTGTTCACGAGCAGGGCCGTAGCAAACTTTTTTTTGGGGATATCGCATCGTAACGCCGCCGGAAACAAATGTTCGGACCTGTAATTTGTGAGAGATTTATGTCCTGCAGCTGCTCCAATTTCAACGTCATAAATGAGCAATGATTTCTCAATAAACATATCTTTATTAGAGTTTGAATGTTCTGCCTGTCAAAATGTAATGTCACGCAAAGGTCGTGGAAACAACTGCAGACAGTGGTAGCGGGATTTTATATATATGTATTTATACTTTTTCATGTGCATTGGTAGTCTTTTCTTTCATGCAGTTCTTTTATTCTCCTGTTTTTGTTTGTTTATTTTATGTATTTGCTCTTTTTGGTTAGTTTAGTTGTATTCATTGCCTTTATGGTCCTTTTTTATTTGGCATTATGACGCTTTGCTTCTCTTTAGAGAGCTTTGTAAACTTTGTTTTTAAAGGTGCTAGACAAATAAAGTTGTTAAATAAAGTAGTGTATGATAGTTCAACATATTGTATTTTTTTGGACTGTTTTATGACATCTGCCCTTGTTCCATTTATTAGCACCATTTCCTGAGCCATGATGTTCATCCTCCCTGAAGACACACAGCTCACCATAACCCCCATTGTGTAGTGAAATATAGAAATGCATAGGTGGAAGCAGCGTGGATGATAAATGCTATTGTTAGCGGGGTTCCTGCCCATCGTGAGACGAACGGGCTCCGAGCCCCGGCCCATTGTGGAATGAACGTCTTCCAGAGTAAAATGTCCTCTCGAGGACAGTCGATGCGTATCGCCGCAGACTGGAGAGCCCTTTCCTCTCTCTCTCTTCCCCGCTCGACACTGTGTTGATGGACACGGGCAGTATTTTTCCTTGTTAAGAAAGGGCCTTGTTTATTCTGCAGGTAACGATCCAAATCCAGCAGACATTTGCCCCACAGGAAGCGGTGCGCTCACTCAAGTTTGTCATTTCATTTCTACTGTGAAATCCATTAAGTCCACACACACACACACACACACACTGAGGAAGGTTTTTTTTCTTCCTTTTTCCTCATGCTTGTAAAGTATTTGTCGTTTGGCGGGATGAGCTGTAAGTAGAGTCTTCTTCCAATAGCTGAAGTTTACACGAGCGCTAAAACACATTTAGCGTTACTGGA
Source organism: Clinocottus analis (assembly GCF_023055335.1). Lineage (NCBI taxonomy): Eukaryota > Metazoa > Chordata > Actinopteri > Perciformes > Cottidae > Clinocottus > Clinocottus analis. The sequence goes on along the minus strand of NW_027176251.1, from coordinate 167,850 downwards.
TCCAAAAAAAGTTGAATCCAGAATGTTCTCTGTGCCGCTCTTGTTCCACTCATGTACAGTAGAGTAGAAGTACAGTAGAGGCATTATGAGACATGGCAGTGTGTCTGGATTAGAGGCTGTTGACGCCATATCCACAAGTATTTCTCTTGATAGCATTTGCTAAGTAGGAACGGGGGGAAGCTGGGTTTTTCATACATTTGCTCCCAGTTGGAATGTTGTTTTTTGTTTGTTTTGTGTCTGTTCCCCCCGTCTCTCTCTCTCTTTCTCCCTTTCTCTCTCCGGCAGATTTCTGGTCAGCCATGTGAAATTAATCTGAGAGAAAATAAACAGCGGAGCCCAACAACTAATACAGTTAATTGTCTCAGTGCTTTTCTGGCTGGCCGCTCGCTAACAGCTGGTCGTACTGGCTCATGGCACCACTTCAGCCAGCCTTTGAGATAATAACTTTTGCATCTGCCAAAGAAGTGGCTGTTACTGCCCACAGAATTTACAACTCACAAGTGGAAACACAGACTCCAACAGAATTTTCTATGCACGGGTCTTTGAATTTTATTAATGTAATGCAAACACAGTCCTTCCAACACATTAAATTGTTGATGTTATGCGAATACACTCTGGAATTGCAGATCCTCATTAACATTATTTGCATGTTAATCTGCATCTTTTTAATTAGTGATATTATTTATGCACATAATTTCCACCCGGTGATGCCAAGTCGCAGGCACATTAATTAATCTACAGAGATGCCAAACTGTTTTTCCTCCACTTTTGTTTGTTTACACCGTGTTCTGGATTTAGGGGGAAGTTAGAAGGGGAAAAACAACTAAAATGCCTAAAGATGATTAAAAGAATAAAGACGAGATTAACTAAAAGTCCTTTTTGTTTTCATAATTCACATTGTAATATTAGCCGAACGTCACGTGTGCATTTTTCTCTCCCCTCTTCCCTCCGAGATCGGTTATTCAGTTACACTACCTTGATGTATTATTAAAATCCATAATGGACTCCTGAGGCTTCCCTTGCTTCTCTTCTTCATTTACAGAGTATAGTCAGTGTTATTCTAATCTCCCTACAACACCGTCATGCATAGGCAATGAGCCCCCAGCCCCAACCTCGCCACCTACCCAGCAGCCCCCGTGAGATCATCCACCTCGACACACAACCGGCAGATAAACACTCCACTAAAAAGTCTTAAGATGAGACTCAGTGATGAGACTCCATGCACAGCAGAGACAATAGTCCTCACTGTTGTTCCTGCACGGCTTTTTATCACAGACTCTAAAATCATCCGGAGATATGCAAACTACCTTTTTGGAACAAAGTGCCACCACAAATGCGCTGTAATTTTTTAAACTATAATAATGGCGCTCAATATTTGATGGTACATGTTTGTACATGTTCGCTGAGATGGGTTGCACAAAGCTGTAAAATGGAAACAACCGTGGCTGCACGTGTTATGTTAATGTCTGCAAGTTGGTTTCCGTGTAAATTGTTCTATTTTTGTTCGGTGTTTCATAGCCTTAAGCTTTGGGCTGGGTCAATCCAAGCACAAGTGTCTCAGAGTAGCTTTGATCTCCTGGCAGCAAACGGTGGAGTCGCATAGTACCATAAATTATACCTTAAAGGGATAGTACAGATGTAGTTCAAGTGGGGTTTTATGAGGTACTTACCCATAGTGTGTGTATTACATCCAGTTGCCGGTGGTCGGCATGACCCCAGTTTTGCAAAGCAATGTAGGCAACCGCTGCAGACAGTGATGTATGCAGCTAACGGAAGTTAGCCCCCTGAAAGAAAGACCGGCCTGCCGCTGGTGCTCCCGTCTGGGTCTCCAAACTGACCGAGCCGGTCACCGGCAAACCTCACACAATGTGAGTACTGTCATCATTCTACAGTGACTATTATAGTTTTATGATATAATTTTAATTGTAGTATATTTATATATTTACTGATGAGGGTACTGACTTGCTTGACGAGACAACATCTCTTTTTCGACTGTACTGTGTTTTATTATGCTTTTTTTATATGCCACCTTGCATATATATATATATATATATATATATATATATATATATATATATATATATATATACATATTTACATATATATATATATATATATATATATACATATATATATATATATGCATATTTACATGTCTCACTTTGGATAAATGCCTAATGATGTTCACAGTGAAGCTAATCTTACCACCGAACATGAGTTTCAGCGTTTTGCTTTTCCAATATGTTAAAGAGCACAATAAGAAACATGCACACTACGTTACTTGAGGTAGAATGAGGTTTATTAAATATGTGAATTTGACTTTACGTTAACAAAGAACAAGTGTGTGTTACCACTCAGGATCCATTTGAAATGATTATAGTAATCACAATGACCTATATTAATTTCTATTAGAAATAAAGACTAATTAGGACTTAATTTCCTTAAGTGTTTCAGCATGGGAGTTGTGTTAAGCAGCTTTGTATACTGATATTGTAAAGGATATTAGTCTCATCCACTGCTGAACATAAATGCTGAATAGTAACACCAGGGTGCAATTACATAATGCAGACCCCCAGTCTTCTGCTTTGTTAGCCTGTTATTGGAGACTATCCAAAGAAGAAACAATCCATCCAACCCTAATAAACTGAAAGCATAACCACGATTAATGAGACATCCGACAGAGACAATTCCTTGAGGAGAACAAAGTGCCATTATCATTACACTTGTGGTTCATATGCATGCTGTACTTTGCGGTATAAATAAACTTAATTAAGGAGATCTTATCATCTAACCACAGAAACACATTTGGTAGTTGAGGGTTTTAGCATTAGCTTTAAACTATGAATTGTTATCCATATATCTAGTGACAGCCACAACAGCCAAAGTTAAAGTTTCCCATCCAACAATATCTGGGAGTCTCTATGAATACTTTGTATTATTCACCCAATTTTCTTTATGGGTTATTTGTTTTAAATCTATTTCTTTCAGCAAGACTGACTGTATCCAGACAATCACATTTTGGGGTAAAAGGATATGGTGCAACTCCCAGAGTGGTTTATCAGCGTGGGCCACGAAGGGTGACGAAAGCTGGCTTCTAATGCACGAAGTCCTGGAACAATAATTTATAGATTGTATAGCATGTGAGCAGGGATACTGTACGGCAGGGGATGCCAAAACATGATATGCGCAGTTAGATCAGTTTCACAATGGCCATTAAGTTATGGGCTGTAACATTGAAATGTAATGTCTTATATCTGAGTTGTCTAGCAATGTTAACATGTCTTAAATTATTCCATCCATGATATGAGACATGTGAAAATGTTAACCTTCGTAAAAAAAAAAACACAAAGCCTCATAAAGTGACAAGTTTGGCTCAGGGACATGAATAATTACCCTGATCAAATCTCATCTGAGTCGCTCGATTTGTAACAGCTCCTCGTCTTGCCAGTGCGCATAGTTGTTCTGTTATGATAATACCGGGCCTAAGCTCTCAACTTCAGAGGGGCGTCTCTTTTGTCCCGCCACTTTCTAAAGACAATGAAGTTAGTGACAGCGGGCGAAGGCAAATCCTTCTCAGGGGTTTGCGTGGAATTTACAAGCTTACAGTGCATCGCCAGTGGCACAGTTGATACCGCAGGTAATTTAACATATCATGTCCAGGAACCAGATCCTTAGGAGGGAACGATGAAGAAATACCAACAAAAAAAAAAGAGAGAGAGAAAAAGGCGGCCAGAAAGAAGGAAATCTGGTGGGAAAAAAAGGCAGACTAAAATCTTGGCATTCCAGTGGCCATTCACATGAAACTGATAAGTCTGAAAAGCCAAAAAAAAACTCCCCATTTGTCTTCCCCTCCACCTCCGCCAGGCTGATGAAAGTGCCTTTTGTTTCTCAAACGTCTTTCTGTTGTGTTACATTGTGGAATAATTGACACGTGGTGAGGATGTCTCATACATAACTATGATCTGAACAGAGATTAAACATCAGCACAGGTGTTGTGAGATGCCAGTGCACAGGTGCACGCTTCCCACACTCTATGCGACGTGTGTGAGAAAAGCTAACGTTGTTGTTTTTTGTTCTTCTGTTTCAGGTCGCAGGGCATTTTCACTTAAATGTAGTTTGCTATACCTTCCTTGTACACATTTTGTTGCTTTAGCATTTTTACTTAAATGTAGTTTGCTTTAGCCTCCTTGCACATGTTTTGTCGTTTTAGCATTTTTACTTAAATGTAGTTTGCTTTAGCCTATTTTGTACACATCTTGTTGCTTTAGCATTTTTACTCAAATATAGTTTGCTTTAGCCTCCTTGTACACATTTTGTTGCTTTAGCATTTTTACTTAAATGTAGTTTGCTTTAGCATCCTTGCACATGTTTTGTTGTTTTAGCATTTTTACTCAAATATAGTTTGCTTTAGCCTCCTTGTTCACATTTTGTTGCTCGAGCATTTTTACTTAAATGTAGTTTGCTTTACCCTCTTTGTACACATTTGACATCTCATTGTGTTTAACACATGGCCAAACTCTTAAAAGTAAAAGTAAAAAAAAAAATCCTCCAAAGTTGGAATAATAGCTAATTAAAAAAAAGCGATACCAGGGAAATGGCATTCCACAGAGCTCACTTTGTCCCGTCTCAATTTGTAATTATTGCAGACAATTATGTGAGGAAGTGATATCTCCCCCTTTGAGCGAAGCCGAGTGGTTTAAGATTTCCGCGCCCAGTCTTGTTGCAGTCATTATGGCACTGCACATCAAGATGTCCCCTTGACCCCCAGTGACAGACTCGTGGACCCGCCCCCACGTTGGATTCGCCAGGCTTGATTTCCCATGTCAGGAGGAGGGAGCGGAGGGGCGGGGGGGGGGGGGCATAAATGGATTTTTAATCCTGAACTAACCATGCTGCATATTGCATATAGTGTTCAGGTGAAAAGTTCTCTCCACCACTCTGTTATACTGGGGCAAGTTGGGCCTGTAACCTGAATCACTGGAAAAATAATGCGCTGAGCCCCTAGTACTGTATGGGTGTTACACCACAACAATGCGTTTCTTTCTTTCTGTTGATGCCACGGACTCCTCTTTGATGCGGCTCTAAAATGACTGAGCGCCACAGGCTATTTTCTCCCTGTTCAGGCATCTCAATGGCCGGTCTGTCTGGCCTGTTTGTTTTCGGCTAATTGCCTCAAGATCTAATAAGTTAGTGATGATGTACGTCGAGTCACCCGTGACCCCTGCCAAGAGAAATATTATGTCGCACTAAAACTCGCCCAGGGAAAGGAGTAGGGTCCCTCTTTATCAAGTCTAAATATTTCTAGCCTCCCAAGCTCCCGGTTTCAAATGTTTGGGTCAGTATGTGTTCGAGTAAGGTCACGAGAGCCCTGTAATTACGATATTATGTAAGGCATTTAGGACAAGACTAGGGGAACTCAAGACCTGCCCAGCTCAGGACGGGGGCGGAGATTATAAGTGCAGTTTGCAGTTTAGGAGAAAGAAGGCAATCTCTGATTAACCCTTAAACACTAACGTTACAAATTACACCATCACTAATGTTGGGTATATCTCACACGATGTAATATACTTATCACGATAATACAATACAAGACAAATTGAAGTACTTATTCTATCCTATGGAACTTCTCATGAAATGAAAAACAGGTATCATGAGGGTACTCTGAAAAAAGGCTCAAAATTAGGGAATCGTCAATAAAACATGATTTAAAATATGACTAATGGATATATGAACTTGTTATATGAACTTTGGTCCACACCTTCCTGGGACATGTGAGCCTTGTCCGGTGAAGGAAAAGTGTCCCTGCAACAATAATATCCACTCAAAATGTTCTCACCCTCTATCATTAACATCAGTTGAAAATCACTCGAACACATGCCTAAAAAAATAAAAATAATAAAAAAAAAGGAATTGGAGCAGAGAGACACGCCTACCTTCAATAAGACACATCCACCTTCATTAAGACACGCCCACCTTCAATTAGACACGCCCACCTTCAATAAGATACACCCACCTTCATTAAGACACGCCCACCTTCAATAAGACACGCCCACCTTCAATTAGACACACCCACCTTCAATTAGACAACTACCTTCAATAAGACACACCCACCTTCAATAAGACACGCCCACCTTCAATTAGACACGCCCACCTTCAATAAGACACGCCCACCTTCAAAAAGACACGCCCACCTTCAATAAGACACGCCCACCTTCATTAACGTCAGCATGAAGCTATACAAGGACCCACGCAACTCAAAAGCAACACAATGAAAATAACGTAACCACAATCACTCGACGTTAGTGTTCTAGGGTTAAGGAAAATACAAATATGGTCAAAAAGAGGACAAGCGTTTTTACATTGGTTTTACATGAATTTCTGTGTTTGTGTGAAATGTATCGATTAATCTCACCCTTGTTCCTGTAAATCTATCAATTGACGTGTGTAGCTCTCGTCTTGTGTGTGAAACCACAACTGAGGCCTCTGCTTGATTGACTGCACGGTGTTGAAATGCAATAGCTGGGAGCAATGACCTGTGAGTGGAGAACACATTGCTTTAAGGAGCACCAAATCACTCATTACAGGCGCCGGGCTGTGAGAAAAGGTTAAGTCTGTTTGTGGCTTTTCTCGTTAACATTTTGCTTGAATGTTATTACCAGAGGGATCATCACTGTAGCGGCTACAAAGACATCACTGTGAGGCCGATACTGTGGTCCCTGTGCTATCATATCCAATGCGTCCATGGAAATATGTATATATGGTAATGTGTTTCTACATACTGTAGGATATACCTGCCTTGAATTAGATTCATGGCATTAGATATGTAGAGAGCATATGCAGTAAATCAATGCTTTAACTTAAAAGTTAAAATGACTTTATGAGCTATTGTTTATGAGAAGAAAAATAGTGGTGGGGCTATCACTAAGGTTGCTGCACTGACCATGCGTGGCTCATGCATTTTGATTGCATATGTGGGAGTATTTATTTTTTTTCCCCCCGCAAAGTATCTATGATACCCCACCTCCTCTTCTTTTATTTTCTGAACGACAGACAGCAGTCCGAGCCAAAAAGCCATTTCACCTGCATTAATACACAATGAATAATTTATAAATCCCAATTATTTGGTATCATTTATGCAAAGAGTGTCACACAAGGCATACATAAAGCATTAAAGATGGTTAACCCATAAAGGAATGGAAGAGTGGAAGGTCACATCTGAAAGTCAGGTTGTTTTTTCTCTGCTCCTTCAGCATCTCACTCATTGTTCATGTCATTTCATACCGGAGAAAACACGCTCACTGACCTGCACATATGATTGTCCACAATACATGATATATATATATATATATATATATATATATATATGTATATATATATATATATATATATATATATATATATATGGGTATAACATATGGGTATAACATCAGTGCTAATTCATTTCTGTATGCCGTGACTGCATCGTTATTTTGTATGATACGTTTACAGGGAATACATAAACAGGATTTTCAACGGCAAAATAAAAATGAAAGCAAATGACAGTCGAGCCATAATGGAGACAAACGGCTCAATAACATGTCAAACATCGTGTTTATAGACCTCTGTTTCTGCATATTGTAGCGCTATGAATTCAAAACCACATTGCGTTGCTGGACTCACATAGTACTCCATTTTGCTGTGATCTCCTTATCTAAACAAATGCAATTACGGTTGGGTTAGCGATGGTGCTTCCCAGGAGATGGACCGTCCCCCCTTGTCACTGACTATCTCCCCCACTAATCCTGTCTTAGAAGGGTCTCTGTTAACAGGGATAAGGCATTGGCCTGGTATCCTAGGCTAGTAAGCTAAAGCTTATGTACAAAATGCTATTCAAGAGGCGCCGCCTGCAGCTATTGGAGCGGCGTAGATGTCCATATCATTCAGCCAGCCCGAATACGGAGGAATTTAGCCGCCGTGGCTAAATCTTGGAGACTGACGTGGACATGTTCGCTGATAAGGAACGAGGGGGGTGGGGAGGGCTATACGGGAGTCTTATTTGGAATCAAATTGATGCGTTATAGAGTCTGGAACATGGAGATCTGGTTGTTTCCAACGACAAATCCATCAACTCTCCAGCAAACATGCCCCTACTGTTGAAATCCCTGCCGCTTTGCTAGCAATCGCGATCCTTGTTCAAGCAATATGGAGCCCACTATGTCAACCCAGGGGTAATTCTACTGTATTTCCACAATGTTTTCTCGCTGACAGTGGAGCATTGTTTCAGCCTTTGTCCATGTCTGTCAGAGTGTTATTGTTTACAGCATCCTGCGGTGGAGGCTGACGCGTCACTTCCAGGGTGAACAGTCTATGTGGGCCTTTTTCTTAAACAGTTGGCTGAAAGTTAAACCATTACGAAGGGTCACGTTATTGACCCCAAGCTCTTACGGCAAAGAAAAGTGCTTGACACCAAACCACAGTCAATTTACTCCTTCTGGTGTGAACAAAATACTTCTCAGTTTCACACATTTGGATGGATTAAGCTTTTAACACTTGGTGAAATCCAGCACTTATCCTACAAACACTTGTGAAGTGTATGTGACAGTGTGTCTATATTAAGTGTGACTGGGCGAGCTCTGCGAGGGCGGAGAAAAAAAAAAGGCAGCACATCTGTTCCCTGGCGTGATAACTTTGAACAATACTCACACACTCTGGTTTTCAATGACAAAAAGGCCAGCGAGCGACCGGTTTGGCATTTTTAAGGAAAGCTTTTCCCTGCAACAGTCCCAACAGCAGTGCAGAAACAAAATCATCATATTACTTAAATCCTTGAGTGTTGAGAATTCGGCTCTTCGCTAATGTGATGCCGGGAGAAGTACTTATTAGTTCAAAGTCATGTAAACTGATATTCCAAGCTCACTTCCCATGTTGAAAGCAGTTTTTTATGTACCACAACAATCGGGGGCCCGCTTTGCATGTTTGTCACTCACATTCCTGCATATTTTATCGCACGCTCTGAGCCACATTAATATCACACTCCCTTTGATGAGGGATGAAGCGCAAACATTAGCGATACAGGGAGATACGATGCATATGACATGCTGGCTGCATTTGTAGATATGTGACCTTCGTTTGGGGGGTTTCAGACGGTTGATAAATAATAACAGCAAGGGTTAATGGATTTGATATGCTCCTCAGTCTCACTGCCGCAGTCACCTGATGCAACAGTACATGCAACCTCGCCCTCCAGGAAATAAGAGAAGTCTGTCAGTCATCCGCCGCTTCCTGCTGTTACGTCTAGATACATGCAGACACACATGCATACGTACACACACACACATTTAAATAAACTTCTTCCACCCACCATGCTATACCACCAGAGCCCTAAGACATTTTCTTGATTGGTTTGGTGAAGATCCTTAAGATGTTCAATAGCGCAGAAAATTCATTATTGCAGATGTTTAGGCTCAGTGCCTTTAAAATCTTCCAGCGGAGCTCCTGATTGAATAAACAGGCCTCCCACTGGGGCATAATTTTATTGCAGGTGCATACTTGTTATAGTCGGGGCCCGACCAATAGTTCCAGTGATGTTGAGTATGTTTAATGTGCTACATGCAGCAGGATGGTGCTGGGGCTCACAGCCTGCCGCCGCTCGCTATTAGCTGCATGTTGCATTAGTAATTTATGAATTGTCAATTACTTACTGTTGTACAGTTTAGTCACAGATGATAATGAAGATCCATTGTAGGAATGAACCATCGCCGCTAAGCAGTGTTACGAGCATATTAAAACACAAATGAATTGTATTATTCACTGCTATGCTAATAAAGTTACACAACTGTATTGAGTTTTCACAACATCAACAGTGAACTTCTGGAATTTCGGGGAACTACTGATAATGCACAAACAGTGCACGCTATGCTGTCTGTTTCGCTCTCTTTGCATGAATGCAAACAGCTGCATGTATTAATTTATGGCTGTATTAAGCCTTCAGAGGATAGCATGCATGCCGACAAATGCATGTAACAATACTATATGTAGGTGATTTAGGGCTTGTGGTTGCGGGCAGGTGTGCAGATGCATGTAAAAATGTCTTATGGGTAAATCTGCTCCAAATTAATTAAAGGTGTAGGATGGTTTAAGTATATCGGGAGGAGCAGATACACATACTGGCTCTCTGGGCTCTGTTCTCTGCACCTGTTTCCATCAGTCTGAGCTCTGTGTCCCAACATGCAACTTCATTTTTAACTTTACAAATAGCTTCTGAAAAACAATAAATATCTCACGCTCAGTGCGATGCATTTTCACAAGAGTGCATTCTGGACACAGAACGGTGCTCTGGTATCACAACAAAGCAAAGATAGTCTTTAAATTAGCTCAGAAGAAACTAAAGGAAGTAGTGCAGGTGCAATCACAAAACGTTTAAGTGTCTCAGTTTAGTTAAAACGATGGAAAACTGGTTGACTTAAAAAGTAAAGCTCAGCAATCTTCTCACATGAATCAAGTCCTCTGCCAGAACACAGAACCACTTTTCCAATACTTACGATGCTCCAAGTACTTCCTATGCTCTATTAGAAAGTCCCCATCCAAATTAAATCCATATTTACAAGCATCCTTTCCACCAAACCATACGTGTAATCTCAATCTCATATGCTATGACTCTAGAGTTCAACAATACAGTATTTTCACTGCTTCTCCAAGAAAACACAGCTTCAGGAAGCCATTCTCTTGTCAGCAACTTAATTCACAGGACCGCAATTTGTCTGGTAGTTTCAAACCGATCCAGATTCCTTTGCCAGGCCGAAAGGCTTTTCAGCCTCTGCATGGCCCCCTCACATCTCTCTTTCTCCCTTTCCATCGCTCGCTGTCTCTTCTGCTCGTTGCCGTAACAGTGTTCCACATCTGACTGAGTTATTGCCTCGCTGTGAGTCCTTTTTGGCCGCCGTTCCTATTTGTGCTACAAAAAGACATGAGATTTGCATTACACTCGTTTCAGCCACTCGCCAAAAATATTTCACATTAGTTTCAGCTGGATGTGTGAATTATTGTTCACATTTGATGAGCTTAGTAATGCAAATAAAGGTCACATCAGAATTTCCAGATGTTCCTGTGTCGACGGACGGCAGCGCATTCGGGGGAAACAAGGGTATCGTTCAGGAGACAATGTGTTATGATTCTGTCATACTAAACTCATCCGTCAAAGTGCATGTTTTTTTTAAAAAAAACGGCCAGTGAGAAAGGCCCCGGATTTGAATTGGAATAGCCTCTGTCGAACCGCAGTTTATCCCTTGTGTTTACAACCCACAAAAAAAGGTCACCGATATAAAAAAGCAAAGTACTCGAACCTGCTCAGAGCGCTGCCTTTTTCTTTATCTCACCCCAGCATTCCAGCAGCGCTCGAGGGGTGCAAGCAGGCGGGCGGGCAAACTAGCGAGCAAGACACAGAGAGGAAAGAGAGAGGCTGAGAGGCAGCCATAAAATCTGCATGCTGGAAGAAACAAGATGGACATAAAAGATGGACTAAATTGCAGAGAGGCCTTTTCTTGTCAAAGGCTAATGGAAACATTTCCACACAACACAGAGAGGGGAACGGAGGCTCCATTATCACAGCCGAGCAGACGGAGCTGGCAGCTATTCCAGAGAAGCGCTGAGATGTGCACACTGGCCCGGCTTAGCGCCCTCAGCCAGCCCCTCAGGCCTCCACCTGAATAATCTGTGTCAACAGGTTCCAAAATGCCCGGAAGAATCACATAAACAGAGACAGAAGGGGGGAAAAACACTTACCAAATAATTGTCGCTGCCGTTTTTGTTTTTGGTCCTCCCGCCTCCTCCCCAATTCTTTTTTTTTCTGTCTTCGCTTGAACCTTTTAATTAGGTAACAGCACCCTAACCAACTGCTGGAGTATTAACTGTGTTGGTGGATGGGGAGAGTCTGTAACAAAAACAAAAAAACAAGACGCAAAAGCTAAATGGTTCATAATTTTCGGAGGAAAAAAAAAAGAACAAAACTATTCGGAACCAATTTGGGAGGATTCTCGGATACGCCACCGTAGTTCATTATTGTTTTGGTTGGCAATACTTTTTGTTTCGTCAACTTGCGATTGCCTGCGCCCCGAAAACCCGGCCAAAGAAATGTACCGTTGTAAATCTTCTCCCCGTGTTTATTCTTCCACCCAAACCCGTGTCTCACGAAGGCCCATGAGAGATTGATTCGGTGGTCGCATTTCCACTGACAATTCCTCAAGGCAGGGGGGCATTTGCGTGCTCCCTGTCACCCCACACGCCCCAAGGACTGTTGCCGAGCCTTCGGAGTCTGCTTTGGGACCAAATCTGGATTTGTCGGTTGCTGATAAGTAAACACACACACAAACACACACACACACACACAAAATGGAGATAAAAGCAGACGATGAAGGACAGGATGACTTTTGGAATCTCTGGCTGCCGTTTCCTAATGTCAGAAAAGCACCACAGCGCACTCGACGATTGAACTGGATGCAGTTTAATAAGACAAAAACCAGCAGATTATATAGGACTTCATAATCAAAAACAATCTGCATGCAAAATGGTAAACAACCAAGTTGAATAAGAGAGGAAGCCAATCTGATGACGTTCATCTCATCTGCCTATCTTCCACTGGAAGTCATCCATTTATAATAAGCCTAGCTGATAAATGTTTTAATAAACTTATTGCATAATTCATTTTTGGCAGGCCTAGTTTTAATTGACTTATTGCAGAATTGTACTGAAGATCAAAAGCCTGATTAAAGCAATGTATATATTAGTGCCCTGTGGTTTTCCCCCTACACCATGTTTCAAAAAACATCAGAGAAGAAGTGTGTTGTGAAACGTGATCAATTATTCACCAAAAATAATTAATTAAGTGATTGATTAGCGGATTACTTTTGACAATGTTGATGTCAGAAATACTTTATGGTGACTGACGACGCACAACGGCAAACCCGCAAGGCCACCGAGACGGCGACGCGCCACCGATAGCTTTCACGTTAGCACAAGCAAACGTTAGCTCAAGCTAAACGCCGGTGGTTTTCTAAATGATTTGTCTTACAAAAATGTAATTCCCCTATTCTTTTAGAGAAGAAGGCAAAGTTGGCAGATAAGACAGCGTTCACACATCCCCGGCTATTTGACACCTAATTACACAGCTCTTAATAAGGGGTTCTCTCTCCGGGTGCCCCGAGTTGACACTGTCTCACAGCTATAATTATCTTGTCTCGGTATTTGACAGTGTATTGTTTAACCTACATACGGAGGGGATCCCGCCTGCCTCCCACCAGCTTTTCCTAGGAACCGGCAGCCGTGCTGTTCTTATTAATCTTAAATAAGACCAATTACCTTATAGGATCGGGTTTAACAGGTTTTGTTTTTGGTCTAACATGACCCTTTGTTCTGAACCCGTTCACAAGTGTTTGTGTAGCCGAGTGCTTACAGAGTGTCGGAGGATATTTCGGGGGCAAAGCGAGGTGTTTGTCGAATTTAATTATAATTTTGTTCTGCCATAGGCATCCCAGATTTTATTTTATTATTGCCTTTCAAAAGTGATACATGTTAATAGCTTTGAGCCTCATGAATGCTGCAGATTCCTTTTCATGCAGACATACATACATATGGAAATATGTCGGTGGACTGACTGTTTTGATCAAATACAGTGATGAGGTGAAGCCGACCACACTTCATAATTGCCCGAGGACTCCTTCTGTTGAATCTGTGTCAATTACCGAGGCGGACGTGTGGATAAAGAGAAGCTGCCGTGTTAGAGAGACTATTTAAGCTGAGCGGCAGCTAAGATGCTAATTGCTACAAAAGGGGCTGCTACTTACTTTCTGAATATAATAACTATTAAGTCCATGCAGTTCTTTAAAATCTTTTTAAAAAAAAGTCAAATGTTCTCATCTCTACAGACTCATTGGTGACACCTTGAACATGGAGAGCGTCCCAACTTACATTACGTATCTCCAGTCGGGCTTCTGAGATGCGTTAGCATGGCGCAGCATGCATATCATTAGCTAGCTAGCTAGCTAGATTTTATGTCGGAAATGGAGGGTCTGTGGACAATGTGGCGGCAGGATTGCTGTGTGCAGCTACCAGGGCAATGCTAGCTATGTTGATCATGCGCTAATATCTACCAACTGAAGGCTAGCTGCTTGTCAAACCAAACATCTCGCTCTCTATTCAGACACTCTAAACAGGATTTGGATGTGGAGGCTTGGAGTAAGGCTCCTTTGAAGCAGCTGGTCTGTGAGTGACGGAAAGTATCATTAAAATACTTCTGCTGTTAAGTATGGGAGCCCATTTCCGCCACACCAAAAAAAAAAATTAGGACCAAAAAAAAATTTAAAAAAAAATTAGAACCAAAAAAATAATAATAATCAGGAAAAAAAAAGATTAAGACTCCAAAAAAAAAAAAAAAAATTATCAATTTTTTTTTTCCGTTGACTTGAAAAAAAAAAGTTGATTCTTTTTTTTTTTTTTTTCCTAATTTATTTTTTTGGTCCTGATTTTTTCTTCTTTTTTGGTCCTAATTTATTTTTTGTGTGTGGCGGAAATGGGCTTCCATAGTTATGCAATTAAAGTATTCACTTTTATAAATACATGTTGTAACTTTTTAAATAAGTATTCCTGAAATATTGTGCCCATCTAATGCATTTATATGTGACTGGAGCTATAATGTTAGGGTTAATACTGTACACACAATTTATAAATTTAAGTTTATTAAAAGTAGAAAAGTATTAGCATCAAAATAAACGGTATGAAGTAAGAGGCCCATTTCAGAATAAAACAGCTATTGGATTACAGCTTTATGCACTAATGTGTACATTGCTCCAAACTAAGTGTTGTACTTGAGTAAATATGACAGCATTCCTCTTAATTTTATTTCACTACTTAATTTTCACCATATTTATTAAACATTATTATGTCAAAGAAGGGAAACAACAAAGCTGCCATTCAACACTAAGTCAATCAAATATAATTTAGCGAATAATCTGATATTAATCTAAGATACCAATGGAAATATATGAGGACACAAAGCCAGTCCCACTGCAGAATGAGGTTAGTTTACGACTGCCAACCTAAACTAGAACCTCATGCTTGATTGCTGTATTACAACATGCAGAAAGTACATTGCTTTGGCTTTTTCTGTTGACATTCGGCTTTCCTTCTTCTCTCCACCGGCACACAACATATACAGCATGACACATCAAAGTGTGCGTTTCACCATCAAAGAGCAGGGAGAGTGCCACTTCTCCATGTCAGTGTTTGAGCAGCTATTGTACAACTTGAGTTATAGCATTACTGTTAAACACGATAACAAGTGTATCAGATCTGAATACTCACTCCTGTCTTATCCCGACACTCCCCGCTTATCTTTAATAAATATCACAGGGAGGTCATTCCGGGGCCATTCTGCTCCAGCTCTGTTTGCCAACAGTCTGTTTTGTCCTTTTCATTTCAGTGTGTACAAAATACATCGACATAGTAAAAGTACAGTATGGACAATCAGGATGAGAACGGTGTAGATAGATAGATTGCATTCATGGAGATTGAGGATCCTGGAGGACCTTCAAGCAATATTCAAGTGCCACCAAACAGATAGAACCAGACATGACCTTTCCTCAACCGCAGAGAGCTGGGAAAAGAGGACAGACTACACACAAGAGGCAACACTATTCACACTGATAGGAGACAGGACTTAAGCACAGGGGGAGAGACAAGGACACCATGCACACAAGGAACAAAGACGGGAGGAAAGGTTGAGTCTCCTGGAGGATGAAGATCCCGATCCAAAACATCTGTAATCAGGTATGAATGGCCAGGGTGACAGCGGCTATAGCGTTTAGCTGGCTTAGCGGGCGCCAGTGACCTTCTACGTTCTAAGTCTTCAATGTCAAACCTCATGTAAACGCCTTTATTCGTAAATAAAACAGTGGCGCCTAGTCTAGTTGAGGGAAGGTCATCCACTTTTAGCATGTTTAAGCGGACCCCCAGAAGGGAAGTCATCAATACGACTCTTTTTCTGCTCCCTACAATAATGAACCAGCTAGTTAACGGTTCAGTGATATAAGCCGACTATCCCACCATCACCTCTCACAGGTAAAGGACCAGGGACGAGTCAATGCCGACTCATCTCTCTGGTTAACTCAAACACTTTGCTAGACTTTTAAGACTCTTTGTGTGTGCCTGCGTTCCCTCTTTCTTGATCCTCAGATTTAACCCAATGTCAGACACTCTGGCCCCGGGGTAGATGCTAATGCTAGCTGGCGCTGCTGTCTTGCGGGTAAAAGAGGTGCGGTGTTAGTCTTGCTGGCTTAGGTAAAGGAGGCACGCAGGTCAACAGGTCAACCAACACATTGGTTGAACACAGGTCTGCAGTCGGGATGGGCAACCGCAGACCAGGCCACACAACCGGTTGCTAGCTTCTTGTTAGCTTCCTCATGGCGCCGTACTGGGAAAACGCCTCACATTGTTGGTTCAATTCAGCCTTTTCTTGCCGTACAGCTCGCATATTACAACAGTGCTGTTTTCTTCGCCAACGAAAAAAGCTTTGGGTCCAAGTTCGGCTAAAGCATAAAGGACACACAGCTCGTTTAATTCGAAATAATGGTTTGACCTTCCCCCCCAACAAAAGACATACGTGCCGGGGAGCGGATAGCTAAATAATGAGGAGAGAGTGAAATTCCCTCTTTTGTCACTCGCAGCTAGTAATTGCCATGTAATGAAGTTAATGTTTTGTAGAATTTACAACCCTGTATTCGTGGTCATGGTCTCTGCATTTCGTTATATCAGTTTTCTTCACTTGTTTCTTGTACATTGTATTTTTTAACTTCTTTTGTTTTCCAAAAGCACAAAGACACAATATATGAAGGGTCATTAATTTCCTGTCTCTTTGTCTGTTTAGTTTGTCACCCTCTCTTCTGGCTCACGCTTTGTCCTCGCTCGCTCTTAAAGCAGCAGTAAATCTACACACTTGTCGAACATGCATACACACAATTACTCCACTCTTTTTAGACTTACAGAGCGAACCGACTTGAGATCTTTTCAATTGTTGACACTCTCCAGCAGATAAATTAGCCCCTGCACAGATAACAGGAGCCACTTCTGTTTTTATTTCCCTGCTTACACACTCACATGGTTGCACCAAAACTTCTCAAAACTTCTGAAAGTCAACTGAATAATGTTGGATGTGTGCGGCAGAACGAGAAAACATGACGTCAACAATAAAACAAAACTTAAAACCAATTGACACCAATACTGATCATTTAATTTTCCTACTTTATATCCATGCACATCTTTCCTTTCCTTCCTCACTCCCTCCTTTCCTTGTCCAACAACTTGTCCTTAGTGGTAAGACGAGTGTCAACTTTAAGCCCTAACCATAAACCCACAAGTGCTAAGTAAATTGAGAGTAGCAACTGCTGCAACAACAAGTGACTCAGCCCGTACCTACACACACACACACACATACTGCATGCAACAAGGGCAAGACGTGTCATTTTTGCATGCAAAGACACCAAATCTGGGTCTGTATAATTGCTCGATTTGGATTGCAATACTCACTTTTGTGCAGTTTGTGTGGATCATTTTGCATGTGTATCACACACACACACACACATATACACACACACGCAGCAAGAGCCTCCTAGTGTATTGTTCTGACCTCGGGCCATCCTTCTTACAGTGCGACTGACCTTTCAGTGCTCAAAGGGAAAACAGTGTGTGCTCCGAATGACTCGCATTACAACCTGCGGAACAGACACACAAATGCACAAATGTCCTGCGCTCATGCACCTTTTTAAACACACACACAAACACTGACTAAGAGGCTGCCGTTGGGTGCAGGAGGTCACTGGGGGT
>NW_027176251.1:0-145000 GCF_023055335.1 Clinocottus analis | reverse complement strand
ACTGGCTGTTGCCAAAAGAGCCTTGGGCGACGAATAAATTGCTTTGGTTTCAGCAGACAGAGAAGTTGGCCGAGACAAGCCGAATCAGTGCATTAGATGGAGGGGGAAAGGGCCCCTCATAGACTTGAAGTTAGCCTTTAGCGCAATCATTGACCGTGAGTGATGATTATGTCTAATTGAAGGAGACTTTCGCTACCTGTAACACAGCTGGGGGGGGCCCTGAGCATATTGGACGGAGGGAAACGAACGGAGGAGGGTGTGCTCTCTGGAAAAGGAGAGCGCTGCAGAGACGATGGAGGGAGATGGGCGTGGGAAGTGGAGGAATGAAGCGAAAAGGTGGTTTGATAAAAGACAAAGAAATGGAACCGTGCTGACGATGCGGACGCCGCGTAACGGCGACATCAGCGCGTCTGAAGTGGCAGCGAGCCGCTAACGAAGCGCTTCTTTCGCGCGAGGCCCGCGGACGTTTAGCTCTCCAGCGTTTGGGTAGTTGAACACATTTGCTCCGCTAAATATACGTCCGCTTTTTATTCCGCTTTTTAACAAGGAAAACGCGGAAATTAGCGCTAACCGAGGGACTTCCAGCCTTTTTTCAAAATCGCTCCCGAAAGCCATTTAAACGGCGCGCAGCTCAATGTGGACCGGATCAGCGCTCAATATACAATATGCAAAATGCGTCCAAGCAATTTAGCGAAGGGGGGGAGGGAGAAAAAAAAATCAATATGCTCATTGTGCATCAGTGGGAGAGAGAAAACAACACATTCTCTCCAAATGTTGAAACACTGGGTATAATAGGATATGGTGCCACTTTCTTCAGGCTTCATTACAGCTATAGCGCGCCAGTGTGTTTGGACGTGTGTGTCGAGCTGCTGCACATGGAGTCCCCCCCCTTTTGTTTGTGTGTATAAGACACATGTGTGTGTGTGTGTGTGTGTGTACTTGAACGTCGATGCATGCAATGCTCACGTTGGTTTGTAGGCCACTTCTGTGTGTGAGTGTGTGTGTGCAGGAATGAACGGTTGAGCTGAGCGGACTCGCTGCCAAAGACAAAAACAGCCACAGCGAGCGAGCGAGCCCCCCCCCCTCCCCTCCCCTTCCTCCATTTCCAACATGGCACCGGGTTCCCTGGCATGGACGCTGGCCACGGGAGTCGCTTCAGATCATCTAGGAGGGTATTGGATGGCCGCGGCTTTGCCTTTTGCGATAACCTGGCAAGGTCCAAATTCATTAGGGTAAAATTTGGCCGCGGCTAACAGCTCTGTAGCGCCCCACAGCATTTGGCCCCCGCCGCTCCCCCCGTGTTTACCGCTATGGGGCCCGAGCCGCCGGATCCAGAGAGGGCCATTAGCGGCTGCTTGTGATGATGGTTATGCTCCCTCGTGTCACACACACACACACACACACACACACACACACAGATAGTTTGCCTTTGAATGATTTGAGCGATTACCCTTTTCACACAAGCGATGCAATAATGGGTTAGGTGAGAGAGCGAGGGAGGAGAGCGAGAGCGAGGGACGAGAGGAGGCATTGAGATGAAAAGGGGTTCATGTGTCATATTATTTCAGAGAGTAATCATTGTTTGAAATTCTGTGCGGTGCATTTAGTTCAACAGTCACCTCTCGCTTGTTTGGAAATGCAATGAAAGACGGCTTCTAAACATCAAAAACACAATTCATAAAACCCCCCAAAAAGCTATGTGAACATTCTTTTAGATTGTTTTGCCGTGTGGGATGTATTGAAGAAATGAATTACTGTGTTGTGTATGTTTCTATAAGGTCAAAGGTCGGACACAGACATCCACATTCATTTCAACACCTTCAATACAACAGATCCCGGCGTATTAATGCGTACAGCTTCACCGCTGCTCAGTAAAAGCAGCTTTTTCATACCTGACCACTCGCTGCAGCGCCTCCTGTCACCGTCCATCACACCTGAGGGGTCGGAGTCTATTTGCTGACTTCAGAGAGCAAAGTTGAATCAATACTTTTGCCAAAGAATGCAAACAGAGCCGGGTCCGCCCCGACGCTCCGGCTTCCCACTGCTTCTTTCACATGTTGCATCCTCTGGGGTGAGAGACGCAACACGCAGACTTTAATCTCTCTGTCGGCCTTTTAGAGCTTCTTACCCGTGTCTTTGTTTCTGCTCTTTGTTTCGCACCTTTCAGACCTTTGTTTGCTTTTGTCTTCTTTTGTCTCTGACGGTTTTGCTGTGTTTGACTGTTTCAGACTAGACGTGTTACAGTTGTTGGACCGCGGGGGTCCGGCTGAGCTTCATCTTCTGCAACTGTACCGTCAACATGCGTACGTATTCAATTCAAGTAGTATATGCATGGTACACGATCCAAATAGCCACATATACGGTTTGATTTTTCAACCTTTAGTCGTGGTGTTTAGATTTAAATTTAGCATCTTTCTGTGTCGGTTATGTGTCTTGTTGTCTTGTTTTGTACGGCAGTTTGTTGGTGTTTGTTCTTTCAATGTGTTTTTTGTCTGTTGTGCACTGTGAACCTCGTCTGTTGTTGTCTGTGGTGACAAATAACCATGAGGAGTCCTTTGACTGCTGCCGTTTGCATGCCGTCCCTCCACTCCTAAAGAAGAGGAACCACAATGCAATAGAGATGTTTAGCTCGGCTCATGTTCATGTTTTATGTGTGTTAAAATGTTGGATTGCTTTTACTGCATCCGACGTTTCCTGTGAAACAGCCTCTAGTTTTGTTGGGAAGACATTAAAGTTTCACTTGACATCTATTTTACATTCAGGTTTACTATGAGAACAGTGTGTGTGTGTGTGTGTGTGTGTGTGTGTGTGTGTCTGTGTGGCACTGGAGATCCTATAGATATAGATGCACTTTAAGCTAACACATTGTGTGTAGTATGTAAGTAACATGGAATAAACACACACTCATACACATGACTATTGCATGTGTCTATGCATTGAATGGCACTCTCCCATCACACACACACACACACATTGAGAGCCTGGAACAAACAGCTGGCGCGGCGCTCCAGATGGACAACAGCTCACAGTGTTAACTGAATTATAGATTTCATAACACAGGATGCCTACACAACTGTAGTGGAGTAAGATGAGCTGATCAAGCCGAGCACACACAACCGTACGTGTCAGTATGTGCCAGGCTGCGTCCATCCCGTGTGTCTGCAAAGGCCCGTGACTTCACATACATCTGCGTGTGTGTGTGTGTGTGTGTGTGTGTGCGCTGGCGTTTATGTGTGCGTGCTAACACACAATCCCACTCTGGAGTACAGTGGAGCGGCGCCATAAACAGGGGGCACCTCTCCTATTTGATAACAGATAGGCTCCCGCAGGATCGGCCATTATTCCTTTGCATTTCACCGAGCAAATGAACTTGACAGATGGCTGTGTCACCCAAACCCTTGACTACCAACCTGATTATGCAGAAAACAATACAATAGAAAAGAGCAGGGGGAATCATTACCGGAGGTGGGATGCGCGGGTTGTTTTTTTTTCCGAGAGCTCTTCACCTCTTCGCCGCCGAGGACAATGCGGCACAGACCGACAAAATTACACTTGTGAAATTGAACAGCGAGAATGAGTTTAACATAAACTGGGTTACGGTCAGGCAATCTGTCATCAGGCTTAGAGCCATTGTCTAGGGCCGCTTGCATGGCATATGAACTCATCCGTCATCTCCGGCTCTATTAATGGCTGCGGCTTAAACTGTGGAGGGTTGGCCGGCCCCCTCTTTGCTGCCTGTATACGCTTTATGAGGGATGTGTCATTTTGTGTATTGGATGTGTACGAGGGGAAAGTGAGTAAGTGAGATGTTTCGTGAGGCCTTTTTAAGCTTTGGGAAATATGGCGAGCGTGGAGTGGAAAAAAAAAAAAAGTGTAGCGACGAAGCAAAGCCGGGCAGGTGGACTCCGATCCGAACATATGGCGCCGCCGCTGGAACTTCACAGAGCGGCGGCTCCACGGACGCTTTTCATTTCAACCCCCGGCATCATGAGTCACATATGGAAGTGGATCTTCTCACATTAACGCTGCCCACATCCACTGTCCAACCGAGGTCCTTTTTCCACCCGCACATCTGTTCTGCATGTATCAATTTACTTCACTGTTACACATTTTTTAACACAAACGGGACACAGAGTTCGGTTCATATCGTGGAAACGCCGGTTGTTGGAGGTGCAAGTCTTGCAATGACATGTCACCCACGGCGTTGGATTGGTGTAAGAGTTCATAGCAGCGAATGAGCTGACGGCTGGAGAGCCTGAGAAGCCGCGTGTCATTTTATCGTTTGACATTTACATAAGTGAACATAAGTTATTGTATTTAACATATGCACTGCATAATGTTTATATCTACATAAATGTATATATATACATGCCTTTGTATATGTCAGCTGTTGTGATTTGTTTACGCATTTCTTACAAGATGAGGAATACTCTGAATAAAGAAAGTAGCACTTTAGTAGCACGTAAACTGCTCTTACTTGTAGCACTTTGTATTTTGGATTGTACTTTCTTGATTCTTGTTGTTTTGAGTTTGTACTCGCGGTTTAAAGCACTTATTGTACATCACTTTGGATAAAAGCGTCAGCTAAATGTAACGTACAACATGCGTCGTCCATTTGGTTCGTTGAACACATGAAACAACACAAAAATCACCCGATCAACACACTTACAAACACCCTTCATTAGTCGTATTATGAGCTTGGCATTAAGTTGCATTATTCTCTCTCAAGCAACACAAATATCGTCGTGCAAAGACACACACACCCGCTGTCCAATGAGCTTTTGCCCTCACCCCGAGGCATTTTTGACCTCATCCCCACCACTTGCATAAACACCGAGTCCAAACAAGCCGGCAGCATTGCGCACATTCTCTCAGTCCGGTGTGTGCGAGTTTCATTAAGTCCGTGTTTGAATAGGCAAAATAAGACTTTCTCCATCGCTCCAAACACGGAGCTGTTAAGATAACAAAGTGAGGTGAATGTGCCTCTTCTCTCCCACTGTAACGTGAACTTCGCCAGTGTGGTGGCAAGAGTGTGCTTTTTTTTTTTTTTTACTGCTTTCGACCTCATATCCTGAAGTTGGCGGGTCGGTCAAAGTATTTGCAAAGCGCACACAGTGTGAACAAAGATTAACAGGCTTCGAAACGCCATAAATAAGAAGCCTCGAGTCCGTGGCAGAAAGTTTGCCCCCCCCCTTCCTCCCTCTCCCTTTCAGCGATGGCGTGTTTCCCTGACGGTGTGTCACACCAACTCGCAGAGCAAACCAGCAGAGGCCTTGCATCAGTTTAGCACCGCTACGTGAGGCACGAGTCAAATCCAAAGACCTCGCTTGTGCAGCCCGGAGAGAAGGCGAGCAACAACGGGAAGAAAAACAGAGTGAGGGAGAGGGAAAAGAAAACTGTCTTTAAATGACTTCGATCTCTGGTGTGATGAATCACAGAGTTGCAAATCCCTTTTTAGCTAATTGCTACCAGCATGTGAGATTTCTCCCCTTCTCCTCCTCCATGTTCAATATCAATTTTCAGGGCCGGCATAGAGAGAGAGAGAGAGAGAGAGAGAGAGAGAGAGAGAGAGAGAGAGAGAGAGAGAGAGAGAGAGAGAGAGAGAGAGAGAGATAGCCCTGGTCTGTTCCCCTGAGTCTCGCCAGTGGCCTCGCTGATAAAAACTGCACTAACAGCACTTAGCCATTTCAGAGACTGGGGAAACAGACACACGCACACACACACACACACACACACACACACACACACACACACACACAGACTCTCTTATTCACAGCTGTGTGCGGTAATGAAGGAGAAAAGATGGGCCAATCGAAGTGAAACAGGGAACAGGCTGGTGTCATCTGCTCTGTGACCTTCTGAGAAGACTGTGTGTGAGCGTGTGTAAGTGTGTGTGTGTGTCTGTGTGTGTGTGTGTGTGTGTGTGTGTGTGTGTGTGTGTGTGTGTGTGCGTGCTCTCCTCAAGAAGTCTGGAGGTCAGACCTGTGCTCACTGACGGGAATTAACATTTGTCTGCTTCGCTAAGGACAGGCTGTCCCCCACGGAGGATGCAGGGACAGTGTGCAGATTGGGTGAGCTTTAAGTCTGCTTTCATTCCCGCGTATGTTCATGTGGCGCCACTGTGTGCGAAGCAATTAGTTCAGAAACTATGGAAATTGGATTGTGGAACTTAAGACGGTTCGTCACAATTTCTTCAAATTTAAAGGGAAGCAAAATGGCCGAAGAAAATAGAGGAAGTACCTTGCAAATTCCACACCTTATCATAACAAAGTATCTCTATTTTCTCACAATTAACCAAAACTGACTAAAACGGATATGTGCAAAAGCAATAATATACATAGAAGTACTGCGTGTGTGTGTTGTGTGTGTGCGTGTGAAGTTACAGCATCAGCTTGCCCTTGACCATCCTCAAGAGGAAGAGGCGACACAACAGAGCTCCCCTGGCACTTTCCGCTCCGCTCACACCATTTAAAGGACCACCTCCACCTCACAATCGATCATGGGAAAGTGTGAACCCGATGTACTCCAGTCAATAACTATACGCCGTGCACTTTACGACAATGTGTGAGCGTGTGTATTTGTCTGCGTGTGCGAGAGAGGGAGAGTTGAGTGTGTGCAAGTGGCAAGAAGCAAACCCCAAAAAACATTGTCAAAAGCAACAGTTGAGAGGTGAAAGCTTTTTTTTTAGCCGAGGGAAGTTGTTGCTCCTCGCCGATTCAGCTGAAGCCATGTAGTTTGATAAACTTCTCTAAAGAGCCGCTCTAAGTGAGTCAAGTTCATCTGCATGCCTCTCACAAAGGGCGGAGCCCAAAGCTTGGAGACATATTGAGTATTTGTAGAGCTTGTGGCGCTCTCTCCTGTCACAGAAGCTCCAGCAGCTAGCTAGCTCGCTAACTGTTGGGCAAGCAAGCTAGCTAGCTTGCTAACTGTTGAGTATTTGTAGAGCTCTTGGCGCTCTCCTGTTACAAAAGCTCCAGCAGCTAGTTAGCTAGCTAACTGTTGGGCAAGCAAGCTAGCTAGCTATAGATTGGTCGGTTCACACTGGCACCCTGAGCAGATAGTAAGACTATGGTGTGTTTGACGTGGAACAAAAAGTATGATTTTCTTTTAATTAATTGTGTTAAACTCATAAATGAACCCTTTCTTTGTATTCTTTCTCATAAAAACAAAAGTCAAATCACACTACCCCGACACACACATTACTTCCACCACTACTTCCATTAGCTTGTGTATCGCAAAAAAAACAACATTACAGTGCTCGTGTGAATGAGTGGCATGGGTAGCAGGATCAAATGGAAAATTAATATTCTCCTACAGCTGCAACTCATAGTGGACATTTCCCTTCACGCTATACCTCTCTTTCATTTCAACCCCTGCATGTTATTGTTTCATCTGCGGCTAAGAGGCTTTTCGGGGCTAAAGTCACCTACTCCCCTCCCTGATTATGCAAAAAGCTTTTAAAAGAGGCAAGGTGGAGGGAGGTTTGAGGGATCTGTGGCCTTCGCCCCCTGCTCCCTCTCACCCTCTCCTCTCTTCTTTACTCTAATCTGATTTCCAGCAGCCATCTTTGATCTCGGCCTGTGCCAGAGGAAAGCAAGCTGCTGGGGCCTTGCCTCTACAGATGAAGTGAGTATGGAGATTAGCAGCCTTCCCTTACAGCTTTAGTGGCTAATACCTGATTAGGGCCCCGAGTCAGCCAATTGTCTCAATGCCGGCTATCAATGCTAGCACTGGCTCTGGAGGGGGGGGGGGGGGGGTGCAGTAGAGGAAAGAGGGCCGGAGTAGCCGTGGTGGTAATATGGGGGAGAGAGGGTTGGGATGAAGGTTGATTCCGTAATGGATACTCATTTTATCCTACCCCACTAAGAAGATTAGGCCTTGGGGTGTCATATTAGCTGTGCTCTCTGGGCCTTTGGTGGTCCGTGCAGCCTTCCAGCGGTGCTTGCTAGCCCATGTTGCTGATGGGTTCTTCTCGTCTCTTTCCCTTGTTGTGGAATATTGTCTCGCATTACAGAGCAAGCCTCTGAGTGTTAAATATCCCCCTTTTTTTAAAAAAAAAAAAGGCAAGGTACGATCTGCTGTGATCCACATCTGTTTCAAGTTAGAAGGGAAAAAAGAATCCTCTCATCTTCTGAGGAATAATCTGCGCTATGCATGTGTTTTAATAAAGAGCATTGCGAGACGGACTTGATGTGTGACGTGAGGTGCGATTTTTTTTTTTTTTGCAATAAGAAAAAGTTCACTTCAACTCGTGGCGACGCTTGCCAAAACGAATAGCAACGACTCTTTGTTCATTTTCCAGGTCTTGCTCGCTTTGCTTCTCAGACGTACACTATGTTAAGGGAGTGTTTGTGCCTTAATTAATTGATGTCGTATTATTAATTCAAGACCAACACAATCTTCAGTGTTCTGTTACCGTTGACAGGCGAGCGCTCCGAGACGGAGCTGCCAGCGAGGCCAAACAGGAGGCCATGAAAGTTTAAAAAATGTGTCGAGATCGACTGCAGACATCTCGTTCCAGTGGAGGGCTGTTGCTCCCTCTCTCATCTTGCTCTTT
Source organism: Clinocottus analis (assembly GCF_023055335.1). Classification (NCBI taxonomy): domain Eukaryota; kingdom Metazoa; phylum Chordata; class Actinopteri; order Perciformes; family Cottidae; genus Clinocottus; species Clinocottus analis. Next base: position 136,443 of record NW_027176251.1, on the reverse strand, counting down.
CTGACTCTCTATTTAAATCTGTCAGTTTAACAAAGACGGAGCGGACCGCTGAGAACGACAAGCTCGGCCAATTAGAGCACTTGAGACGGGCAAATGCCTCTCTCCTTTACAACGTGGGTTTACAGTTATGCTACGACCCTGTGGAAATAATTGCTTATTAATACAATGGACCCCTTAACCAAGGACAGATTTGTAAGTATTTAAGAATATATGAGAATTTGCAGATAAGCGTAACGCTCTCGCATGAGGGTTGAGAGTTCAAGTGTCAATCAGCGAGATGTCAACGTCTACTGCAGCAGTAATGATATGCACGTCTATATATATATATATATATATATATATATATATATATATATATATATAATGTGTGTGTTTTAAATAAGCACATTGGTGGCAGAAAAGGTAGAAAAACAAGAGTGACACATCATCAGTAGGAGGAGGATGAGGAATGAGGAGAAGCTCCTTCAGTAAAGCCCCAAATGCCTCATTATCCTAAGAGCTGCATCTCCTTATGTGTATACTCTTTATCTACTTACAATCTGGCCCTCTTTGTTCTGCAGTCCATGGCTCAGAACACCTTTTAATCTCTGTGTGTGTGTGTGTGTGTGTGTGTGTGTGTGTGTGTGTGTGTGTGTGTGTGTGTGAAGGGAGGGGGCTAGCATGCATGCTTGCATGGTCTGTGTTGTGCCTTATTAGTGCGGTGTTGAACCTCTGCTTGGGAAAATTAATAAGTAAATTGTGGAGATTAGCGCCGCGTGTGTGTGTACGCTATTTTGTTGTTTTTTTTCCGGGGGAATTAGGTCTAATGGACTGAACTGTTGCGGATGATTAGTCCCTCATTATCTCGACCCTTTATCTCCACCTCACCCGCGAAAAAAACGCCTATTTGTCTGCTAATATTTCCGAGCTACCTGGTAGCTTAATGACAGGGTGTTTGGGATTAATTAACTAAAGACCGTAATCTCTTTTTACCGAACTGCTGTGATGTCTTGTTCTTAAAGAGGTGCGCGTGTTGTGTTGTTATTCCCTTCCTTTTTTTTAATGTGTGAGCACTTATCTGTGCTCTTGAGTGCTTGCCAATTTGCATATTACAGTGTTTGTTTCATGTATCACCCACTTTGTTTCCCTGGCCATTTTTTTTTTTGCACGAGGGTACTTAGCAGCCGAGCTAGTCGGATGAAGAAAAACCAAGTTAGCTTAACTCGATATTGAACCCAGTTTTGTGGTTGTGAACTCGCCCCCCCTCCCCTCCCTCCCTCCCGCCCCCATCAGCGGTGGCCCTAGACCCATTTAGACTCCCAGAGGAGAGGCCGAGTTAACGCCTCCGCTCCCCCACGGTCAGCTAATGAGAAGGGGCATGCATCGCCACAGTCCTCCTTTCTCTCTCCCTCTCTCCCCCCTCGCTCAGCCCTCCCAGAGTGGAATCGATCCTCGATGTCAAAGGCCTAACATTTCTGGCCTACTCAGCCAGGAGTCCCACCCCACCCTCCTCCCAACAAAAGCCAAATTAGCAGACCCTCAACAAATCAGAGCCCGGGTAGAAGAAAAGGTTATCCTCGGGCTCTTTTTCTTTCGACTTGTACTTTTTTTTTTTAAGGTTGGGACCGTCTCTACTTCCCAGTTTCTCAAGGATTATAACGAACTCGGAGGAATACTTGATATCTAACCCCGGCGGTGTGCAGCGAGGAACCATTCTGCGCCATTTAGCGAACCGGGTGCCATTGATACGACGGCACAGGATGCAGCTGACACCGCCTTTGTTATTTTCAAACTCCATTAATAATCTATGATCTCCTTGTGCTCCTCGCCCCTAGAATGGTTGCAGGCTGTTTACATAAATTGACAAGGACGCCAAAAGGCACGCTGCAATTTAAAAAAAAAAAAAAAGTATCTTAGCCCCCAGAAGACACGATAAAAAAATGGTATTTATTAATTGGATGGTATCCAGGCTCTGTTTACGTATTTCATATTCATTTATTATGTTTTCTTTGCCCATCTATGGAAAGGCATTTGACTGACACAAATACATTATTCTATTTGTGTGTTATGTCCCGCGGGGCTGTTAATTATTTGTTTTTCTTGAGTGAGGAAACTTAAAGGAAATACATCACAAGTCTAACACCCGAGGATGATGTCTGTTTTTTTTGTTGTTGGCTCCCTTCATGCTTCTCTTTCCTTACGTCTCATGTTTGCTCGCGCTCAAAGGAAATCAAACCGCGATACAGTTGAATACATTAATTAAGCACAAAGTTGATAAACAAGGCTCGTAACAGGAGAGAGCGTTCAGTTTATCCTTTCAGGTCAATCCGCTCGTCTGAATCGGCGGTCGGCGGCGAGAACTCGAGAGTTTTGTCGACGGCCGAATTCGCGCTGAAAATTCATCAGTTTTGAAGACAAAATGTGACGCAAATAAATGCAGAGATTAAACAATCTATTTCGCCATTTATTATTCTGAAGTGATGAATTCTCCGCAGGGAAAAATGGAGATCTGTATTTAGCTGTCAGGACCACTTTGGGTTGAGCGATGAGTGACATTTGGCCGTGGCTGACGAGCAAATGATTTGACTAGTCGTATTTACTCCGTCACTTGAAGGAGGGCGGACGGGATTATCTCCACGTAGGAGATGCAAATGTACTCTTTAGCTCGGGGGAGGAGAGACGGACCGCCGGACAGCTACTTTCACCTTTACTTTGTCGCCCGTTGATAACTCGGATTGCGTATTTCCTCAGTTCAAAAACTAAACTTTTGAGATTTACTCAACATGAAACTCCAAATACACACAAACAGACACACACACACTCAGATGTGTGTACTATATCTCTAGTTGTAGCTAGTATTAGGTCCAGTCATTTCTGAGCCGCAGGAGCCTCTGTTAACACCGTGTTTGTTCTTTCATCCACCAAGGTTGGAGTAAAAAAAAAAAAAAAAAAACGCGAGGAAAAAGAATCTTCAATTTAGTGAGCACAACCTGAGTCATTATTAGAAATGACAGTTCAACCTGATGAAATTGTATTCCCAATTGGAAAACCAAATTGCTATCAGGCCGACATGATTTCCTTGTGCTAGGACCATGCTAATTCTGCGTCAAAACATCGGTAAATGTATTTAAAAGCCGTAATAGCATATTACCGTGGCGTCTCCCTTCGCCCTCATACGTGGACCCTATTAATCTGGAACTTCGATTTGCATGTAAATGTGGTCAACTTTCATATCATCAAAAAACATGAGTCCTCCACCATCAGCGGGACCGGCAAACCATGTTTGGGCGTGCGTCTGTGTGTGTGTCTGTGTGTGTGTGTGTACTTGAAAACGCGGCCTGCAAGCTTGTGTGCAAATGTATTTATCTGTGCTTGTATATGCACACGCAATTACAGACTGATATAGGTGTGTTTGCATGCGAGAATGTACGCTATGCGGTTGCATGTGTGCAGGGATGTGCATGTGTGCGCGTGTGTGTGTGTGTGTGTGTGTGTGTGTTTATCAGCCAGGGGAGAGCTTGTGGTTGAAATAATGCATTGATATTTGATGTGCAATTATTGGCATATATTAGGGATTTCAGAGAGGTCAAACTAGTAAGGCAGAAAGGGGGGATGAGATATGAGAAGATAAAAAGGAAAATGCATGTCAATATTGCAAGTGTGTGTGTGTCTGTTGATGTTAGCATAGCAGCAGGTGCTTGAGATTGCAGATGTTAGCCTATACGTGACTTTTTGAAGCATACTTTCTATATCATATAAGCATAATCTTGGAGTTAAGAAGAGTAGAAGGTTAAGGAAGCATCTTTTTAAGTATGCTACCTGTTGCTTGACAGAGGATTTGAGCTATTTTGATGCTAACACCTTGCTCTCTAGCTGCTAGCATCACAACATCATCTGTTTCACTGATCAAGCTAGCAAGGATCTCTTTTGTTTTTATCACAGTGTTACATTTAAATATGTGCAGGGACGTGTCGTCCACTCTTTAGCTATGTTAGCTTGCTATGTTCCAGCAAGAGATTTTAGCATTTAGCAATGCTAACACTGAATAGTGGCGCCCGATGGCCTGGTGTAAAACTGATGTCAGTGCTTCAGTCGGCACCACGGGGATCCTTTTTAAATCTTCCGGCCCCTTAGATCTAAACCTTCTCTGCCACATTGCATCCGACACATAACGCTATTCTTTATGTGGTAGCGTACACCTTTCACCTGCCGTCGGTTTCGCAGATTACCGACTGTGAAGTCTCTATCCGGAGGGGAATCGATCACAGAGCGACACACACACACACACACACACACACACACACACACACACACACACACACACACACACACAGCCGAAGCACTGCCTGTCTTTGAGAGGATGTGAGGACGGGGGGAAGATGGATGGGGATGAGCAGAATGTGGGAGAGGAGAAATGGAATTAGGAGGCAAGGGTGGGGCAGGAAGAGAGGATCAAGAGATGGAGAAAGGTATGACAAGAGAGGATGAGAGGAAGGAGTAAAACGTGAGAGGGGTCGGAGGAGGGGAGACGCAGGGAGGGATGGAGAGTGCTGCAGGGAGCTTTAATTGGTCCCTCTCTCCACAGATTCATCACTATTTCATATGCAGTTTAACCTTTGTGAGGCAAACTCACATCAGGCTTCTACAGCTGTTTGATACGGCGAAGTAGAGGATATTTCATTTACCACTTCTCCTGTTTTAGAGCCCGAAAAGCAAGATAATCGAACTACAAACATGCATATATGTGTGTTTGTTTGGCTGTGGCAAAGAAATCAAAATGAGAAAAAAAGTTGATGAATGTTTTTTTGTTTATTGAAGAAAATGATCCAGGAGGCTGCGATGAGGATTGAAGCCACCGTATTCGATTTATTGAAATTGTGATGCACATAAAGTTATGGAGGCCGATATCCGCCACAACAACAAACAAAAAAAGTAATAATTATGATTTTTTTTTTTTGTCATGACTTTCTTCTTTTTTTGGTCATAATTATGATTTTTTTTGTCATTATGACTTTTTTTTGGTCATAATTATGATTTTTTTTCTCATGACTTTTTTTTAGTCATAATTATGATTTTTTATCATAATTATGTTTTTTTTGTCATGACTATTTTTGGTCATAAAGATGATTTTTTTGTCATAAATATGATTTTTTTGTCATAATTGTGATTTTTTTTTCATAATTATGGTTTTTTTTGTGGTGGAAATGGGCTTCCATACACAAAGTAGACTGTTAAATACAAAAAACTTGAACTGCAGCGTATTAATTCAGATTACATAAGCTTCAGGAAGGTTTGTGCTGTGTGTAAAGGTGTTATCTCTGGTCATGACGTTGTGTTTTGTGTTCTTGTTTTGTGTTGAAAGTCCTTCCCTCTTCTGCACTCTGCCTAAATGACTTGTGGGTAAACGCTACAACTACAGCTGCACATTGCAAACAGAGGCGTGTCGCCTCATTTAAGTGAATGTTATTTCACGCCAAGCTCACATCCTTCTGAGCATAACCGTAAAAAAAACACACTTCCACATACAACCACTTGTTAACGAAGATGTGACTAAAATAACACAAGTGAGCACCGGCACTTCCTCCCCATAGGACGTATTCTAGCACGCAGAGTAAATCTCACTAGAAGACATTCCTGCGGTGTCGTCTATGAACAATGCTGATTGCGTTCAGGGCGCCATCGGGTTCTTGTTAAATCCCGATATGCACAGAGGACGGGAGTGTGAGGAAGAGGAGGAGGAGGAGGAGGAGGAGAAGAAACGGGAGGAGAGACAGAGCGCTCGCTAAGGAGGCGAACCTACTCTCCATCGTTATCCTGTAAAATATCATTTGATTGGCCGCTCGGTGGCAGGGACCCCCCCTCCCCTCCGGTGGCTGGAGCTCTGTCGGCGAAGGCTAAGGAGGGGAAACACGGCTTTTCACTTTTTCTGTCAAAACTAGCTTTGCCCCAAATGGTATCATTTTAAATGCCATGACAGTGGGAAGGTGGAAGAAGGGAGTGTGATGGGCCTAAGGGTATACATAGACCCCATATGCTTGTGACACTGATACAAGTGTAATTCTAGACTATTAGAGTGACACGGGGCCGGTCCTCCCAACCCCGAGCCCCCCCACCCCCCACACACACACACACACACACACACACACACACACACACACACACACACACACACACACAACCCAGAGCAAGCAGCAGCTGAAGGGGGTTGTGGAACAGGCTGTCATGCCATGAAAATTTAAGAAATTCTTTAACCTGGCCTTGCCTGATCCCCCCCCCCCCCCCCTCCTCCCTCCTCCTTTGAATATTTTATAATGCCAAAATGATTTATTAACTTGAGACAGGTAGAGCTCAGTAGGGCCAGGTAGAGCCACGGGGACGACAGCGGGGCGGGACCCTCGGGGGGCCGCATCGATCACACGGGAGAAGAAGGATTTCTACCTGTTTTACACTAACTTATTTTCACTATTTAGGATTTTTTTAGTTGTTTTTTTTTAGGGGTTCCCGATGAAAGTAAATACGTGTTTCAGTTCAAATGGAATTGCAACTCGTTAGAAAAGGAAATGCACATTTTAACACTAATTAGAGTGAAGTGAAATGAGGGAAATTGTTTAGTTTTTGTCTTTAGTTTCTTACATAATCCATGTTTTGTGTTCTGTTCCTCTTTTGTTTGTGTTTTCACAAACAAAAGATGTCCATCAGGTTATAATGCGACTCGAGTATGACGGTAAAGTCATCTTCTGCAAAGTTTTTATTAAAAAACACTGACGTCTTTATGTTTTACACCAAGTTATTTTCACAATATTGTTTTTTTGTGGGGTTTTTTTGGAGGTTCCAGATGAAAGTAAATACATGTTTCAGTTTAAATGTAATTGTCTCTCGTTAGAAAAGAAAATACACATTTTAACGTGAAGTAAAATGAGCTAAATTGTTTAGTTTTTGTATTTGTATTTTCAGATAACTCTCATTATTTAAACCAATGTCCATAAATTTATAACGCGACTCCAGTATGACGGTAAAGTCGTCTTTTTTTTTATAAAACACTGACACATTTACACACACACAACACAGGGAATGATGCACACAACACTCAACACCCACAGCATGTTAGCGTCATTTGTATCGCGCTCTTTATGGTTTGCCGTTTGGAGTAATAGCCAACGTTTATGATGCCATGAATCAGCATCAAAGTCTGCGGGACATTCACCTACAACTCCGTCTCTTTTATGGCTCCTGATTGCCACAGACGTCGTTTGGCCAACAATGTCACGAAGGTCAACTGAGCGAGGGAGCGAGGGAGGGAGGAAGGAGGGAATATGGCGAGTGGACACTCGACACCCCGAAGGAAGAAGAAGAAGACGTGAGGAACAGGAACGAGAGGTTAGAGAAATATGATGTACAAAAGTAAAGATACAAAGGAGGAGAAGGGAAGAGAATGAAACAAAGGAAATGACACGAGCAAAGAGAGATAGAGAGCCGTTTGCAGATAAATGAGACAGAAAGTATAAGAACCATCGAATTGGAGAGAGAGAGAGAGAGAGAGAGAGAGGGAGCAGTGAAGCAGATAGGGCCCATGGGAGCCAGGGAGAGAACAAAAGCGGCCCTTCTGCTAATTGACTGCAAAATTAGCCTGGTCTCCCCCGGTGGGACGAGGCAGTGGCAGATGGAGGAAGACTGGACACCAGAGCAGAAGAAGAAGAAGGAGAAGAAGAAGGAGAAGAAGAAGGAGAAGAAGAAGGAGAAGAAGAAGAAGAAGAAGAAGAAGGAGAAGAAGGCCCGTGAAACCTGCCGTGAAGCTGCCCACAAATGGCGGGTCACAGCACCGCAACACGCTCCTTGTTTAACAGGATGTGGACGAACACGAGGAAGAAGATGGGAGGGAGTCAAAAAGGAAAGGTCAGAGGAGGAGGCTTGGACCTCTGGAGGGAGGAGAGAGAGAGAGAGAGAGAGAGAGAGAGAGAGAGAGAGAGAGAGAGAGAGAGAGAGAGAGGATGGGGATGAGAGCTATTCAGGGAAGCCATGATTCTTTCATGAGTCTGTGAGTGAGCTCACGTCTCAGTGAAACGAGACTTTTTAACACAGAAAATGCAAAAATAATGATTGAAATGTGATGGAAATGCGTACAAATGAGAATATGTAAGAGTCCATTACAAATAAATGCACTGATATACTGTTGAAGACAAACTAGCTTCATTATAACTGGAATCCAAACCGTTAGCCGTTTAATTGATTTGCAAATTAACATTTCTTTGTCGTTAATACTTTGATTATAGTTAAAAACTTTTTGGTTCATTCAATCTTCTCAAACGTAAATACTATTATGATGTGTTTGTTTTGTATGTTATGATGATAAACTCAGTTGTACTTTTGGGAGAGTTTAAACCAAACAATAAACAACTCATTTGAAAAAATAATCGTCAGATTTGTGCAAATAATTGGTGAAACGCACTTGAAATTGTAAAATTATGTAATAGTTTTTAAGATTAGTTAACTTTTCTTTTGTCTAATCTATGATTTCATCAGTGTGCTCTACAGAGTTTCCCCAGAAACTTTATTAATAGCACATTACGACAGATGTGGACTCTATTAGAGTACATAAAACTATGACCCACAATACTTTATACACAAATAGAATACATCTGTAGAAAAGTACTACACACATACATACATTTTCTTTGATCTTGTTCTGAGATTTACAAATATATATATTTTTTCAAGGCCATAACAGCAAAATAAACTATTGACATTGACCCAAATTATTTATGAATTCACCATTTCTCATTTCAAGTTTTAAGAAACTTAAATAAGTTATTAAAATCGGAATCAATAACTCCCCAGATGCCAGGTTCCAAAAAACCTGATAAAAGGATGACAGCAGTCCACACACACACACACACACACACACACACACACACACACACACACACACACACACACACACACACACACACTCACACCACCCTGCATAACCAAGTAGCCTCTGTTACTATGAAGTTGAATTACATCGCTCAAAGCGCTTTTTTTTTTTTTTTTAAAGTGCCAAAAGCAGCCAGTCCTCTTTCTAGGGATTACTCTGAGGAATGTATTTACAGTTTCTTTCTCTCATATAAAGGCTGTATGGAAATCAGAGGACTACAGACACCACTCATGGGCTGTTTTGAAATTCAAAGAAGGTGGGGAGTAAAACTATATTGTCCTTTTGAGGATGCAGGAGGATGCTTTCCATTCTGCGCTGCACCATGACTGTCATAGTAATCTGATATGACAAATTCACATACAGTGGATTAGCTGCCGGTGGTGAAAGCCAGAGCGGTTAATATTTGTTGATGTTGCTTTTATCCAGCAGGTCTGGTTGTCCCTGGGCTGTGTCGGTGGAGGGAAGGAAAGAGGAGCCCAAAAAAAAAGGAAAGGATAAAAGGAAACCAAAAAAAAAAGTGAGGGCCATCGAGAAGAGTGAAAAAACTCCATTTTTTTTTTTTTTTAAAGGGGCCACTGGGCCTGCTCATCACTTTGTATGCTGTCAAAATCTTTTGATGTTCCCCGACTCTTGATGTCGGGGGCTATGAAAAATGCTTAGCTCAATTTAAGCCTCTTGCAAAAAAAAAAAAGGGCTAACAACTGTAATTAAATCATTAAATTCTTGTCTACGCTTCACAGAGCATAGAGAAAATTAACTTCCCACCAACCTCATTTTCTACTTGAACATGAAATAATGATTTTTTTTCTCTTTTTTTTCTTCTCTCTCTCTCTCTCTCAAGCTCATATAATTACAAAGCTAACATCTGATAGAGTCAGCATCCAGGGGGGATTATCACATGCATGAGTATTAGACCTCATTACCAGCTTGACTGCAAAATTATTACATCTTGTAATTGGATGGTGAGATTTATACACAGATTGGCCGGGTTTCTGTAAGATTGTAATTACAAGCTTCATTGGTTTGCTACTTATCGGAACTTCACAGAGAAAACAACTGGTAAAATGAAATGAGCATTTCATTAACCTATCGCCTTATCAGGGGAAAAACCTGTGTAACGTTCATGTATGCATTAACATAAATAGGATCATTCATTCTGCCGCCAGATAGCCCGGCCCGAGTTTTATTTTCTTTCTGTTTTTTGTGTGTGTGTGTGTGTTTTTTTGCAGGCGTGGAGGGAGAAAGAGGGTGGTGGCGGTGCAGGGTTTGATTGCAGTCGGGGTGGGGAAGAGGAGGAGGAGGAGGAGGAGGAAGAGGAGGAGGTGGGTGGCAATATTCATTCATTTTCACAGAGTTTATTTAACCTTCATAATCCTGTGTTGATGGGAAACGGAGGGAAAAGGGACACAGAGGGGAAGAGAGAGAGAGAGAGGGGTGGAGGCAAAGGGCGAAGGCAAAAAGGGAGAGAGAAAAAATAATAATAAATTAGTTGTCTAACGTTACAAGGGATGAACTCAATATATCTATTACTTAAAGACTAACTGACTGTGAAAGTGCTCATTTCACGAGAGACGAGGCAGCGAGCTGCCGGGTACTCATGGGGCTCTGAGGTGGCGGCTCTTCCCCTTTTCTCTCTCTCCCTCCCCTCCCTCTCTTTCTCTCAGCTTTGATGTTTCCCCCCTTTCACTGTTAACAAACTCTGGCTGTGTTCCCCTCGTGCTCAAACACAACGGCAGGTGCAGATTGGATGCCCACATAAATAACCTCCTCGCACAATGACACCGGGGGATCGATCCCGATTTTTTGATGGGTGCTGCCGCTCATACAAAAGGATTGTGTGTCTGACTCTGTGTGTGTGTGTGTGTGTGTGACGGGGTGAGCGGAAAACAAATGGGGGGACGAGCAGGACGGGACAGAAGGGAAGAAAGGTGGTGGAAAAAAGGGGTAACAGGAGTGATAGAGGAGCAGGAGAGGGGGGGGGGGGGGGGGGGTATAAAACGGTTCAATTACAAGCCCAACACTATTTCTCTCTTCTTAACAAGAGATTTCACGGTGTGGGCCAGTGTTTGGCAGAACCAGCTGAGTGCCACTAATGCTAAAGCGTTACACCGCGGCCGGATCAGCTGGGCCCTGTTTGAGACGGAGGGACCAGTTGTTATTGAACTTCATTGTCCAGATTGGTTTTCCCTTTTTCTTTTTTCTTTTTCAGCTGGGATCAATGATGCTTCAAAATGGGCGTGATGTGGAAAGCTGTGTCGCAACCTGCCGCCCCAGTGACAGCATCACCGCACTGGAAACAGGAGACAGAGAGTGCACCCCGTGTTGCTTTTAAGGGTTATTTGATTTGCCCTCGTGGAGGTAAACCTTCCCACAGTCTGGCTCTCTGAGTCTGAGATCATCCCATCTTGTGACATGCAAGTAAATATATAAATTATGGTTAAGGGCTGAGCACTGCGTCAATATCATGTTGCTATATATCTTATAATATGGCATAAGCGCTGACTTTTCCTGCTTTATAATGCTGCGTTACAGTAAAGTGATGTCATTTCCTGAACTTATCAGCTGTTGTCTTTAACCACGGAGTCAATATATTCACAATACTGATGATTATTCATCAAAAATATCATTTATAAATAGCACAAATAGTCGACAGTGTCACAATATTGTGATATATTGACTTGCCAACACACTTCACATCGGATACTGTGTTTTATATCATAACAATACATGAAACAAAAACATAACAAATAGTCAGGATTTTGAGTTTTGATGCATTTTCGCAATTAAATATGAAATAGTTGGTTTTGGTTAATATAGTATGTATAATAGTGAGTTTCATTCATTTACATTTGGCTCATATATATATATATATATATATATATATATATATATATATATATATATATATATATATATATATATATATATATATATATAAGTTCAGACATTACAAACAAATAAATTTAAAACAAATAAAGGTTCCTGCATGCAAAGTGTCACACCAGTTGTTGCTGCCGGTCTCCATGTACAACGACACACTGTAAGCATGACATGAACCATGACACGTCCCGTGTTCCAGCCGTGTTTTGACTGACCTTTATTGACAACAAGAGCAGGTGCAACGTAACAAACTAATCAGAAAGACAACCTTTTATGGGGAAGCTAAACACACACAAACACATCTGTTTTGGTACACACATCTGCTTTAATGTGACCCTGTGATGAATCTATCATTCAGCTAATAGATGCTTCGCTCCCAGAGAGAGAGAGAGAGAGAGAGAGACATCAAGATGATTGACACGATGGCGACAAATAAAAGGCCGGACCGATACAAAGTGCAGACATTGAATTGTTCTGGATCAATACGGTCCCTGTGTTTCCATCTCGGGGAACAACGGTATCCGAGCCCGAGCAATGTCTGGAGCATCACCGCGCGACATATCTGAGGTTGTATACTCTCGGGCGACCTGATTCGCTCATACCGAGGCTTGTCATGGTTGTCTAAACAGAGAAAAAAAGAAGATTCCTGGATGTTTGTCCCTGCTCAGCTGCAAACGGGGAGATCTAATCTCTGCCACAAAGAGCTAATCTAATACATCAATAGCCTGCAAACCCTTTTGGAACCCAGATTTTTTTTTGTTTTTTTGGGGGGGTTGTGCTCGCCCTCTAACGTCCCCCCTCCCCTTCCCAGGTCACTGTGTCTACAACTCATTACTGCATAAGTGAATTTGACAGACTGCTGTTTTCATCTGTGACCCCCATAGCACCAAAAGGCTAGAGGGCGGGGCCAACGGTTACCCTACTCAGGAGCCATGATGACATCGATAAGTTCAATCTGAACAGCGCTCTCTGGTCGCCGCAGCTGTCAACAACCATCTCCTGTGACACAAATAGATGGGAAACACAAAGTTAGTGGCCCCTGAACTCACAAAAATGTTCACATGTTGTGTATTCTTTCGTAAAATCACTCCAAGGAAAAAGCATCTCGTCCAAAACCTTCCCGCTTTGTCCGAATCAGAAACAGACGTTTATTGCCGTGAATGTTTTCACACACGAGGACTTTGTCATGGCAGGTGGTACAACGATTAATGTTGTACACTGTAAAAAATGGCTGTAAAATCTAGTTATTTACTGTGCTCCTATTTGTTTACTGTGTTTTTGTTTCATAGTGAGTTACTTGTCAATGGCTGCCAGTGATGCAACTGTTATCATGCAATAATGTTATCATATTGTTGTGCAATACTGTGACTATATTTTGTGCTTTATTTTTATTAAATTTCAACCTTAAGTTTATTGTAGTTCTGTGTGTTCGTAGGAACCATCAAAATAAGCTTTTCACTGTGCAGAGTAACTGTCTGTTATCTGTGCAAATGACAGGAAAAAATATCTTAAATCTCTTAAATCCAGAGTGCAAGAAACGGGAGCATTTTTAAATGTATAATTAAATCTCCAATAGAATAATACAATCAAATAAAGTGCACAGAAAAACAGATAGTGGTCCTTGAAGGTGAAATGTAAGTGTAATGGTAAAGTGGTAAGTGTATAAATAGGAGTTTTGAAGGGTTGTGCAGGGGATTAAGTGTTTATAACTAATTAAACACTCCAGGAAGTTTCCACCCCAAAGTGACTGAAACAGTGTGATCAGTGATCAGCTGCACGTTGTCGGGAGCGTGTCCAGTGGAAGCAGCAGGTTTCCACTACCACTGCTGCACAAAGACACACAAACACACGAAGCAGCACAACATGATAACACATGAAAGAAAGCGCCTCATTAAAATTCCATTCGTCACGCTTTCTGTTGATCAGTTTATCTTTTAAATCTATCCTTTTACGTCGATATCAAAGGTTGTTATTTCAAAAGAATACTTCAGTGTGCAAAAAAAAATCTTCTTCTTCCCCCAACAAGAAACGGCATTTCCTTAAAATTCAATTAACTCTGTTGATAAATAAACGTGGGAATCGTATAATCCGAGCGCAGATTTGCACGCTCCGCTGATTCTGAGGCGGCAAATAAACATTTGCAATGAGAGACTAAACTCTTATGAATATTTCTAAGCCAGTGTTTCAAACCGACGTTGGAGTCTCCCTCGTTCAGATTTACCATAAAATTAAACGTGGGACTTTGACGACGCTGTTTTCTTTTGTGCAAAGTTCCTTTTGTACCTCGCGCACACGTTTTCTGCGCTTTGCATACATCTGCAGCTGGATTGTACGGAGATGTACAGTAACGACCAGCAGGCTGTGGGCTCGCAGCCCTTTTGGCTCTCTCGGATCCAGCCGGCTATTCATGAGGAGTTAAAAGTCTAAGTAATGGAATTAGTTTGGGAAATGCCAAAATGATTAAATATCCGCTGCAGTGGATGAAACAGAATCTACATGCAACAGGTCAAAAAAACAAGTGACTGTATTTGATGAAGGTAAATTAGAATGACAATGCTTCCCTAAATCATTAGGCGCACAATAGAGGTGGAGGGAAAAACTCCATACAGAATAGTATCGCGATATTTTGCGTGCTGGTATTGTATCGATACACGGAAGCCAAGTATCCATCTTTTATTTAATCAATTTGAAACGTTTTTTGTCCTAGAATAGTAAAATCAATGTATTTTTTGTTGACAAAGCTTTCCTTTCGGGACAATTTGCGGTTAAAAAAACTAATAAATCGTTATATATCGCAGTATCGTGATAATATCGTATCGGGACTTAAGTATCGTGATGATATCGTATCGTGGGACCTCGGGTGATTCCCACCCTTAGCGCACAATAGACATAATTGTTTTTGTCTGTTTCTTTTATTCATGTATTAATCTGACTGTTGGATAGGCAATAATTTGTTCGTGGATATGTTTGTGTGTGTGTGTAAGAGGAGGGGGGTATGTTGTAATGTTGTATGTTTGTATATGTCAAGAAGAAGATAGAAAACATTGGAAGTGTCAGTTAAAAATGCATTTTTGCTGTGTTTTGTGTCTATCGATATTTCCAAATGAAAAAAATTATATATATATTTTTTTTAAATAGACAATACTTTAAAGAATCTTCTCTTGAAGTCATCCTTTAGGTCGTCCAAATAGCCGTGCTTACATTTGTAGATGTCCTTTTGGAGAAAAAACTACATTTCATGAAAGAATCCTGTCATGAGTCTTTAATATTAATCCTCTATAGATCAATGCAGTGAAACACTCGGCTGAAGGCAGTTAAAACCTTTTAAAGGGCCAGTAAATGTGGCATCCTCCCTCTCTCTCTCCCTCTCTCCCTCTCCTTGGCTAGTTGCAGCTATTCATTAGCTGCAGCCCCTATGGCAATGAGAGTCTTTAACCTCCATTAGATCTAATGTTGATATGTTTCCCCTCGCAAAGAGCCAAAACAATTAACACCCCTTCTCACGTTTCCCTCCCCTCGGCCCCTAACCGCATCAAAATCTGGGTCCGCCCGTTCATTAGCCACCTCCGAGAATGCCCTCGGGGATGGAGAGAAAAGGTCTGTTGTCTTAAATACGGTTCGCAGTCAGAAGCCAGAACGAGTTAAAGGAAACTCAACTCGACATTAATGAAATAACTGCAGCAATTTTGCACTTATTTAGGCTTCTTAATCATGAAAGTACTCCATCGTGATGAGGTGACACCCTCAGCGGCGAGTCGTTGCTCTATATTTACATTAAACATGCAGCTGCATCGTCATTGAATTACATTGCAGGACCTTAACTGAACCGACTGGAACCTTTTTTCAACTCTTTCTCTGTTCATCCGCCTCTGATCTGCAACAGAAAGCATCCCATGTTATGCTGCTGTATCAGCGTAATGAAGGCATTTTAATAAATGTATCTGCCAAGTGATTGGCACTGATGTTGGGGAGCGATGGAGGTCTCGGTTTGATGTTTAAAGAGACAACATTGAAGCTCAAGATGTCCACTTATGGACATTTAACTGAAAACAGCATCTTTCACTAACTAATACGCGTGCAAGTTAAGATGCAAACGACCATGTGATGCCAAAGTTTCCTTAAAACAACATCCAAAACAAGTTAAAGGTATATAAAAGTATTTTAATAAAAGACAGGGTTTCTCATTTGCGAGGTAGAGATTGAAACAAGGGATTTAATGTGGAAGGCCATCTTTCAGAAAGTCATGTGACTTTAGAAGCTACTCTTAACATCAACGCTCTCAGAGCCCAGCTTGAATTCACAGAGTTCATTTTTGGCAACCAAAATCCATGCAATGTTCTTTTTCTCTCTTTAAAAAAAAATAGACAAAAATGATGCTAAATGGGTCAAATTGCTGAATTTCACTTTGTGTGGTCGACATAAAGAACAGAGACAAACATCCTCTGTGGGCCCGAGCTCACCGAGTCAGTACAAACACTGTAATTGAAGGTCAAAGTATATATTGCCATGTACCTGTTGCGGGACTCAAAGTACCAGAGAAAGTGCGTATATATATATATATCTATATATAGATATATAAAGATATATATTGCATGTCCAACTGCTGCAAAGCCCCGTTTAATGTCGGCACCGATTTGAACTCAGAAGCTTCTTTGTCGCCTCAGAAACTGCAGGACCAGCACCCCTCCAAGTGTTTAGCTGTCAAGTGCGCGACGTCTTGACCTTCTAAGACCCAGAATAGACCTCTTTTATTATCCAGGAAATTCCTAGTTTCCTTACCTATAGGTGTGGTGCAGTTGTCCGCGTATCGGATGTCTCACAGTAACACCAGCGCCGCTCCGGCTCTCCAACCCGAAGCTCGACCGATGAGTTGCTCTGACGCAGTTCAGGGAGTACGTTGTGGACCCGTGTGTGTGTGTGTGTGTGTGTGTGTGTGTGTGTGTGTGTGTGTGTGTGTGTGTAGACGCCATGTTAAAGGGAAGAGAGGTCTAACAATTGCGATGCTCCATTGATATCATTGATATCCATCTAATCTCTCCTCTACCGGGGGGGAGAGAGAAAAAAAAAGAAAAAGGGGAGTTTTGGTTTCAACACTTAATTTGATAATCTGCAAGAAAAGCACAAATGGGACATTCTGCGGATTCTTAACCTTTCCTCAACTTTGGCACTCCCAGAGGCAGGAAAGGAGTATCTTTCACCACAGTTATTAGTTCACAGAGACACCCTTGACCTCTGCGCTGGTAGCCAACTGTCAACAGATCTGCTGTTATTGTAAAACAGGTTCACTCTCTTTGACTCCTGCTGGATAATTCGGGGCTACGTGTCGGCCGAGTTTCTAGAAACACGAGGTTCGAGCGTGCAGACGCGGCTCAGTTACACTGGACGGGGATGAATTAAGGGCCGTGGGACACACACACCGACGTCTTTTGTTTTTAAAAATAACACAAATGTTACAAACGCAATTCCTTTTTGTGGAGAAATGTTGATAAAAAGTTAAAAACATGTGTCTTTTTAGAAAGAATATATATATAATAAGACAACTTGTGTGTGGTTTGTGCTACAACACATGACGTGTGTGTGTGTGTGTGTGTGTGTGTGTGTGTGTGTGTGTTACATAATGAAGATGCATGTTCTTCAGACAAAATAAACAAAAGCTTTTACAAAAATCCTAAATGTTCACTTTTTTATTCTGTCTATATTTAATGGATTCTTACTTTTTTTCCCCTAAATAAAATACCTGAAGTTTGTGTGTGTTTTCATGTATTAATAACCTGGAGAATGTAGTAAATGTTATTGAATATTATAGCTGTACATGATGAGCAATGTGTCCAAACTATTTATGTTCCTTATAGCGTTTAATTTTAAAGTATATTATAGAAAAAGAGAGAGAATGGGACTCTTCTGTCTTCTAGGTTTTTGTGACAGTTTGGTTGGATGCAGACATTTTAAATGTGACACACATCAGTGACATTAACACAATATTAACACATGGTTCCTCTGTGTTTTACTGCAGGAGGTACAACGCGGATAAAAACTAAGAGATGGGGAATTAAAAGACCTGGATCACGGGCTGTTAAATCAAGAAGGAGGTGGAAGCATCACCTCCACCTGAGTGACTCATGAGAATGTGTCCATGAAGGCGCAGCAGCTTAAGGAGAGATGAGCGGGATAAAAGCTCATGTGAGGAAGAGGAAGAGGAAGAAGCGCGTCCTGGCTTTTATTTTACAAGAGGAGCGAGTATGAAACAATCCTCAAATTGTACCGTGTGTGTGTGTGTGTGTGTGTGTGTGTGTGTGTGTGTGTGTGTGTGTGTGTGTGTGTGTGTGTGTGTGTGTGTGTGTGTGTGTGTGTGTGTGTCATAAAGCGACGGAAAGCCCGAGGAAATATACTCGAAGTGACCGTGTTGTGTTGTGGGATGTGGCGATGTGGAGGATCCGGAAGAAAGTCCCCCCCCCTCTCTCTCTCTCTCTCTCTCTCTCTCTCTCTCTCTCTCTCTCTCTCTCTCTCTCTCTCTCTCTCTCTCTGTCGGGCTGAGGAGCTCGCGGTAGTAATGAGAGTTTAACAAGACCCAATAAATCAGTTAACGGGGGGGAAGCTTTACGGCGCTGCGCACGTGGCATTGTTTACCAGGAGTCCGATTTCTATTGTTTTCTTTTCTCTCCAAACATTTTCTTCTAAGAGAGGAAAAAATAATCCAGCGTGTTGTGCAGATTAGATCATTTAACCAACAGCAGCATTGTGAATTACCAACATAAAGAGTCCATTCCGGTTGTTGTTGTTTCTTTAAATATTGTATTTAATGTCTTTATTTGCAGATATTTCCAGCCTCATCCCCCCATCATATCACACATCCAGCGGGTTATCACAGCGCATCCTCCCCTCCTGTCCTGACGCCTTACAGATTACCATCACTGCCCCTCAGATATTATTTTTTTGAACAGATCCTCGCGCGCGCGCGCGCTCTCCGGCAATATCCACTCGGAGCCATCTGGTGCAGATCAGAATCTCCTGACTTCTTTGGGCTTCAGTCGTTAAGGCATTAAATCTAGATCTACAGAACCCCACCTCCCTCCCTCCCTCCCTCCTTCCTCCTCCTCCTCCTCCTCCTCCTCACCCTCGTTGACTCGGGAGGAGGTGATAGGAGAATCAAACACAATCAAAATGGAAGTGTTAAAGCACGAGCGGGCCCCCTCTCGCGCGCCACGGGACGGAGTCAGAGTGGACACAGAGGGAAGAGGAGGTTAGAGTCCGAGCTTTTCTTTTTTCTAGAAAATGTATAAGCGGTGACCAAAAGCTACAGCATCATATTGTATTTTTTATCAATTATATTCGTCGATTTATTAAATGTACAATTTTAAATGTGTTGTTTTTTTCAGCAACACAGAAGTCCAAGTGAACGTTTTTCTGAAGTGTCTTGACTCTTTTCTTGTACTTTTTTTGTAGGTCCATGTGTAGAAAAATGAAGGCAAAGTTAAATTGGGGCGCGCGCAACGCGGCGCGCGCAACTCTGTTTGAGTTGTTCCCCTTTCTGCTCCACTCACAACAAGGACACGTGAAGTGGCGATGTTGTTACAAAGGACAACAACAATCTGGTTTAAGTCCACACACACACACACACACACACACACACACACACACACACACACACACACACACACACACACACACACACACACACACACAGATGGCAAGAGGTTGAGGAACACAGCGAGGAGAGAGAGAGAGTTTGGCTGATTAAACCTTCATGAAGAAATCAAAGGAAACCCCAAACAGAAGTCAATAAAAACATACATAATTAATAAATCATATGCTTTTATTTAACTGCTTTGGCTTCTTTTTTTCCTCTCAGGAAAAGCAGCAGGAAATGTAAACGTCACTCACATCGCAAACATAAATATAATACTTAGATAATACTTAATTTATTCATGTTTTTTTTTATTCGGTAATTTTACAAACGCATTTATATTTAAACGCTCTATAATAACAAACCCAATTAATATATAACGTCAATTTAATAAAGCCGTGTGTTCATTTATTTAATGTATTTTTAAATTAGACAATGAACCCTCCAAAGAATAAACCCAGCTTGGATGACGACACTTTAAAATGAGACATTATGAAATAAACGCAGCAGCAGCAGCGCTGCTAATTCCTCTGCACTGGCTTCTTTCCTTCCTCTTTAATTACGATTTAAATCTATTCAAAGTAACTTTTTTTCCTCCTCTTCTGACGCTTTTTTACTTCCCCCTGTGTCGGACAGCTGTAAAATCGTGTAGACAGGTTGTCATACAACAATCAAAGCCTTCGGTGAATGGACTCTAATGCTTGAACATTTAACATACAATAAGTCCAAACACGGAGAGAGAGAGAGAGAGAGAGAGAGAGAGAGAGAGAGAGAGAGAGAGAGAGAGAGAGAGAGAGAGAGAGAGAGAGAGAGAGAGAGAGAGGGAGAGGGAGAGGGAGAGGGAGGGGGAGAAAGAGAGAGAGGAAGAGAGAGAGAGGCCCCAGCCAATGTGCTTCTCTCTATATTCACATTATCCACATTGCTCCAAACGAGGAGGAGCTTGCCGGCTCAAGTAGGGGGGGGATGCCAATCAAAGCATCAACTTCAAATTGTATCTGAGAGATCAGCCCGGAGACCTCAGGGCCAGGCGCGTCAGTCGGAGCGCAATTGTTGATCAGATCACATCCAGCAGCAGCGGACTTTGCGCCAAAGCAAAAAGGAGGAGAAGGAAGCCGAGATTTAAAAAGAAGAGCGGCTTGTTGTGACTGCACCGCCGCGGCGTGTGTGTGTCTGTAGAGAAGCTGCGTGTGTGTGTGTGAGTGAGTGACTTCTTCGGCTGAAAAAGAAACACTTTCCTTTCTTTCCACTCCTCCGGGTTTTTTTTAATTTTTTTTTTATTCTTCTTCTTTTTTTCCTCACACTTTTTTTTTTTTTTTTTTGACGCACGGTTTCTTGTCGGACGGTTTATACGGGCCCACCACCACCACTACCCCCACATCCTTCCCCCCCTCCCTCCCTTCCCAGTGCGACATTATTCGGCTGGCGGAGAGATGTCGTTCCCGCAGCTCGGCTACCCGCAGTACCTCAGCGCCTCCCAGGCGGTGTACGGGAGCGAGAGACCGGGAGTGCTGACGCCTTCGTCCCGGGGAGGGAGCACGGAAATCGGGGGGAGCCCGTCCGCCACCGCCGCGGCGGTCTCGTCGGTGTTGGGCATGTACGCCAACCCGTACGCGCACAACTACAGCGCGTTCCTCCCGTACACGAGCGCGGACCTGGCGCTGTTCTCTCAGATGGTAAGAAAGCATATTTGTTTTTTTTTGGGGAGCTTGTTTTTATGTTTTTATTATTATTAGTTCGGGCTTGGCAAGTGTGTGTACGTGTGTGAGTGTGAGAGAGTGTGTGTGTATGTGAGAGTGTGTGTGTTTGAAGTTCTCACAGCTCTGGGACACAAATGCGTTTTGAATGTCTGGGTTTTTTTTTTAAACCACAACAAAAAAATCCCATCGATTTCTTAATATTCGTCAATAGTTGCTCGTTTTTTTTTGACAGCTCGCTGTCGTCATTTGGCTGAGTTACAAATGTGCAAAGTTTGAGCTGTAGCTAGAAACTAACAAACAACAACAAAAAGAAAGAAACAACAACTGATTCAAAAGGATTTATTTGCCCATAAAGGCAAAAAAAAAATCACCAACTAAGATGCAACTTACAGCAACGTCAGTGCAGGGAGTGTTCATCTTCATCACACTTCACGGAGAATAAAACCACTGTGCACGAAGCACACTTAGCTTTTAAACATGTACGTACACACAAAGTTTCTAGAATAATTGTGATCAGGTGATTATAAATAAACCTCCAAATCTCTGCTTTTATTTTGGTAAAGTGTGTCCTCTCCTGCTGGTTTAACGCCACATGCACGCTCAGTGTCTAGATGTTGAATTATGAGCCCCCCCCCCCCTCCCAACACACACACACACACACACACACACACACACACACACACACACACACACACCTGCTAATAACTAACTTGGTGTGTTAATGTGTGCATCAGGTCCACACAGACGCTTCAAAACAAAAGCCCAACAAACAAAACTTTTCACAAAAAAAAGTGAGAGAAATGTTTGAGAGTTGTGCCCAAAACAAATATAAGCAGCTCGAACTTCACTTAAAAGTGCTTTGACACACACACTTGAGCGTGTGTGTGTGAGTGTGTGAGTGTGAGTGTGTGTCTGTCAGGTAAACATGGAGCTGGCGTGTCAGGATGCATCTTGAGCTCCTCTCGCTCTCTTGACTCCATTTATTCCGCGTTGAGACGAGTCATGCAACATGTTTTTTGTTAATAAAAGCGCGTGTGCGCGTGGCGCAGGTGACGCGGGGCCGCGCAAAGTTGAGCTTAACTTATTTGTGTGGGGGGAAAAGCTGGAGAAACTAATGTGTGATAGAGTCTCAGCGATGGCACACGTGTCACTACTACTGTGTCATAAAATATGAAAATACATAAAAGTGTGTGAAATGTGCGTTTTTGTTTTATTTAAAGTTCCACCGTTTTTCCTCCTCTCCCTCTGCCCAGGGGTCCCAGTACGAGCTGAAGGACGGCCCGGGCGTCCACCCGGCCAGCTTCGCGGCCCACGCGTCACCGGCCTTCTACCCGTACGGCCAGTTCCAGTACGGGGACCCGGCGCGGCCAAAAAACGCGACGCGCGAGAGCACCAGCACGCTGAAGGCCTGGCTCAACGAGCACCGGAAGAACCCGTACCCGACCAAAGGCGAGAAGATCATGCTGGCCATCATCACCAAGATGACGCTGACGCAGGTCTCCACGTGGTTCGCCAACGCCCGCAGGAGGCTCAAGAAGGAGAACAAGGTGACGTGGGGCAGCCGCAGCAAGGAGGACGGCGAGGAGGACGGCAACCTGTTCGGCAGCGGCGACGAGGGCGAGAAGAACGAAGACGAGGAGGAGATCGACCTGGAGAGCATCGACATCGACAAGATCGACGACAACGACGGGGATCAGAGCAACGAGGACGACGACGACAGGTCCACGGAGGGCGGCAGGGGGGAGCACCACCGCGGGGGCGGCGGCGGGGGGCCCGCGGGGGGGGACCTGGACACTTTGGAGAAGAGACGGGCCTTCGCCCTGCAGGCCCACGAGGCCTTCGACAAGTCGAAGAGCGGCATTTCGGTTCAGAGTAAGGAGAACTCGGACGGCAGCCACAGCACCACCAGGGTGCTGTCCCCGGACAGAGCCTTTCCGCTCCCGGCCAACAATAAGCCCAAAATCTGGTCTCTGGCAGAGACCGCCACGAGCCCCGACAGCTCCTCTCAGAAGCCCACGTCCCCTTGCGGCCCCGGGGCCACGAACACCATCACCACGTCATCGGCGGCCCACCACCAGATCCAGACGCACCCGGCCTTCCTCCCCAGTCATGGACTGTACACGTGCCAGATCGGGAAGTTCCACAACTGGACAAACGGAGCTTTTCTGGGTCAGAACTCGCTGCTCAACGTCAGGTCGTTTCTGGGAGTAAACCAGCACCACCAGCAGCACCACCAGCACCACCAGCTGCAGCAGCAGCAGCAGCAGTCGGTGGTGGTGTCGCCGTTAGCAGCAGCAGCAGCGCTCAGCAATGACAGCAAGGCCGCGCCGGAGACGCACAGTCCCAAACACATAGGTAGGACACAGCCCGCGGGCACGCGCATGCAGACACAACTCAAGCAATGCATTTGCATTTTATATTAAATGTTTATATATATATATATATATATATATATATATATATATATATATATATATATATATATATATATATATATATAATATCTAATCACTTTTCTTATGCATACTACTTAAATCCACACTGTTCCCCGTGCTAGCTCATTTTTATGACACACTATCGGCCCGTATTGTGTTATTCAGCATATTCATATGAGTGTGTTGTTATTTCCGGTGTAGAACACGAGCACGGGGTCCGCTCTGACTCTCCTCCAACGCAGATCCTCAAGTCTTCTTTTCGACCCATCCATGACAGGTGAGGCAGCTTTTTCACTTTTATTTGTATTTGTTTTGTTGCTTCATGTTGATTTTTTTTTGTGGGAAAAAAAACATATTGTATTTTTTTTTTTGTGAAAAAAAAATCAGCTTTATATTAAATTATATTGCAACGTTTAACAATAATAATAATAATAATAATAATTATGGACTGTAATGTATTTAACAGCTACAATTGAGAGAAGGCCTAATAATGTCTTGATGGAATTATAACTCCACTTATTATAAATATGATTATAAAGGGTGCACATTGTTTTTTGGATCACTTTTATTTTTTTATTCATGCGTATTATTTTATTTTTTACATAAAACAACGATGATAAAAATGAGGAAACACAAATAAAGCAGCGGAATAAAACACAGTTTGCTCTTTGCGGGTGACAGGGGGTCTTGACTCCCATCCAACACCCCCCCCCCCCCTCCCCTTTAATTCCTCCCCTCTGGGGAGAGTGTGGCTACTTATCAAGTCACCGAGTAAAACGGGCTCTGTCTGGGCTGCGTGCTTTCCCTAAAGACCCCTGGGAGCCCCGCAGCTCCTCGGGAGCCCCGCAGCTCCTTCGGGAGCCCCGCAGCTCCTTCGGGAGCCCCGCAGCTCCTCGGGAGCCCCGCAGCTCCTTCGGGAGCGCGCTCACCGAAAAAAGTTTCCCTCGGTCTCAAGTAGGCCCATTACGACAACAAAAAAAAACACTCTCTTTTGTGCGCAACAATCAAATATAAATAAGACGCATATATGAGGAAAAAGGTGTTTGTAAATGTGGATCATGGTTTTATACAGATTTAGTATTTTTTTCGATGCTTTATTATTGTTTGTGTTATTATGACGGTTATATTTATCGATATTCTGATCAGGGAGAGTGCGTTGCGGGGGTTGGCCTGCAGGCTGGATCAAATCAAAGCTGTTCATCCAGACAATTGAGATGCATATTGCAGCCCGCTGTCCAAACACGGCGGGGTATATTTATATAAATATATATATTTCTGAATCTTATTCTCCTTCCTCCTGCAGATCCTCTCTGCCTTCCAGCGGCAGGAGTCCGCAGGAGCGAGTCCTCACTGCTCTCTCCTCGGCTTGATCCACAAGATTTCTCTTTTTTTTTCCCGGAAAAAAAGAAGACAAATAGAAGAAGAAGAAAAAAAAGACTTTACACTCCCTTAAAAAAAAAGGACACTGAGAAAAACGATGACGCAGCGAACAGGACAAACGGCGTAATTTGGTAATATCCTGTGGATGGATGGATTACTTCCTCTATTGTTGTGTAGCCTATAATGTTACTCTCTCTCTCCCTCTCTCTCTCTTCTCTCTGCCGAGGCAGGCGGGGACGTTTTGGTAGGCTTTTTACTTTATAATTATTATAATTATTATTTCTCGTGTTTGTTTTTTTTCTGTTGGTGTCCTTTTCTTTCATGTAAATACCACGTGATTTAAATTTGTAAATAGGAAGCGTTGAAGGAATTTGTCCAGATCGTATATTTTGCCTAATAAACTAAATGAAATTATAGACAAAACACACGAGTATGCTCAGCCTATATTTATTTTCCACGCGGTATTATTAGTAGCATTGCTATTAATGTGATTACTTATTATTAATAACGTGTTTAGGTATTATTATGAAAAAATAAAAAAACGCTGGCTTTCTACCAATTACATTAAAAAAAGGGTGTGAATGGGAGAGAGAGGAGGGAAAAAGCAGATATTGGCAGCGTGCAAGCAGACTTAATGTTATTCCAGTCCGGGAGGAGAGCAGCGTGGATGCATTGAGGTGCTAATAAGTGTCCAGATGGTTGCTGGTGACAGAAAATGGACAGGAGCAGCTGGGAAGGTCATTAAGTAATAATATGGGAACGCCCAGTCCAAACAAAATCAAATGGTTAAAATCTAATCTGTCAGAGAGCGAAGTCGATTCAAAGATAAATTATTAATATTTTAGTTTTTTTTTTCGTGGAGGAGGAAGAGGAGGAGGAGGAGGAGGTGGTTGGCCTTGAGGAGCGCAGGGTCAGCGTGTCGGGCTTCCTCTCTGTCCCCGCGGCTGATGGAGATCATTAGCTATAAAAGCGGCGTCCTGTTCTCTCCTCAGTCGGTAACCAAAAACAAATATTGATTTAGCACAACAGTCTAATGGGGTTTACACCCAATAAGAAGGGGAAGTGCAGTAATTAGCTGTGATGGGAGGTGATTTAAGGTCACTTTTTATTTTCATTACAGGAGCGACCTTGATATAGTAATAGAAAAGCAACATTTTTAACCATCTTTTTGATTTATTTATTGTTTTGTCATGGATAGAGTGTGTAAAAAAACATTTTTTTTCTAATTTATTTTTTAAATAACGAGAGTTTTAATGGGAGGAAACGCTGTTTGTAGAGGAAATTAGAGAGCCTTTGTAAATGGCAGTAATCTGCGAACTGAGGTCAATTATTTGAGTGGTCTAAAACCTGTGGAGTGATTTATGCACATCTGTTTTGCAATATCACAGCGACCTCTATGGGCGACTTTCATATCGCTGGAAACGAGCTTCCTCCAACGAGCTGCAACTCTACGTGGAAACACTGAAACTGTATTTGTTTTAATGCATTTCATGCTTTATATACTTCACGGTTTGATTTAAACCCCAATATGTCTGCCTGTATTGTGACGTCACAGATCCCAGAGTAATACAAACAGCAGTATACGTCATTTTACGAAATATAGTGACACTAAATCCACATGGATATATTATTTTAAAGTGTTCGTTTTGGGGTAAAAATCATCTTTAATTTTCACATTGTAATCTCCAATAAATAATATAATTACTTTTTGATAAATCCATAACTTTGAATTTAAGTTATTACAAATAATTGCAGGAGTGTAAAACATCACAGCAACTTTCCAAAGTGTGTAATCTTTTCTTTATTTTTTCTGTGTGTGTAATGCTTGGTAAACGTTGACTAGACCACGTGGTCCATCCGTCTGTGTCACTTAAAGGGCCAGTCGCTTTTAAATAGTCACGCAGTCAAGGAAAAATTAACAAAGGTCACTGAGGGTTTTTTGTTGGAAGCAGCGGGGTCATCGCGCTTTGGTGGCGACATTAACACAACTACACTCAACAACACAACACACCACGCTGTGCAGAGAGGAGAAACTTATAGTTCAAGAAAAAAAGGAAAATATCCACAATTTTTCCGCAGTTTCTTATAAAAATATGTCAATATTAAGTATTTAAATATTATTTAAGTACACTTTTTTGTTTTATTTTATTTTTACAGCACTAACTCAATGGGTATAAAACATTACAATGTGGAGAGATATAAAAAAAAATACAATTTATTTTTTTTAAGTAGATATTAGTCGTTGGAAATTAATATTTATCCATGTGAAGCCAGAACTCACTCATGCCAATTTCACTTATGCCACACGTGCTTTGGCAATAATTCTGATATTGCAGGGAAAAAAGGCAGGTGTGTAAATCCCACACACACACACACACACACACACACACACACACACACACACACACACACACACACACACACACACACACTCCTTCCGCCCGTGACATCCTCCTCATGAAGCTGGCTTTTTTTTCGGGGGCTAAAATTAAATAACCTCTCGGTGTCCCATTTATTTCTTTTGTACTGAAACAGCGTGAGCTTTAGCTGCAAGAGGCGTTAGCTGCAGGCCATAATATTGTGTTCCCGTAATATATACAAAATTATTCATTTAGTAAGTGGATGTACAGTGGATTGTCTAATGGGTAATGAGCGGGAGTTGGGAGCTGATAATTAGGCTGTCACTTCCAGCCATTTCTACCCGGCATGCCCTGGGCCACGACGCAGGGGGAGGACGGGAAATAAAGAGAAAGAGAGAGAGAGAAAACAGCAGATAAATGAATTAAATGTAAATATAGAGAATAAAGAAGAAGGTAAAAGCATAATGTGGTTTAAAAACAGCTCCATTGTTAGAGTAAACAATGCTTATATTATGCTAATTGCCCAATAATGGTTAAAGTGATGATAATAACAAAAAAACATTCATTACCATATATTATATCACACATCCATTTACTCATTAGGAGACGATGAGACAAGACTTGTTTTGCTGTTCATTAAAAAAAAAGATTAAAAAAAACTATTTTCAGCAACCTTTAAAAGGTTTAAAACTCCTTCAAAGAGAGAGAGAGAGAGAGAGAGAGAGATTCTGCTATTCTGACTGCTGCAACCTACTCGGGAAATATGCAAATTGTGGCTCATGCAAAGACAATAAGTTGTTGACCCTAAAACAATTTAGCATTCTGTCGCAGGCTGTGCCCCCCCTCCACACACACACACACACACACACCATAATACCACCGCTCGCCCTTTGTTGGCGAACAAGGACCATCTCCCCCTTGCAACTGAGACGTGTCACACTGTGGCAACCCATTCATTTTAGTGGTGAATTATGCGCTGTGACAGTGTGTGTGTGTGTGTGTGTGTGTGTGTGTGTATGTGTGTGTGTGTGTGTGTGTGTGTGTGTAACAGGGAGACGGAGGAGGAGAGGGGTGACTGCATGGGGAGGGAAGTTTATCACTGTCTTGTCTTTTTAGGCAGAAAGCAGGCTATTCTTACGACAGACTCGACCCCTTGTAGCCCGACAACACAAATGTCTTCTCCTCTTCCTCTCCCCGTCACCCTCCTCCTCTCCTCTCCTCTCCCTCCCTCCTCCCTCCTTCCTTCCTTCCCTTCAACTTCTCCCTGTTGTCTTTTACCTCAAAGATGCCCGCCCATATCTGCGCCCCCTCTAATCCATTTATCTAGTTTCATGAGTGCAGCGCTGGTCACACGATGACACAAAAAGCCATCCACCGGCTCCTTGGCCCATGGCCCCGGCCGGGACACACACACACACACACACACACAAACACAGACAAACCGGGGACCACAAGTCAGCGGGGGCCGCCCATCCAGCCAATGCTCCGCCGTGTTCAGACTGACTACTTTTGCTCCTGCGCTGCTTGTTTTCAGGAGACACAATGGCGATGGAAAAAGGGAGGACGGATGTCGCCGTCACAGGCTTTTCATTTCGCGGGAGCGATAGGCCGCTGTAAGACACGGCGCTCGCCACCGGGGAAGAGGGTTGGAAGGGAGGCCTCGCCTCGGCACGGCGACACACACACACGGGAACACAAATAGCAACAAGGAGCCGGTGTACTTGTGCCTGACAACTGGCTGAGTCGCTGCAGCAACTCACAACAACTCAGCAACCCGCGCAGTACACCAACACACACACACACACACATACACACTCGAACCCCCGGCCCGCCGGCTTTTACAGATATATACTCGAAATAAACACGGCCTCTCGCTCGTGTTCGCCTTGGTTTTTTTTCTTTCATTCGGCCACTCAAAGCGACATCCTCCATGTTTTGATCGGGCAAGAAAGGGGAGGAAGGAGATGACAAAGCGAGGCAGCCGAGTAAAGTTTTCCCTCCGTCTCTCGGCCGAGCGTTCCTTCTGACTCGGAGTGAAGAACACAGGGGGGGAAAAAACGCTCTTTCCTCGACTCCTCTGCGACGACGAGGACAATATGCTCGCTTGGAGCTCGGTCAAAAAGTGGCGAGCCAACTATTTGGGGGGCGCTAATTAGCCACGGCCTAATCTAGGAATGCTATCCTCAAATCTGATGTATCCCAGTTGAAATGGTCTATTTTCAGAGACCCCGGCTGAACATGGAGGTTCATTATTATCTTCTTGTTTGCTACATGTTTGTTGATCAAAGTTATTTTCCCGTGTCTGTTGTTGTTTAAAGGGCACTGACAGGGTCCAGACACACACACACACACACACACACACACACACACACACACACACACACACAAGCGCTAGTTGCGCTTCTGTTCCATTAATGACTCCGCAAACCAATTAAAGCCGGTCTGTCTTGAGCTCTCCTGAAGTATCCGTACATAGAACAGTACTATATTTAGGGAGAATGGCTTGTGATTCACCCTCCCTCTCTCTCTCTCTCTCTCACACACACACACACACATACACACACTCTACTTCCAACACACACACATCCCCAGCAGGAGAACCCGTGCACACATTCCTGGTACAGTCAGTTTGGAGGATCAGAAATATGTTGCCTTAATTATCCTTCAGTGTGGATCATGTTCTTCAGGAGGGACTGGTAATGATGGGGGTATTTATAGTCATTCATTCTCTCCCTGTAATTATACACTCCTCAAAATTGTTTTTTTTCTTTTTTTTTTACATTTGGCATGTGCTTGAGAACGTAAATTAGACAGACAGCACTGTTGTTGGGATCTCTTTGAAGTGAATCCCCTCCCCAGAACACAATTTGATGGAAAGTTTTATTCTCTTTCGTTAGCTGGGAGTTTGTTTCCCAGCAGCTAAGTTCAGCAATGTTTCCACCCGAAAACCCATGAAGTATCAGTCCATAGACATGACGGGGATTCCTCCTCAGCCAAATCAAGTTGCAGGTGCACCACGTCACAACATCACCTGCGTTTCACCACAATCTGTAGGAACACATTGTCTTTTTTTGGCCTCTAAAATTAGAGGGAAACAAGGTGTCGCAATGTTTGCAGTTCCTTCCCAATGCACAGGTATCACAACAGTGGGGTCAGCCGACACTTTTCTTGAAGGCAGCAGTGTGTGTCTGTATGTGTGTGTCTGTGTTTTCAATAATAAAATGACGATTGACACGGCGTGGAAGCCGAGGGCCCGGTGCCTCCGTTTCCCCCTTTTTCTCCTCCCTGCACAGAGATTTCCACACAGCGACAGATAATAAAGTCAGATTTTCCTGCTTTCTTTTTTCTGATGTGATGCCATTGTGGTTTTGGGCTAATTCCAGTTGGGGGCTGTACGAACGGAAGCGCGGCCATCTGAAGTGTCATTCTGCAGCTGTGGCTGAAGCACAGGAATTTCCATTTAGTAGAGGAGCTTCCCTCTCTCTCCCTCTCTCTCCCTCTCTCTCTCTTTCTCTGAACACTCAGAACATGTGCAGCGCAGAAGGTGATAGCAAATCCGTCTTCGTCCCTAATGTGAAGTGTTTTCTCTCTCTGTCCAACTCAACTTACTTCTTTTCCCTGTGGTGGACCATGCTAATGTATAGAGACTGCATGTGGAGGATTAATATATTGCATTTTGTTCATTTTCTATGTTTATGTCATGTCTTATAGAGAGTAAATAATATTATAATACACTATTGTACACCTATAGCCACAATATAACTCAAAGGTCAAGTGTGTGTTATCTGGGTTTGTTCTTTTTTTTAGGAAGTGACTGAAGTTTTGGTCCTAATGGCTGCCTTTTCACTTTTTTGTGAGTCTTAGGAACAGCGTCTTGCGACAGTTTGATGCAAAAAAACACAATTACGTAATGAAAGTACTTCAGTACTTCAGTACAAAGTAATTCCCTTGATATTTAAAGAGCATATGTTTGATAACCAGTGAATTCAGGATAATGTAAAGGTGTTTTATTCTATTTCCACTTCTGCAATCCATTCAACCAAGACTGGCTGAGGCCAGGTTAGCGATACCAACAGCCACCTCTGAGCTCCAGTTATCAATAATGTTCCACAGAAAGGAAACATAAGATGTATTACACCCTCCGTCCACCTCGCTCAAAGCAGACAATTACAACGTCAGGAGCTGTCACCTGGTGCACAGGAGCCAGAGCATCCAATGCCAGGTCACCTGCCGGAGCTGAAACAGAAGAAGAGCAGAACAAGAAGCACAATGTGTTGGAACTATCACTTCACACACACACACACACACACATGCAAAAGCTGAACTAAACAGAGCCGGCCGGTCAGCACCAGACTACCTGGCGGTGATACCTTTCCCCTCTGCTTGAACCGGAGGCCCTTTCTTCACGCCCGCCGTTCCCCCGGCTAGCAACAGCGTGTAACGCTAGCCGAGGCTCATGGCGCAGAGTGCCGGGACTTTCAAGAGAGGATCGCTGTGGCGAATATGAACTGCGGAGCTGTGGCGGCCATGACAGACACCGTGCTCGTGCGTGCAGAAGGTGGAGGAAGAAGAGGTCATCCAATTGGTGCTTTTCTTTGGTGAATCTTCTACATGAAGAATGCGACATTAAAAGACGTCAAGACGACTTTAGTTCAAATCAACGACTGTAACTTTTAAATGGCTCCTTAATTGAGTCATATTGAGTCTTAGGGGGAGAATGAGGACATTTTCTATAAGGTCACAAGGTACAAATCAAGAAAAAAAACATGGAATAAATCAACAAAAACAAATAAAAACATTTTAGGTATCAAATTAAACACAAAAAGATAGCCTACAACAATATATAATCCCTGTGTGCAACCTCTAGACACAACTCAAACAATAAATAGGATTAGGGTTTAGGGTTAGGATTAGGTTTAGGGGTTAGTGTTAGAGTTAGGGGTTAGGATTAGGTTTAGGGGTTAGAGTTAGGATTAGGGGTGAGGGTTAGGATTAAGGGTTAGAGTTAGGATTAGGGGTTAGGGTTAAGATTAAGGGTAAGAGTTAGGATTAGGGGTTAGGGTGAGGCCTACACTTCAGTACTTGCATTTGGAAGAATAAAAATGTCCAGTATGGCCACAACAACAGAACATAACAGCGGTCTGCGATGGGGAAACTATTCCAGAAGGAAAACAATAAATGCTTGTTGTCTGACGGTAAATTAATCTCCATTTCAGCAGCCCTGAGATGTCGCGTGTGGACAACAGCCTTCAGACGTTAACATTTGTTTGATCACATTTGATTAAATCAAATCATGCCTTTTTGTTACTGCGTGTCTTTGGGTATTCAAAGGAGGAAGCAGCACCACGGCTCCTGTGGCCAAACACGACCTCAAAATGAAGAATATCACTCAGAGTTGTAGTCGCCGCAACACCGACATGTTATCCCTGTCGCTGAAGTAACGCTGAACGACGGGCGCCAGGAAAGCTCATCCTGCGTGCTGCTAAATGTCCCCGAGATCAACATACACTTCTCCTGACACAACACACAAAAAAACCTTCTCGATAGACATGCAATATGTATGAGCTCTGTTATTGAGACCATGTGAATCACGCGAACAAAGCATTTTTTCATGGCAAATCATGTTCACATCAAAGTTTAAAAATACACATCCACATCTTGAGGAAATGCCATCACGTTTTTCCCCCTGTGATCCGTCCGGGGCACATCTGTGGCCAATACCGTCGAGCATGTGGTCAGCTCAGCTCCTTTTTTAGTGCTTTATCTCTGCTCCAGTCTGCAGGAACAATGGCGGCTGGACCCTCAGGGTGCTAGTTCCACATGCACGAATGCTCGTGGCCATTCCCAGATATGTATGCCTTATATGCTGCCATACCATGCAGATTGTGGACAGAGTGTGTTTGACATCCCTGCACACGCACACGCACACGCACACGCACATGCATATGCGTGCAACGACGCACACGACGCCCTCGCGTGGTTCGGTCAAACGACATCTGTGGCGTGCCGTTCAACGCGCACTTCCCTTCGCTGTCACAACAGCGGTGAACATTGGGCTGTTTCATGCCACGAGCGACACAGTTTGTCTCCCTGTCGAGACTCATACTCACTAATATATATATATATATATATATATATATATATATATATATATATAATGTAACATTGTAGATTGGTCTATGTGGCTGGTTTCGGTTTCCAAGTAGCAAAAGTGGAGTTGTTTGCCTCTGCATTGCCTGCATTGAATATGTCGTATTATCACGTTTCTTTTAATTATTACTCGGCGATATTAAGGCGACAATCCCCTTTTTTCATACACTGAAAAAGTGAGACTTGTGTGTTGCCGTAATCTGTGTACATTTGCCAACGGGGCGTCCCTTTGCTCGTTTTGAACATCTCATAAGCCTGTCGAGCCGCGCACAGCTTGCGCGTCCTTCCATCTCAACAACTTGCAGCGCGTGCCGCTGGGCCTCTACGCAGGAAGACACACACACACAAAACCTATACGGCGTTCCTCCTTTTAAACCGAGATTACTGCCGTTCTGATGCACTGCCGGCCTTCAAAATGCGCATCGAAGCGGTTCAAATGCCAGCGGTCGGTGGACGTGGCAGCAGCGGCTTGGAAACGATTGGAGTCGTCCCAACTTCCAAAGTCCTCAGCAGGCCTGTTGTTGGCTTGACCGCCATCGCAAACCCACTGGCTCCTCACATGAAGGAAAAAAAAAGAACAGAGCGAGAGCGAGAGATGGAGATATAGAGGGACGGAGAGATGGATGAGGGCAGAAAGTACGGTGGCTCTATCTCGCACGGTCCGCCCATTGATTGCCACCTCGCTCACCCTCCTTCCCTCTCTCCCTCTGTGTGTCTCCTTCCTCTCATCTCTCTCTCTCTCTCTCTCTTTTTCCTTGGGAAAGCACTCGCTGAGAAGATCTTTATGAACTCCCGGGGCCTGGAGAAAAAAACCCTGCCAGTTCAACAGCTGTGTGTACGGGCTCGGCCCCGGATAAAGCACTTGGAAGTGGCGGGGCTTACACCATAGGGTGAGTCTTTATGAGGGGCCCTCCTGTGTGGCGGCCGCTGCTGGGGCTGTTAATTGGCACACTCTGAAGTGCCGTATATCTGCCCTTCGTAATCCAGACACAGGCGGGGAGGCGGCGGGGTGGAAAACCAAACGTTTATCCAACGCTCAGGCCCCCGAGCTCACTCCCTGCTCCCCATCTATAGCTTGCTTGTCGTTTTTGAGGCAAAAAAGGCACAAATACTATCGGCGTGACCAAATGCACGCTTGTAATTATCACTCTTACGTTTAAAAATACCATAGTTGTATTTTTTTGTTCAGTATTCAGCTATTTCAAAACTTCCCCAAGGGTCAAACAAAGGTCATTGGCTATTTGTGTGTGTGTAAATACGTTTGAAATCACATAATAATACAATACTACTGCTAACAGACGCAGCTGCAAACTATTACACACATGCATACGGTATCAGAGCGCCACAGGAACGCCAGCCTGGCGTTAAGCAGCTTGGTGCACCATGGGAGGAAAATAAACACACGGGTCCAGCTCCAGAGCACCAGGATGCCGTTTCCTCCTCGGCTGTGTTTTTTTTCTTGAGAGCCGATGCTGCTGCGTTAGCCGGCGCGGGTGTTAGCGCTGTTTACCGAGTCCTGCCGTGAGATTAAACGTAGGAATTAGCATTTTGAAGTTTTTCTGGACCTCGACTTCACCAAAGGCACCTTCTCTTTTGCCACTACTAAGAAGAGAAGATTGCCATCTGGCGTTTACATATTCGAGTGTGTGATCATCCTTTCTGGAAAGATTTAAGATCAACCGCCTTAATGGCTTCCTGACTCATTCATCACTCACATTTTATTTTGAAGTCAAAAGAGATTAAGCAGTTTATTATGACAATAAAACCATTGGGTTGTATACTGGATGCAACAGATGTTGCACCACAGTGAAGGAATATTCACGAATAAGTACAAGAAAATATGATTTTCATGTTGAATTTAAAGGGAAGAAAAACATTGATTTCACAAAGGTGATGCGATAAAGGTTGAGCAGGGACTCAAAGTGCATCTGAACTCTTGTCTGAGCAGAAATGATGAGCATGAGGCTAAATACGTGGTTTGGGAAACATTAAACAATACCTCTGAAGCTCTGTATAAAGATAAATAACATAATAAAGGGACTCGTAACAATACGCATAGAAGTTGTGTGTTCGACTTAAATAACTGGACAAAGTTTACATGAATAATACTTCACTCATCATAAATTGGATTATGCAATATGATATGGTAGAATATAATATCCATTTACACTGTGTGTTATGGAAGTATGCTCTAAAGCTGCTCAGAGTTCAGTTCAGGCAACGCAAATCATTTTTGGTCAACTCTAATCCAAAGTTTTGATTCACGGTTGAATAAGAAAAACAAGCCAAAAAAAAGACAATTCACCGTAAAGAAAAAAAAAAAAGCCCAGTTCTGTGAAGTTGAAAACAGATGGAGCCTTCCCACTCGTCCAGACCACATCACCCGCACTTTGCAACGCACTCCTTCAACGTCAGAGTGCTCCAACTTTGGTTTCCTTCACTTTACTTATAGTTTCAAGCCGTCGCATTCGTCGTATATTACGTTTTGTGTTCATTTCAAATAGTTTCAGGATGCTTCGTGGCATTAATTGCACATCTCAATCTGATGGTACTTTTCTTCTCATTGCACACACAGAGCAGCGATGCCAGCAGCCGGGACTTTGTGTCACTTTACTTTCCAACGGGGAAAATATATCAATTTGGAATGAAAAGGCTTATTATTGCCCCACTTATGTAATTTCTACTGGAAGTGACATCACAGCTGAGTCAGCCCCCATTTACATGAGTGCAGCAGTAAACCTGCTACGTCAGTCTGGCATCAAACTCCAGCAAAAAAACGACACTTCAGGTAATGTAAGTACAAGCGATGTGGGACCAGGTTGGAGAGAAACAAAATGCGGGTGAACTTCTTTTCTCTAAATGCGTCACAGCAGCTGGGGACGTTGGGAACAAACTGAGACACAAAAACACAAAAAACCCGCTGGTGAACCTCTGCACTCAGCAGATTTGACTCATATGACAAACTGATTTAGTTGAACGACATCCCGTTCCAGCCAACGCGACACATGAAAAGACCCGCTAAAAAGAAGCACGTCAGCACATGACATGTACAACTAGAGACGGCCGATACGACGAGCGGCTTCACGAAACACAGAAGAAGACGTGTTGAGAGGAAGTTCAAAGTGATGGTAGGAAGAAAAGGGGGAAGAGAATATTTAAAGAATCAAAAGATAACAGAAGAAAGAATAAGTGTGATAGCGGTGGAGCGGACAGCAGAGGAAGCGGAGCTTTGCAGCGGATGAGCCGCCCATGAGGTCGCCAGATGAGCTTCGGCTTAACCGCAATCCTCCAAAACGGAGACAAACATACGCCAGTGTCTCCTGTACGCCTTCCACTGACGCCCCTAAACGATTGTAAACATTAGTTTTCCAGAAGAAAAAAAAAAAGGGAGTGTTTCCCCGGGGCCACTTCTGTGCACATGGATCGCACTACCTCAGCAGTGGCGCGAGATAATCACCAACAGATAATGTTTGGTTAGCGCACACGATTGCGAGGACTCGATTTCGCCGCCGCGCGTTGGAGAGCAGCCGGCTTTTGGCGAACGGTCGTGAATGCTGTTGACGCGGAGCTGGAACGCCGCCGCCGCCGCCGCGCTGCGGGTTTCCGTGCTTGTGGCCTCGGTGGAGCTGACTTAGTCATTCCTCAGTTGTTGTTGTTGAGGACGAGGCCATAACTCTAACGGGGGTTAAATGAACAGCCACGAGCATCAGTACGTCTTGAAAAGAGGCCGCGGTACGAGGTGCCAGTGTAAAAAAATAAAGTGATGTATAGATTTATGTATATATCTATGGCGAGCCGTGGATTTTCTACCTGAGCCTTCAGTGCCTCAGATGTTTATGTGTATATGTGATGTATAAACATAAATGAATGTGTATATATATATATATATATATATATATATATATATATATTATATATATATATATATATATATTTATATATATATATATATATGTAGATATATATATATATATATATATATATATATATGTAGATATATATATATATATATATATATATATAAAATTACTAAAATAGCTCGAAACTATATCTTAACTACTTGGACTCGTAGATATATATATATATATATATATATATATATATATATATATATATATATATATACATGGATCACACTATACTTCACTATATATATATATATATGTATGTAGAAATATGTACAAATTACTAAAATAGCTAGAAACTATATCTTAACTACTTGCACTCATAGACATATATATATATATATATATATATATATATATATATATATATATATATATATATATTTGATTCCCAATATATGTCTATGAGTCCAAAGTAAGAGATACCTTCTAGCTATGTAGAAATATGTACAAATTACATTTATATATCCATATATAATATGTAGATGTATATCAAGGATCCACTTTTTCTTTTCTTTTTTAAAATAGCAGATTGCTTCCTTATTAATACTTACCTTTAACAAGTTTGCAGAATATGAAGTTGTCACACAAAAGAACATTTCAATTGAATTGTCAAATATATACAAAGAATATAAAGTTATGAATAGTAAACTGTTACTCCACGCGTGACGTGTGATCGCTTTCCTTCTCGGGGGAAAAAAAAGCAGGTCAGACAAGACAGAAAACATGTCCTGGCATCGGCAGAATTAATGGGAATAAATTGTGATTTGTAATTAAAAGATAACAACTGGATGTGCGGTTCAGCTCCATACATATTCCCATTGTTCCCATCATATTCCCGCCAGTGCCATAGGTGTTTATATGGTTGTGTTATTGTGGCCTTGAGGTGAGGTCTCTGAAGAACTCCACATTGCTCTGCACCAGCTAATTATTTACCAGCTCTGACACCAAACAAGTCCAACCTCTCTGAGTTTACGTTAAACAGGCCGCGGCTCGCCGGGGTTCTGCGGATGAAACATTGCATATGTCACACAGAGCGCGTCTCCCTTTGTGCCTTGTTTTCATCCCTCGAGGGCTACTTTACTTTGTTTGAAGTCTCATTTATTTTACCTACGTATCGGCTTCAGAATTGATTAGGCCTTTTCCGTGCAAACACCCACAGCGAAGTGTTGCTTCTACGTGGACGTCGGAGGCGAGTTCCTGCCTCGCCATAGCCATTAAAGACATCGACATCATTAGCATATCCCAGCTCCCCCCCTCCCCCCCAGAGGAATACAAGAGGAAACCAAATGTAAACAAAGCAGACATCTGAGAGGAGATATTTGATTCAAACTTTCACATCCTCTTCTTCCGAGGTGGCTTGACAATGGGAACCTGGAATTTGTTTGGATTTATTCGCCTATACACACACCCTGGGATCGCTAACATTTGGCCCCCGAAGTACTAATTATAGTGAACTGGACCCCGAAGTCCACGGCTGCTTAAAGTAACTGTCGAAATATGAAATGCCGTAAAGTAAATACCAGATGTAAGGTACAGTGTGAGGTGGGTTTAACATGAACAGGAGACGCAGATCTCTTTAAGGGGTTTTGGGAAAACCAGACTCACAATGTGATTAACCCTCTGGGCTCTGCATGTAAGATACATACCCATGTTTTATATTTTTAAAAAACAGAACAATCTCAGCTCTCTATATATAATGAAGCACCATTGTCATGAGGAAAAAGTGTGAAGAGAAAGAGATTTTCCTGAGTGTTTATTGGTCAGTTTTTTAACAAAATGTCACAGGATTAAAGTGTGACGAGTACTTTTTTAAATGACACGCCAATGCCCCGACCTATTAAGCCCATTTCCAACACAAAAAAGTCATAATTATGACCAAAATTAATAATAAAAAGTCATGTTTAAAAAAAAAAATCTAAATTATGACCCAAAAAATTCAAGAAGTCATAATTATGACCAAAAAATAAATAAAAAGTCATAATTATGAAGAAAAAAATCATAATTATGAAGAAAAAAGTATAATTATGGCCCAATAAATAAATAAAAAGTCACAATTATGAAAAAAAAAAAAATCATATCAAAAAAATATGACCAAAAAAATAAGTTAAGTAATTTTTGCAAAAAAAAGAGTCATAATTCTGACAAACAAAAAGTTGTTTTGTTTTGTGGCGGAAATAGACTTTCATATATTTCTGTGTGAGTTGCGTAAGATTTTGCAGGCGGAAGCAGGAAGTCCACTGTTTCTGGTGGAAGTCGAACGATATCTCTGGGATGTTTTATCACAAAGATATGAATATTTACAAAACGTAGACATGGTCAAAACACGGATGCGCGTCGGCAGGTTCAGAAGTGTTAAAACCCGCCTGTGGAGACCAGGACTGATACTCAAATTAAACAATTTATTCCCATTGCAGCCTTTGTACAAGAGCCACTGAGCAGAATCTCTGCTGTGTGTTATTCTCGTTTCCGTTTATATTATTTAGCGCTCTGATTTATTGTGCTATGGGCAAAAAAAAAAACACACACGGAGGGCGGGATGGAGTTAGAATTTGTATTGAGAAAAAAAATAAGAGCACTTGTTATTAAGGTCATGTTAAGTCACCTTGGAGGGGAGAATTAATATCATAAAGTATCCGAGAAAGTCAACAGCTCGAGATCCAGACGGTCCGGAGCAGCGGGGCCTGTCTAAACAATGAGAACATTGTTATTTTCGGAGGAACCTGTTGACACGAGTCATCGAGGGCCGTATCATGTGCCAGGCAGCTGTTTCGACATGAACTCACAAAAAAAAAATAGGAAGAAAAAATAATAATAATTTGTAAAACGATTACATTATCCGGTGCCCATGGCAGTGTACTGTAATCAAACAATTACAGGGTGGGGGGGGTCGGAGGTGAGGGGGGGGCGATTTACTTTGGGCGACTACTGTTGCGCCGTGGTGTCATGGCCGACTCTCTCACACGCGGGATAAACAAGAACAATTACCGCTATTAGACGATGCGATCAAGTTTCAGGGTTTGACCTATAAACATTCAGAGCGAGGAAGAGGACGGTTCCCAGGTGGGCCGGTCGCTTATTTGACAGTGTGTGTGTGTGTGTGTGTGTGTGTGTGTGTGAGGCTATACGGCATATATGTGTTTTTCTACGTGTGTAATTATACAGCGATATAGGAAAAACAAAAGGAAGGAAGGAAGCAAGGGAAGAGAGACAAAAGGAAGTAAGGACACAGTGGAAGGGGGAGAATTTTTTTTGTAAACCCATCACATTGCTTCCAGGCTGACACTTGCTTTGTTCGGCTTTACAGAGAAAGAATGAGAGTATAAAAAAAGACAAGAAAAGGACGAAAGAAAGAAGAAGTAGAACAAGAAATTTAGAAAGCGCCCTCCCCCCTCGCTCGCCCCCTTCTCCCTCTCTTTGCTGTCCAACAGACATGCTTTAGGGTGCACATCGGTGGCATTCTGGGAGAGAATCGGGGCAGCATTCATCCGAGCATGCCACACAGAGTCTCTGTGGCCAATCCACGCTGGAGGCCCGAGGACGGGGAGTTTGTGCCGCTGAAAGCTCGGGACAACATGGCTCGACACCATCACACACACACACACACACACAGAGACACACACACACACAGCGAGAGAAAAGACAGGCTGGTTTCCCACAGGGCAGGGCTGAAAGCTACACCATGTTCAACTGGTACAACATGATGAAAGTGAACTGGAACACATTGTGCTGGACTGCCACCGAAGGGACATCGCCTCTCTCCGCTGATCCTTTTTTTAAGCATGAAGCAGTGTGTTTTTTCTGTGTGTGTGTGTGTGTAAGCTCTATAATGTCAACTGGAGTTGTCGGAAATACTGTTGCCATGTAGCCATCAATCGATTAAGTGACTTAAACTTGTGAAGCAACTGGATTTCTGTCCGGCCGCCGGGAGCAACGTCCATGAAGCCGTTTAGATTCACTTCATGAATATGGAAAAGAAAGAAATACACTCTACTTTATCATTTACTCATTGCATGGCATCACTATAAATGTTTTTTTACATGTATTATTTCAATTGCTATTGACTTGAAGCACAGAGAAAAAAAAATAGCATACTTCAGAATCAGAATCAGCT
This sequence comes from Clinocottus analis, assembly GCF_023055335.1. Classification (NCBI taxonomy): domain Eukaryota; kingdom Metazoa; phylum Chordata; class Actinopteri; order Perciformes; family Cottidae; genus Clinocottus; species Clinocottus analis. Next base: position 95,005 of record NW_027176251.1, on the reverse strand, counting down.
TTAAATATAAATATAAAAGACAAAAAAAAGACATTAAGAAAACAGAAAAACAGTAAACAGTGGTCCAGGAAGTGCAGATGGTGCTATTGATGTAGTGTTATGTTGCAGTAATGACGTATTTCAACCTACTTTTAAAATGTTGTATTCTCTCAGTCGTGGACGCGAACCTTGTGTCGGCCATGTTTGGAGCAAGATTTTGTGTGTTAGGGTCAAAGACGACCTCTTGACTCTGAGAGTTTATACATTCTAATGAGGGGTGCACTCTAACCTCATCGCTAAGTGCATATGACACACACACACACACACACACACACACAGGCTTGCTTCTTGAGGTTATGTGGGATCAGCATGTTGTGGTTGAGGGGCTTTCAGTCAGATTTCATGAAACGAAAATCTCAACAAAAAAAAAAAACACTTTGAAAAGATATTAATAAATCCTCTTTAAACTTTAAATATGTTTTGGGCCGTACCTCAAAGGTTCAAGTAATTTTTCGTATTCATCACGCCAGTCTATTTTAATTCTATTATTTATTTTTTTTATATTTCCTGCGGTTCAAATTTGACATCAGCATTTGGATCTCCCCGTTGTGTGATATTTATACTCACTCTTAAGTCGGAGTAAACTTTGTTCATCACTACAGTTTATTTTTCAAACACACACACACACATCTACACACACACATGCACACACACATGCACACACACATGCACGCACGCGCGGGAATAAAACAACGTGCGCTTTTTTGGAAAAAGTTGCAGCTTTTGAAAACTCACTTTTCTCAGCCAAACTTCTTATACATATTTGCAAGAAATCAAAGCCTCTTTTGTGGGGCTGGCCCTAATCCTTTCTGCGGCACATAAAGGATGTACCTTTAAACTGCCTTTCAGTCCTCTGACAACCGTGCAAATTGGTGAGAGGTAGGATGCCATCCCATTGACATTGTTTGTTAGAATAACACAGCGCAGGGGGAAAGGTCCCGTCTCAGCATTCCTCTGCAGCCCTCCCCTCTGTGAAGTCGCCTGATGAATTGTCACAAGCTTGTTATTTGCCATTAGTTTCTAGCATTTCTTCCTCCTGTTGGCCAAACTAATTCAATCTTTTTTTTTCGAGGGGGGGGGTTAATCTCATTGAATCCCCCCAGGAGGTGTTGGGTAACTTTTCTCATTTTGTTCCCCTCTCTCTCTTTCTTCACATAGCCGAACCTGACCCAGTTTATTTGGGTAGTTTCTTGTGTTATTATAACAATAAAAAAAGAAGATATTCTTTAATTGTTCTATAAGCACAGTGACTAAATTGATCCTCCAGTATTTTATCGCATGAGTGCTGTTTTATGTTTTTTCTGTCTGTTGGCATGAAGGTTACACATTCAGCTAAACAAAAAATAACGCCAATAAAAAAATAATAATTCAAACTACCTACATTTTAATAGCAACTTTGTAGCACAAATAACTGCATAATTGACAAAGACCATAGTTACAGAACCAATATAAGACCTTTTAATATATATATATATATATATATATATATATATATATATATATATATATATATATATATATATATAGTAGCAGTAAAAATTAAACAATCTAAAAGAAGAATACAATTCCCATCTTTCTATTTCCTTTAGTACTGATCAAATGATGCTCCCATGTCTTCTGTGCAACTGTGTTAAATCTGAAACAATAAGCAATAATTTCACAACCCTCTCGTGATCGCCAAAGGAAAGAGGAATATGTGTGTTTACTCGCAGTGATCCACCCTCAGGCGCATCAATCAGAAGTCACATTGTAATAAGATCCAGAAGTGCAGCTCGGATCAGAGCAGGGCGCTTGCTAACAACCATATCCTCTGGATAGCAGTGTGACTAAGAGTTTAATTTGGGAGCAGCCATCACTTCAAAGGGAAACGTGAGTATTTTGCTGCTCATTTGCACCCCCAATGGGGCCGATACATTATAGTGGGAGCATGCCGCGGTCCTCCGCGCATGCACTAATGCCATCCTGATTGCCTAATTTCTCATGTCAGCAACTTCTTCTGGGTAGTGAGAGGAGCACAATTAGGGGACAATTGAACATGAGTGTGATGGGAATGTGCAGCAGCAGCAGCAGCAGCAGCAGCAGCAGCAGCAGCAGCGCCGCCAGCGCCTCGCTGTAGGATGGTTTTGGTTAAGAGGACGATGCATTTTTTTTTAAACCCATGTTTTTTCTCAAAGTTCATCCCCAGGACACATCAGGAAGTGACTGTGATGGGCAGGCAGTGAGCAGCCGCAGAGGGAACACCACGACTTTTTGCTAATTAAAAACATTTAGACACTCTGCAGCAAAAAGCGCAGAATCACAAGGCGGTTGGGTTTGTGTGTATGTGTGTCACACATTACTTTAAATTTTATTTACTAAAGTTATCCTGGGATTACGTATAAAAAACTGAGCAAATTCACATTGAAATGTTACTTCCAAATGATATAATAGATGTGTCAAATATTTAAATAAATACAACAATAGCATACATACAAAAATGATTGAGCCATACAAAGTTTTCAAATAGCTAAACTGAAATACAGCTTTGTCGCGACACACTTAACTTATTACAGTAGTGTGTAGTGTGCAGTGTGTCTCGAGGCAGCTTGTGCACCCCTCTTACATTTGGTCAAGTTGTTTGTGTTTTCTGAAAAGATGGCATTTTGAAGCTAGCACGCAAGCTAGCATTTTTGTGAGCATTTTTGTCAATGAAAATCTCACTCGAACATAAAATTAGTAATCATAATATAATTTGTTGTGTTGTTGGGCAGTGTGTCTAGAGGCAGCTTGTGTACTACATTTGGCCAAGTTTTTTGTGTTTTCTGTAAAACAAGATACAAAAATAGCATCCAAAAAAAACCGATTGAGCCGTACAAAGTTTTCAAGTAGCTAAACTGAAATACAGCCTTGTCGCAACACACATAACCAATGAGGTTGCATGCTTCAAAAAAGATGATCACTGGCACAGTATTGCAGAAACACTTGTATAGATTTGTCCTCGGTTACATGTCGCTAATGTGACTGTGGTTGCACGCTCTGATCACGTACACGTATCCATGTGGCAGAGGAAGGAGCTCGCTTGTCGAGAAACTGAAATGTGCCGTTTCAACCCAAGCCAAAAGTTGGCATATGGGTGTCTTTAAGTTTTTGGAACATGTGGTTTCCTACACAGAAGAAAAACTCTGTTTAGTATGAGACAAAGTCACTGCCAACAAACTGAAATCTATGAAGTTAAGGGGCGGGAGATGTGTGTACATGATGAATGCAGAATAAGCAACAGCTTCGATGTAGAGCTGCAGCCATACACTTAACGTTCTAAGTGCTCTCTTGTTTCCAAAATGTCAAAGCTTTTAAAATATTCTCCAGACAACAAACTCACTCATGTGTCGGGTTTCACTGATACAGTGCGTCCTCGGTATACAGCGCGGTGATGAACGCCCGCTGACCGAAGCCAAAAGACATAACATCAACATCAAAGCGCACCTAAATATTAAAGCCAAGCGTCTAATAATTTCCAGTCACAGCTCGACAGCGGCGTTATCTGCTTTCGAGGCCGTGTATGCATTATCTTTTGTTATTGGACTATTTGTCATAAGAGAGCACTTCCCTTTGTTCAAACAAACCGGTCAGTGTTGCAGGGACGGGGGGGTGGAGGGGGCCGAGCGTATTCTGGTTTATCTTACCTCTGGACAAATAAACTATAATGCTGACTAATAACCGGCCTGGAATGTGAGCGGAGCTTAACTCTCCGCTCAGTGTGTGTTGTTAAGCATAATGAATATTACAGGCCCCTCTGTATACAATGCCAAGTCTTGGTTTACTTTACTACACATGGCTGAGGCCTTTAACTGAACGTTGACCCCCGGCCGAGTGGAGAGAAGTCACTTTTGCTTCATGTATAACAGACTTGAACTGGCATGCTTGATGAAGGTGGCGACTCGTGGGACACTTTTCAAAGTAAAGGTGGCGGGAAATGTCATGTTGAGGAGGAGAAAACAAAACTCAAATACAAACTGTCACTTTCCTAAAATAATGGTCTAAAAAAAAACCTCCTACATCCTCAGTTGGTCAGATCATGTGATTCTACCCCTAAAATATAACCATAACTATGTCAAGAGTGTGACTTAGGACCTTTTATTTTGCCTAAGTCAAAAGACAATGTGACTTTGGCGATTTTACAAACTTTTCAAGATGGCATTTTGAAGCTAGCATTTAAAATAGCAATGTAGTTAGCATTTTTCGTCAATGAAAATCTCACTTCAACATAATATTAGTAATCATAACATTACTTTTATCCACGTTTTTTGTGTTTTCTGAAAAACAAGATGGCATTTTGAAGCTAGCATGTAAGCTAGCATTTCTGTGAGCATTTTTTGTTAATGAAAATCTCACTCGAACAAAATATTAGTAATCATGATATAATTTGTTGTGTTGTTGTGCAGTGTGTCTAGAGGCAGCTTGTGTACTACATTTGACCAACTTTTTGTGTTTTCTGTTAAAACAAGTTGGCATTATAAAGGATAGCATTTAAGCTAGCGATTTTGGTTAGCATTTTTGCCAACGTTTTTCTCAATGAAAATCTCACTTGAACATAATGTTAGACACACATCGTTGAGAGATAGTCAGTTATGATGTTGGATTTTCTAGAAATCATAGAGGCGTGCATAATACACATATGATGCAGGAATATTATCTTCATCATTTGGGGACGTCGTGGGGGAAATTCTTCATTCATGCTGAGGCGTTTTTGCACACGTATTGTCGATGTCCCTCATTACTATGCTCACGAACGCGTCGCAGTTCTTTAATTTCGCTTTAACTCACAAAAAGGGCATTATGTCCATAAATAAGCAGGCAAAAAGGTTCATGCCACTCTGTGTTATAAGGAGAAGAATAGCAGAGTATCACGGCTGTCCCGCCTGTCTATCGGTAACAGCAGAAGACACAGCGAGGGCCACTCGGCGCCTCAGCGGGCTGGAGCTGTCAGGCTTCCCAGCGAGTCGACAGCCCGAGTGATAAGACCACTTTAAAGGAGAAATATCCGCCTCTCCTCCCCTTTAAGAGGAAATCTGCTTAAAATACCATGACTGTCTTGAATGTGGCTTACGGGGAGGGCGTGTGATCATCGCCGGCTGCTCTACGAGTAATAAACTCAAGACCGGTGACTGTCTCGCTCTGTTTCGAGGCCCCGGTGACTGGCACAAGCCGTCGAAAAAAACAAACAGAGAGGTTGTCTGAGTTTCCGTGCGGCTGTAAGCCAGACGGCGATGCCCTCGACACTGGATGAGGAAGAATAAGCTTTGCTGCGGGACATCGATCGCTATCGTGCCAAAAGTAAGCGATTAATACGTCGCGTGACTCGTGTGAGCAGAAACACAAGCGTGATAAAGTCCTGAGAGTTCTCCATACCACACAAATTAAAGACATTTTAATGAAAAATTCCACCAAGGGTGGCTGACAATGGGATCGAGCATGAGGGGAGTATGAAGGACTCGATGGGTTACAGTTTGAGAGAGTAGTTCCCTTCCTCTGCATGCATCTGTCTTGGCATTGTACGACTCCAGCTATCGAAAACACACTGCCCCGATTCCCCTGAGCCTCCGAGTCTCTCTCTCCCATCCCTCTGTGACCCGATTCCCCCGAGGTTTCCAACTGCCTGTCAAAGTTCTGCACCAACTATGGTGAAGGAAGGAAGGTTTTCCTGCGGCGTGAATATATATACCCCCTTTTTGCGATCAGACCGAGTTTGTAGGTATCTATTTTGCTCGCAGTTGCAGAACCGAGAGGCGTCGTTTCTGACGAGGACGCGTGGAGGTCAACACCTCCGGTGAGAACAATGACAGACGCGGCACCACGATATATCTAAAAATTCACCGTGGCGTCCAGCCTCGGCTCCGACTGTCAGCGGCATCAGAGGGCATGGAGGGGGGAGAACCTCTCTGCGAAAAAAAACTGGAAAACGAGCAGACGAGGAAAGGCAGCGGAGTTCGTAACAGTGTCTATTACGCCGCGGAAGAATTTGCCTGGGAGCTCGGCTTGACAGATTAGTCCAGCGCCCAGATGGGGCAGTGCATCGGTGAAACAAGAGCTACTTTTATGAGGTACGTAACACAAGCCCGGGGTAGCCGCGGCAAGGCCCGAGGTAAGCGATCCCTTGATGAAAGTGAGGGCAGTGCTCCACCTTTCATGTTTCCATAGGTTTTATTTGGAGCGCGCACAGACGAGGCTGCAGACAGAAATGACAGACAATTAAGATTGCACAAAGGCGAGGGAAACTCAGTATCGAGCTACATGACCCCTGCTTGCCGGCAGTATTTCAATGCATATGGCTGCCTTTTGTAATGAAATTCTTAGGGAAAACCTGCGTGTGTGTGTGTGTGTGTGTGTGTGTGAGACAGAGAGACAGAGAGAGAGAGGGCCTGAAGCTCAAGCGATGGGTAAAACATGCAGTTATATATATACCTGGCAGATTCCAGTTTCTAAACCCACCTTCATGCATCAAAGAGCCGAAGCAATAGACGGGTGTGGGATTAATGTGGAAATAAACCTTGGGCTTTCTACATATCAAAGACCAGATAAGCTTATGAAGTTTAATTCATATGTTTTATTCCGCTGGAAAAACGGCCATTTGTGATGATGGCTGGGGCTGTCCCGGCGGAACGATAGCGCGGCGATAACGATCCGGTGCCAACACTTCAACTGAATCCATTTCTAAGGAGAAAGGAGCAGGTTTGAGAAATATAAATTAACCTCACCTCGCTGAGAGTGAGAAAAGAGGCGGGAGGAGTGAGGGGGGGGGGGGATCCTCCCATGAATGTCCACCGACAGGGATTTCTTCATCCCAATAACTGAGACATCTCGTTTGAGCCATAAAGGCACGATGCGGCAGTCTGTGGCGCCAGACAGAATAGACTTTTTTTTTTTTTTTTTGGTGGCGAGAGATGTCTAAATCTGGGAATGGATTTTATATTTCCAGGCGTAGTATCAAGGGCGAGCAGGTGAGCTTCCTGGGTTTTCATTCTGCAGACACCTAATCTTGATCTCCCTCACACATGTGGGATGAGGGAGTGAAGTAAGACAGCGTTGGAAATGTGAAGGAATTAAAATGAACTTGGCTAATGTTTTTTTTTTTGTGTGTGTGTGTGTGCAAAGTTTTCCAGACGAACATCCCCAAAACTAATGAAAAATATGCATTATCTATGTCGACAATGCACGCATTTACACACATTACATTTGCATTTAGGGGTGGAATATCACACCCATAGTCAGGACTTCTACATTTCATAACAGTTATGCGTCCTTGTAATGTCTATTGGTGCAAACCAAGACATGAGTTACACATAACATATGTATCATATTCCCCCTACATGAGCCAATAATTTGATATTCAGAAGCTCTCTCAAACAAAATGGACTAAACACACCAATAGTGGACACTAATATGGAGTTAGTCAGGATGTAATTGTTTAGTTTTAGAGAGACTCTGAATGAGGAAACCACTGTATCGTGTTTAAACAATGAAGTTAAGCCAATTTTCTTACAACAATAATAATACTGTGGGGGGGATCAGGTACAGGATGTTTCCCTTCAGTGCGGTCACCGCGACTGGAAACATTTTTTCTCTCAGCGAGCATGTAAATCATTACAAGCGGTTCCTCTGCAGAACACTTTTCAGCACCGCGTTGAAACTGCATGAACATCATCCGTTTCGTGGAGCTTCTTCACAGTAGAATTTCACACGGGAGTTTTTTTACAGGATTTTTCCCTTTAATGAGGCCCTGGAAAAGCTTATTTTCCCATCTGTGGCCTCTCTCTCGTTCCCATTCAGTTAATCAAATTACACGGCATCTTTAATCTTGCCTTACGAGCCGGTATATTAACTTAAATTCTTTAAAACCCTGCAGCAATGAGTGGGTGCGATTGAATGGAGATCTATATACGCGGCTGCATTTCCTCCTCTCTGACTGTCAAGCAAGTGTACTGACGATAACACCTCGGATGTATTTTTCAAACCCCAAAACAGTACTCCAAATTGATATATACTCCCCAATGAAAGAGTGCACACATTTCAAAGATCACCAACAAACCAATTGAGTCACTCGCTTCCTGAATGTTTCCACAAACAGTGTGAGAGCAGCATGCAGGCGGGAAGTGCAGCGGCCCTACAGGGCGGAGTTATTAATGGATGCAACTGTTCTGCCAATCCGTTAATCGCAACCACACCGAACCACATCGTATATCAAACAGCCTCACTCAGACAGCCAGCCAGCCGACCAATCACTCAACCAGCCAGGCACTGAGGCGGCGAGCCAACCGCGGAAGTGAACCAGCTAATCAGGATACAAGGCCCTCAGTCCATCAGTAAGCTAGCCGTTTTGAGGCTAGCAAGCTAGCTAGCCCGCGCGGGTGGTCAAAGTCGACCCAACGAGGAGGCTAGCATCCTCCGGTGTGCCGGTGGAAGTCCGTCCAGCCTGGAGAAGACAAGCAGAGTGCAATCTGTACGCCATGAGCACAATGTGACGGCTCGAGCAAAGATTCATCACACACATTCTTGGCTCTTCGGGTTCACGCGCCGCACCGCCGCGACCAAACTTTCACTCCATGCCGTTAACATCGGCCTCTCTCGCTCACCTAGAATACTTTCTCTAATATCTATCAAGCAGTTAATCTGTTTTTTTGGGATTAATAGCGAGGCGGCGGGGCATTCGAGGGCCCTCGTGTCGGAGCCAAACTAAATCTCTCCAAGTTATGGTTTTAAGCTCTCGACGCACGGGACAGTACATGGGCTTCAGCGGGGGTTGCATGCTCGGCGGCTGGATCGCAGACCCCGGGGTGGTCGTGTTTCCTTCTTCTTGTGGAGCAACAGATTATTTTTAGGCGCACATATTAAAACGTTTCTGTTTCACTGCAGCAAATGAAACTGCATATTCGGACTCGGTCGGACATCTGCAGTGCAAATGACGTGTGTTAGGGTCTCTGGTTTTAAACCTTAACACCACTGCCAGATTCTTGCTGCATGACCAGGAAATAATAAATCATCAAATGCCAAATGTCAGGAGGCACAAACTTATGACATGTTATCCTGTTTGCATTAGGGTCAAAATATTGTGTTCACAGGTTGCTTAGGGACTGGCAAGCCTTTTAGTTTATGCATGCTGTTCAAGAATACATTCCCAAAGATTACTATGCATTTGAAGTTACCTGGAAATAGCACAAACAGTCAGATGTGGCCATGTGGTTGGTGTCATATATTGTCAGATCAAGAATTTGTCTCACGCTTTAAACGTTATATATTCACTCATTCGGGAGCCCTTTCAAAGTAAAGATGGATTCCACCCCAAATATGATGTCTCTTTCATTCTGTTATTTGCGTTTGCCCACTTCCCTTGATCTGCGGTCGCTGCATGCTTCACTGCTTTAACAGGAAGAACGTCAGTGTCCTGTAGAGACATGGCATTTCCAAGTGTCAGCCGGTCTCAGCAAACTACCAGAGTATTGAACTTAAAGGCAGCTGCATTTTGTTGTAAACTGTGCTGAAACCCAACGGTCATAAATTGCTGATAAATCTGTGAACACATTATTAAAAACAACTGCTTCTTCCCAATGAGAAGTGCATGAAACCACCACTTGATTGAGGCTTTCTCCAGAGCATGCATATTTCTATATTCAATTATTAAAAAACATTGTTCAAACCATGTTTAATGTTCGCGATAGAAGACGTTTATAACATTTTATGACTACACCTCACATGGACGAAGCATGACAAGACACTTTATAGTTATGATATCTCAGTGCTCAATGCAAAGGCCATGAAACAAACCAGGAAAATAAAATAATTACCAAGCAAATACAGATTTATTAAAGCAGCAGGTCTTCGTCTGCAGACGGTGTGTATGGAATAACAATAATTGCTTTCTTTGAAGAAGAATATATACAAGTGGGCAAACAATAAGTGAGTGCATATTGTTTTATTTGTAGTAATGTTAGCACTGGTTATGCTGTGTTGAAAGGTTTAGAAATTAATGCCTAAAGAGCAACAACTCAATGCATCTTCATGTTCTTAAGTAGCTCTCCATGTAATACCCTGACAATTAGGACAAGATCCTTCTGCAAATAGATGATTGCGTGCAGAAATAAAGCTTGAGACCGTTTATTAGTGATATTAGGAAGCGAGCAGAGGCCCAAGAAGAAGACGAGAGGTCATTGATTTAATGTAAAGATGGAAGTCTCTTCCTTCTAACAGAATATAACAGTAAAGCTCTGTTAATTGTTGTAAAATTCAGTCCAACTTTTCCAGTCTGATACTTTTAACCCACCATTCCTTCCACCGGTCTTGGGCAACGACTTCCTGCTACAGAGCTAAGTACATCTATCACTCTGTCAGTAAGAGACAGTGACGGACGGGATTAAGCAGATTGCTGACCCCGGTGCAGTGCTTTCAACAAGATCTATGTTGACAAGGTGTAAATACGCCAGTTAGATTTGGTCATCCTAGTTTTTTTAGGAGTGATTACACATTTGAAACACGATACTGTCATAATTTGTGAAGTAGTGAGGGAGAAAACAAGAGGGGGGAACGAAGGATGGGCGGTTTTCTTTGGCGCTTTTTTTTTCTTCTTTTTCACCACATCGACTAAAAGGGAGAAATGTAAATGTGAAGATACTTCACTGCTCTGTAATGTCTAATCCAAACCCTCCGCTAAACATCCAAATGTGCGTCAGTCTGAGTCCAAAATATACTCGAACTCCCCGCGTTGCCAAAGTTGTGTTTCCCACAAAGTCATTTGAGAGCAGCATGGAAAGAGTATCACTCTGCGGTCGGTACGACAAATATAGAGCCGGGGCCTTGAGAAACGCACCATAAAGGTCAGGCAGAGTACCACCGATAAGACCGCGAACATCCCAGAGCATCGGCGTGCTTTTAAAGATGCGGTTACACGTTACCCGGAGTATACGGCCAAGCTAACGCAAAGCTACATTCTCCTCGCGGCGTGTTGACGTCTGTGAAAACAAACAGCTGAAACGTGACACCGTATTAGAGAGCCACTCGTTTACTTATCAGTTTTCAGGGGTCAAGAGGTCACTTCTTGTTTGAATGACCTTTTGCAAATCTCATCCTCTTGGCAAAGAAATGTCAGTGTAGCATCTCTTCATCCAGCGCTAACTTACTAACACCACCGTGTGGTGGCTATATCTGACTTTGTGTATCACCATCCCTGTCATGTCTCCTATTTATACGCGAATAAGTAACCAAATCTCTTCAAAAGTAAGTTTTTCTTCTTTTTTATATCTTCAATGGACACAATCGAGTGTAATAATCGTACACAATGCTACACAGCGGTTTCTGGGTGCAATAAAAATACAAAACAACAACTGTTCTTCTACTGAACGTGCAGGAAAGCAAACAAGCAAACATAGTGCTAGAATATAAATTAGGCCCGAATTATAATATTTGCGGCCAGAGGACGTCTGATACAGAGTCGGTAAATAAATGTATTTGTCAGGTGGGAAAGCACTCAGGTGTTATTTCATTCAAATGTACAGTTGCGCTTGTTCCTCATACAGTATGTTTGTACACAGGCGGAGCCGCTCACCTGGCCCAGAGGATTAGAAATGCTAACCAGTTTACATTCTGCCCACAGCTTTTCAAATGATTCAATTTTCCTAATCTTGTTTAGCTTTAGAGTATGTGGCTTTGAGGCATCCTCTTTTTTTTTCAATCGGGGATCCTTTGAGGACATTTGCATATCTAAATTTTGTACTGAAATTCAGGGACAGGGCTCTGCTTTGCAAACCCAAAACTAAGAAGCAATGCTGGGTCAACCTGGAGGCTTAATATATGTTTGATGTGTAGAGATAGCCACCTGCTTTTTTCCCTCTTACTCCGGTTTCTGAGAAATGCTAAACTCCCTCTTGATGTTAATAGGACAGTCTGCTATTCTTCATAATTCACATCCTCAGATGTGGAAGGACATTGAGTTTATTCCTCCCAAATAGACACATGAATAGTGTTGTTTTAATGCATGTACAATATACAATCTTAAAGTTTTAGCTATTTTTGAATGAGTTTTTCAAAACATACAAAATAAAAGGCACATTTATTGTGTAAAGTTTCCAAAAACATTGCACTAGTTCTCTTTCTAAACATAGAAAATGTAATATTTTATTTATTAAGAATCCATAAACCCTCTCACCACGTGGTTCCAGCAAATAAAAGTCTTTAAATGAATTGAAAGGATCCCAACGTCGGTGCAACAAAAAGCACATTCATGTCCTTCATTGGTTTTTACTCACAGACGCTGCAATTACCTGCACGAGTTAAAGTGCACCGATCTGCAAAATAATTGTGAAGTGCTGAGAGCTTTTCATTCCAAGTGCTCCCCGGTGAATTGAGTGTTAAGTCCTCGTGGCTGGACGAGGCTCGGGACATTTGCTCCTCAGATTTAGCCAGCGGGGAAGCGGCAGCGGACTAAACGAAACCAGATTGTGTTTTTTTGTGCGACCGTTTGGTTTACAAAGCAAGCTACACAACTTACTATGCACCGTGCGAGGAAACAACTGTAAGACAGGACTGACGGGGAAAAATTCAGTTTTTGAGGTTCACTTGTTCCCTCAAACAACAATGCACTCAAGCTGAAACAAAAACACTTCCTACTGTGATGTAAAAATGAAACATTATGAATAATTTACACCAAAAAAAAAATCACAGTAGTAGTTTTGTATGATTTTATCCAGCTATTTATTAAAAAAACACTTTCTTAGTGACTTCAAAATCATAAACAACAATGTGTTTGTGATGAATTATAATTCTCTGTCAATATTTTAAAATGCTATTTGTACTGGAAGCGTAGATATTTTTATTTTTTATCAGTGGGACTTCAACACGTCACAGAATATGAATATTGTTTCAGAGACTTTAAAAAAAACGACATGAAAAAAGAAGATTATTCTTTCTAATCCCAAAAGACCATCTTGATCTCGGCGCTCGGATGCTTACTGTGCAACGAGTGAAAAAAAAAAAGTGTTAAAAGGGGGGACAAATATCGCTTCTCCATTCGCTGCTAGATGTATGTGATAAAGCGAAATGTCAGCAAAAATACTAAAGCCGTATGTCAGCGGAGGCGGCTGATAGACGGGAGGGGAAGAGGGGAAAAAAAATGTTCTATCATGTCCGACAAGGTGTTCTTTTTGAGATTTAAAGATCACTGCACAACTTTAAACATGTTTGTCACTTTTTACTCTGACGCGGGGAACTATCATGGGCTTCACAAGAACTTTATCGGCTAAGGCTCAAGGTAAGCGAGAAGGCGGGTGGGGAGGGGGGGGGGGGAGAGAAAAAGTCCATTCCCATTTATCTTAGCCAGGTTCCCTTCAAAGGCAACAAATAAATTACAGTGTACATTTGATACAAATTGATTTCTTAACTCAAATAACAATGTTGTCCCCGCGGTCAGGGCCATGTGTCACTCAGTCGCCGGTCTGAGTGAAAGCCTCAATCTGTCTCTGTGATAGAAATAGGGCTGACACATCTCCACCGAGGAATGCTAATCACGCCGGGGCCCGGGCCTGGCCCTTTGTGGGCAGGCCGTGATAAGGAAAATCAGTTTCCTCCCTCTCCTGTCAGACGGTTTTGGGGGCCCGCCTGCGCCCCGATCGCTGTCTGGAAGGCGGAAAGAAAAAAAAAACAAGCCACGGGGCCTGAGAAGTTACTGGTTGTTTTGTTGCGTCGGTGCGTTAGCGACATGACGGGGAAGGAAGGGAGAGAGCGAGAGGGAAGACGGGAGGAAATGTGGGCGGTGGATGAACGATAGAGGATGAATGAGAAGGGAAAAACAAGAGACACGGACAGAGAAAGAAAGAGAGATCAAACCGGGCGCGGCGCTTTTTTAAAGCCTCGGTGGCAGCTGTAGCATCATCTGAGATGGGGCTGGAGTTGAACCCCGCTGAATATCTTGAGCCGATCTTATCAACGGCCGGGAGAAATGAGATATTGGCAGGAGCTGTTGAGTGCTCTCACAGCTGAGCAGGTTAATAGGGTTGGAAGGCAGGCCACAGGCTAATTGGATTTGCCGTGGCTTGATAAACAGTGGCAAGCCTTTTTTTTTGCCAGCCAAACATACTAGGTCGACTTCACACACACACACACACACACTTCTCCCCCGACCCCCCTCCCTCCATAACCACAACAACCTTAGAGAGAGCCGAATGAAGGCTATTTTCTTCTCCTTATTCCCAGCAGACCAGACCAGGAGGGCCTTTTGTGTGTCTGTGTGTGTGTGCTTTGCTGTATGTGTACATGTGTGAAAGAGAGAAAGAGGGAAAAAGAGAGAGAGAGAGAGTTTGCCATCTACTGATTTTAATCAAATACCATTTAACCTGTCTGACCTCCAAGAGTCATCACACATGGCCAGATCAAGCGGGTTGTTCTTCCCTCTTGCTCGGCATTAGAGCAGCGGGTGTAAAGAGGCTTTCTGTGTGTCGACTGTTATTTCAACACCTTTTTTTTTCTCTTAGAAGAAACGCCGGTTTCCGCATCAGCGCCCCCCCCCCCCCTCTTATTTTTTAATCTCGGATCAAAAACAAGTATTATTTATTGGATGAGATCCCCCGTCGGAGAGAGGGAAGAACCTGTGGCTTCAAACGGGATCAAAAGTCACGATTAAGCGGGAAAAAAACCTTCAAACTTGTGCTACGTAAACATGTAGAAAAACTGAAAATGCGACGCTTTCCAGACAACAAAAAAAAACGTTTTAAATGTCATCAAACGGACTTTTTTTTTCCTTTGACTCCTCCGGCTGAGATCCGGCGTCCGCAAACTGCTCATCGGGAGAAAAAAGGGGTTTTGTTTTTGCGCGAGCGGCCATTAGCAAAAACATAGAAAGCGACACCCTGCGAATGAAGGAGGGAGGATTGTTTACGTGTGTGCGAACCTTTTGCCCAGCGGGGGAAGCTCGCTTCAAAGACTACACTTCCCACTCTCTCGTCGGTTAAAGGCCGTCCAATCAGCGATACAAAAATCCATACGTCTTTTGTTTGAGCGTACGAGCCGGAGAGGCTCCTCTCGCTAACTTTTGTTCCCACACTTGTTTTGATCATCTTCTCGTAGGTGGCCGGCGTTTGATTCTGCGTGTTTGTGTGTGTTTTCTGCACTGAAGTGGGTTGCGGGTCTTATGCGGTGGAGTTATTTGTACTTGGAGTGTGAGGGCGAGGAGGGAAAAGCGTATCCATCAAAATCTATTTACAAGGCGAGGGACTTTTGAGGGAGCAAGCGACACAGACAGATTTTTTTTTTTTCCCCTCCGATGTTACAGTGGAATAGTACCCACTGTGAAACACCCTGGGGTGTCACGCTGTCCTCATTTATCTAAAACAGCCCCAACCGGTGGATATAACTCCTCTGCATACTTGGGTGGAGCCAGATTGGCTTAGTTAGTAAGCCCCCCCCCCCTCCACACACACACACACACACACATCTACACAAGACAACCCAAGGAAAAAAGTGTTTTTGAAATAGAGAAAGAGGAGAGGACAGTGCATCGGGCTGCCTCTGGATATCCACTCGCCAAAAGGAAGAAGAAAAAAAAACATCAAGGTCTGAGACGGCTTTGAAAAGGAGAAACTAAAACGGTGATTGAAGTGGAAAAGGATGTTGGACGTCGACTGTTGGACAGGATGCATTTGGTAAAAAAAAAAAAGTTCACAAATTTTGCAGATAAGCCCCCCAATGAAAACGCAGAAGCAACGATAAATGGCCTCCGGAGACGTTGGGACGGCTACGATTTGGTTTGTTCGGGTCCATTTTTGGGCCGGACGGGTTTGTAACGTGACATTTTTTACAGTGTAGATTCTGTCGGTGCAAGTCGATTCACACTATTCTACATGAGGCAAAACACAAAGTCGTAGTTTACTCCTCGGGGTCGTGCTAAATAGACACAGTCTGTACATTACAGGAGGAAGAAGAGAAAGGACAGGATGCACAGAGGGGGGAAAAGAAAAAGAGAGAAGGAAGAGGGGGCTGAGAAAGAGAGACAGACTCTTCCTTCATCTCTTCATCTCCACCACTGTGGGTGACTGTGGGGTTGGGGAGGAAGGCATTTTGGCATCGGCCGTCTCGCAGACTGAATTCATCAGCCGCTACGACTTCAAGTTGCCCATAAAGAATTTATGAATCCCGGGATAGTAATCGGCTGCATCCATTTCCTGAAGAAGAAGAAGAAAAAAAGGACAACTGATGTCTGCTAAACAGCCCAAAGGGACTGACCTCCACTCCCATCTGATGGAGACACACACACACACACACACACACACACACACACACACGCACAGACTATGCAGATACCGTATGTTCAGAATGTGTGCGCCGACACACACACACAGATACAAACACCAAAGTCAAAAGATGAAGATAACCTTTCAACCTTTTCACACGCTGGACAGCTTGTTTTTGAAATGGTAACTACTGTGAACATAAATATGGCCAGAAAAAAACACATTCAATGAGTTTCCCCTTTCAAAATACATAGTTAGCTGCTATTAATAAGCAACGTATAAGACAGACAAAGATAAAGTTTAACGTTGACTATGTTGATTCGCTCTGGATTTGGGTTTTTCGCCTTATCACTTCCATGGATACCTTCCTATATATGTTCCTCTGAGCATTTATTCAACATGAAATATGACTATGAGATATTTGTAATAATATGTGTTTGCTATCAATCCAACTCCAGGTGCTTCACTGTCATCTTTTCTAAAACCTCACATCATATCACATGTATGTGTCCATGTTCAACAAAGATTTGGTCTCCATTAAGAGTGTTGATCATGACGTGTGCATTCATTCATATTCCACACATACATGATACATGTCCGGCCTCTTCTGCCTCTTTCTGGCAGTTATAGGCGGCAGATAATTAGCAACCGCCGGTTGTTTTTTGAGGCCCCAAAAACTCCTCCAGGTTGGGATTGAGCGCCTTATCCGGCAGCGCGCCGTGTTTTCACAGCTGACCATCCCCCCCCCCCCCCTCCCTTCTTCTTCTTCTTCTTCTTCTTCTTCTTCCCCGACTATCGTCTTTCAGGCCGTGCTCGGATTCCATTCCTCACACATCAGAACGGAGACATTCATCTTCAGGATGACATCTGTGGTGAATTTCTCAATAACCTAATAGTCATCCGGCACAGGAGGGGCTGAAGGGAGGAAAGTCGGGGGTTATGACGGTGGAGGGGGAATTGGGGGGATTATGACATATAAAATGCTAAACCCTTCGCTAGGTGGGTGTGGGAGCGCTTTGCGCGTAAAGTTCACATTTTGGTAATTCAAGCTAATGTGGTTTGTGGTCCTCCAGAGGCGCCCATAATCCTTGGCATGATACATTCAAGCCCAGATATGTAATACATTTTTTACCAAGGCCATAGTGCATATAATATCATTAGCTCGCCGTTAACACGGGGAATTCACGGGGAGAAGCACGTGTTTGTTTACTTTGCTGTAAAAGAAACGGCTGTCGAAGCCAAAAGTAACAGCGGACTTTACATTGTGTCATGCACTGAGGTGTGTGTGTGTGTGTGTGTGTTGCTCTAACCATGGTAACCCAGCGGATTGCATGTCTATACGCTCACACCAGACATATATCAATTCTCCGAGCGTCGTCAAATTTGGACTACTCCTCAGTTCATAAGGCTCTTAATACTGTAAAAAAAGAAAGGCCACACCTTGACACATTGTCAGACAAGAGTGTTTTATGAGAACTATCTGTTGCCCCCCCGACACCCACACCCGATTTGTATCTGCCGTGATCCATATGGTGTGGATGATGCGCTTTGAGGAGGCCCATCAGTCAGTTAATCTAAAAGAAAATAGTAACTGCAGATATCTCTCGCTCTTCAAGACAAACCAAAGAGAGAGAGAGGAGAGAAAGAGGAGGAGGAGGAAGAGGAGGAGGGGGGATTCAAAGCAGAGCAAAATCAGCTCCTCTCAGAGATGGAGAGGGTGGTTTAGAGGGGGGATTAAGGCGCTCCCTTCACTGTGGAGCCAGCTTTTATAAAGGTACATCATATTACTTGGGCTTCACACTTCCACAGATATATCATCATCTGCCTCCCCACCAAAGCTGTTATGCCTACGTATTCTTGTCTCAAACAAGATTAATACTTACACACTTAGTGTGTGAGGAAACACGGTGACAGTAAGCTGACAGTACCTACTGTATGTAAAGCTTACGCTCCATTCAATATCTTGTTTAATGTGTGACCCCGAAGATACCGAACACTAATGCACCCGAGTCTGGAGCGGCTTTGCCTACGAAGCCTCGTGTGTGTGTTTAGTCTTCGGATAGAGTCGCAGGTAATGCAACGGACCGCAAGTGTGATGTCACTACGGCAGTCAGTGCTCATACAAGCTACACATTACCTCAAACTATGCGACAAAATAATGAATTAACAGGAAAATAATACATAACAGCAGAAAACACAGACATTAATCAGATGTTTATAAATCATCTTCCTCCTTATGGAACCTACTAGTTATATGAATGTTGTCCACTCGTGCTGCGTTCACATCAAAAGCGTTGCGAATGTTAGTCGCGACTCAGCGTCACGCAATTATTTCTGTATGCGCCGCGTCAAACGCGTCATTCCCGCTCCGGCATAGCCCGCTAGAAAAATTAGCTTTTTCGCAACCTATCGCTTCTGTGCATTGACATGTAATCTACTCGCGATGCGTTTGGTGTGAACGCAGCATTAGGCGCAAAGTTGCAACCTCTCATTCTTACCAGCGTTTTATTTTCAGTTCATACACGCCACTGGCTGAATGTCTTCCCCAAGAAAGATGTCCAACATGGCAGCCATAGCTACACAGGAAGGAAGACGCATCGAGAAACCAACGCTGGAGAAAAAGGGTGCAACAGAAATGCAGATCACATCGGGTCCCAAGGTTGCAAAGCCTCTTGTTATAGGGCTTCTAATGAACATGCTATTGTGTTGAATGTCATGAAATAGCATTGTGCTTTGTACTGCTGGATGCCCTTCACAAGAATATGGAAAGAGATCCAACATGAGAGTCTGTAACCACACAACGAATTACACAGAGGAACGTAGACAAGGTTGCATCCTGGACTTCACACACAATTCTGGTCAAGACCGTTCTCTATTTTGCACTAATTTTAAAAAAAAAAACGAAGAGAAAACCCCAACACAGGTGTAAAAATATAGATAGATATATAGTCTTTCATGTGGAGTCAGTGTCCTAGAGTAAGATTAAGGCCGCTGTGAACATGTTTGACGAGTCAGTTCACTGCCTGGGGAGAGTCCCCGGGCAAAATCCATACTCTTGAGTCCAGGGCCGCCTTTAGAAGCAAGCCGCTGAAATGATTAGTGCTGCTCAGCTGAAAGGCACAAAGGGGGGAAGCTCCTCCGTTGGCCGGCCCTGCAAAGTTTCAAAGTGAAACCGGTACACCTTGTGTCTGTGTTAATTGATCACAGGCACATTATCTCGCCTGTTCAAGGCTTAATTTGCCCTCTGAATCAACACCTTTTGTCGACTACTGCAGTCATTTGTTGGAAAAAAAAGGGAGAAGAAAAAAAAAGAATAGCCACAGCTTAATCATTCCAAGCAGGTGTGTGAGTCGCAGCCAATTTTCTGCTCCCCTTTTTTTTTGTCGTTTATTCTTCTCTTACAGGGTTTGTGTTCTCGGAGCGTGTTTCATCACACAGCGAGGGTTGTGAGGGATGCACAGTGTAGCACGCTGCTGGAAGAATGAGCACGTGTCGTGCAATAAATGAAAATATTAGCGTGAAAGGTAAAGATGTGTTCAGAGGACCGGTCCCCATAAGTGCTAAAAAGGTCAAAAAAAGAGAATTGCAATAACTGTGTATGTGTTTGTGCTTATGTTTTTAAATAAATGATAGGTGCAAATAACACAAAAGCATATTTCTTCAGACACAAATACAATCAGTATTTCAATAACAGGTATTTCTATTTAATCTATGCTTTTGACAATTCATGCATCAGCGCCCAGAAGATCAGGAATCCATGAATACATAAAGTCAGAAAAACAATGTGACAAAAGAGTCGCGTAATTTAAGAATAGATCTCTCGTGTAGCTCAGTGACAACTATAATACATTTATACATTATTTGCGGTGATACATCCCCCCCAAAAACGTATATTACATTGGTGCCGTAAACAATGCAGGAGGCTGGTACACGACGCAAAGCTTCGTTGGAAAAAGGATATGGGACTTATTTTCAATTCAAAATTGAAGCGATATTGTCACCCTGGTGGAATATTGATGCGCTGGATAAGCCGTCGCAGTAAGTACCCAGAAGAATACATTTCAGACACTTCAGACAAACAAGAAAGAAAAAAAAGTGCGGCTAACCTGACAGAGAAATTAGGATCTGAGACAAAACCCGCTCTGTCTTTTTGCTCTCGACTGAGACGACGACGTGTTGCAGGGATCTCGCTGGCTTCTTGTTTATGAGAAGGATCCTAGTTTGAGATGTTTGTTAGCGTTGCAAGCTAAATTATATAGGAGAGGGGAGTTTAACCTTTTGGAAACCGTGTACAAAAATCCTTCCGCGCCAATTTTAAGTCCCAGCATGCCCCATTCAGACAATCTTTTGGCATAAAATACATAATTTTTCCATTTTTGAACCAAAAAACACAGTTTTTTTGACTGAATGTCCTTCCTAACAGACCACGACTTTGTTTTATTGTGATTTTTGTTGCAGATTCTGATTCTTTAGGTCCTAATCTTTCCAAAAAGGTGTCTTATTGACGCTTCAGGAGGCATTTTTGGGGAATCTGGCTCATATCATGCTGGATGTTCATAGTCAAGATCAAAACATATTTTTAAAAGTAATTTTTTTTTGCAGATGTCCATATTTTTTCTTCCAAGACTTTGCTGAACAAATCCATACAATAAACACAAGTATTTGGGGTTCCTACGACGACTCAACCACAGGTAAAAAGGAGGTCTGGAGCCAAAATTGGTTCCACAGTTTTCGAAATCTCATTCAAACCAGGAATTATTTGAGGTAAACCTCAAAGTTTAATCAGGCAGCATTCACTTGGCAAAAGCCGAGCCTCTGTTATCCATCCTGCATGTTCTCACGCTAACACAAATGCATTGTATTGAACACGTGTTTCCCTCCGCGGGGCCTTTTGACGAGGACTTAAAATGCGTTTGAAAAAAGTTGACTCGATTCTATACGACACGGTTGGATCGCCGCGTGCATTCGCTCAAAGATAAGGACGTTATCAACCTGCCGCGGCGTCTGTGCAATGAGGGTGATTAGAAGACACACACTATACAAACACTTCCATTTTGGACTTTCGTTAAAAAAAAAAAAAAAAACTAAAAAAAACTCACCTCCGCCCCATTTGTAGCTGCACAAATCTATCATGGGAGGGCATCAGCTGAGGGAAATGTGTATTTCATTTCAGTTGCTGTCCCCATTCTTAATGGGTAGCCATCCAGAGAGAATGAAATGATTGATTTTTGTCATCCTGAATGAGGATAAATGAATCCATGAGGAGGTGGTGGTGGAAGAGGAGTAGCAGGAGAAGGACGGCTCGGTGGAGGGGCTTAGCTTTCTTTGCACGTCTGGCTAGACAGAAACTCAGCAAACCTGTACGGCAGTAACAGAAGGGAGGGGGGGGGGGGGTAGTGTGTGTGTGTGTGTGCACTCCTCACTTGCGTGTTCACTTATACTTTGCTTCTAAGGTTACCTAATGAAATATTGATGGGAGATGTGGGAAGTGCGGGGGCCGGGTCGGCTGGGGGTTGGTGGTGCCGGTGCTGGTGTTGGAACTGTAACTGCTGCTTCCTGTAGCTTGGGACATCTCTGTCACTCTGGATCTCCGCGAGACAGGCCTGCCCTAATTTAATCTGACTTTGAATGAGTCTGTATCACAGGAGGTAAAGAATGTGAACTTACTGCACTGCAAAGAGGAGCATAAAGAGAGAGAGGGAGACGGGGGACGGCGGTGTTAAAATATACAGCCCAAACATTTCAAACGCATCACAATCAATATTTAACACCGCCTGTCAGAGATGTCTAATATATACTTTTTTAAAAATGTGACAGAACAATGAGCTTACTGTACATACGACACAGCGGTGCCCGCGCTATTATAATGTTTGACTGATGTTATACCGCGAGCGTGACTCCGCTAATGGACCGAGATTCATCCCGGGATTGTCTTCGTGATGAGATGCAGCTTAGTAGTTTTCTCGGGGAAAACGACAGCCGGCTGTGAACTCGCGTGACAGTGACGAGCCGCTCTACAGAGCCGGCTGCTACATCATTACCGTCCTCTGACACCATTTAGTGTGTCCATCTCGCCGCGGAAAAAAAAAAAACCAAAGGCGGCAAGTCTTTTGATAACTATCACGAGTCACATTGTTTGAATTAAGAGTAATGTAAAGGAGAAGAAGGCTCAAAACAGATGTGTGCAGAAGGTGCAATATGGCCGCAGTGGAGATCAGCTAAAGTGTATTTATGTGTAAATATAATGCAGGAAGTGTCTTAAGACAAACTACTGACAGTTAGCTGAAGTTTAGCTAACATTTTTTCCAAAATGACTTACTTTTTTTGCTTTATACACCGTAGACACAGCAACGGGGAACAATTAGGGGTTAAGTGCCTTGCTCAATGACGCATCAACGTGGACTATAGCGGAGCCGGGGATCGAACCACCGATCCTCTGATTGCAAGGCAGGCACTGAGCCAACAAGATTTCAACCCTACAACACGTTTGTGTACGCCGGGTGATTTTTACCCGCGCGATTGTGGTTACGTTGCTTTTTTCATTGTGTTGCTTTTGTCTGAGTTGTGTTGGTCCTTCTCGCTGCTCACTGGCGTTAACAAAGGTCAACACGGTTCCTTCAACAGGCAACAGTTTTCGGGTGATTTGCGTCCAACGTTAGTCAAAAAAATACAATTTTCACCTGATTTTGCGTCTTTTTCTAGGCTCCTCCCCATGACACCTGTGTTTGGTTTCATGAGAAGTTCTACAGGGTAAAATACAACAAGAGTACTTCAATGTGGCTTGTATTTGAATATATTTTGATGATATTATAGTACTTTATATCCGGTGAAATATACCTGACGGTAGTGATGGTGTTACTAATTGTCACGTTTGTGTTTTAAGGTGAAAATTGGGAGATAATTTTATTTCATTTCTCTTTTCTGAGCTGACTTCATTTCCCAGTTTGCTGTGTTATTAGCTGACATGTTTTATCCCGGTCCTTTAATTTCACTCTAAAATAGCTGAATAAACGGGAGCGCACGTGCCAGTATGAGCTGGGAATAATTAACGCAGCTCCTGTGAGTTCAACCAAAAGGATATTGGGGATGTTTTAAAAAAAAAAAAGTGCAAAATGCAGAACACTGAATTTCCACTGGAATAGAGATGTTATTGACCAGCCAAAAACCATTCGGAATAACATCTACCAATAATTACACAGAAAGTCACATGCAACTGCCAAACGAAATGAGAGACATGCTCGCGAAATGTGAACATGGTGTTTTGATTTGTTTGGCACCCGGAAATGCCAAGAAGTCATCTCAGCACTGCGGAGACATCTAAATGTGCCAACCTGAGCAAAGTTAGATCTTTGGGGAACGACAGTGATTTTTTTTTAATCTCGTCCATCATTCTCTTTTTTTTTTTTTTTTTTGGAATAATCTGCTAAAAAAAAAAAAAAAAATCTGCGGATACAAAGATTGTTTTTAACTTTTCATTCTCGAGAGCTTCTCCGTCTCAGCATGCCAGCCGTATAAAAGCCTTTTAAGCTTCCAGGATGAACCTATCTAGCTCGCGCATTTTCACTCACACATTATTAAACTTTTTTTTTTAAGCCAACACACACGCAAAAAAAAAAAAAAAAATAGAATTAATAGTTGTTATTTATCGGGTGGCGAAATCTTATCCGAGTGGCGAAATGTATTCACCGGCAGTAAACACTGCGTTTTCCTCGCGCTATCTCCGCGAACATGATGACGGCTAGCGCGCACTAATCTTGTAAAGTCAACCTTTTAAAAGGAAAGAGGCGGCAGAGGTAAAAAAAATAAATTAAATAAATAAAAAAGGGGGCTGGGATGGACAGCTGTGTGCAGGTTTGTACCCGCGCTGGGAGCTGCCCCTGTCCATATCCAATGTAAGGTTATAGGAATATCATAATCCCTCCTCTGAGCTCCTTTTTCGCGCAGGAGATGATGACTAAATTTCCAGTGTCTTATCACACACTCCCAGACTGGAACTAGTACAAGGGGGTTCTGAGGGAAGGAACCCAGCATGAAAAGTGCCGCGGATGAGATGATCAGATTAGCGGTGGCTATTGGATTTGTTTGTTGGCGGTTGCAATCGGAGCGAAGCAGGCGTTGTTCAAAAAATGCCCATGGAGATGCAAAGCCTCCAACGATCCTTTCACCTCACTTCTTGGGGGAAGAGGGAGGGGTTCCAGGAGTGTAATATGGGGCTGCTCCTGCAGGGGTAGGGGAGGGGGAAACAAATTTAACACTTCAGGGGATTTGGAGATGGGTGGAGGTGTGGATGGATGGATGGGGGGGGGGGGGGTTGTGTATTTTATCAGGTGGGTGGAAGCTGGACCGCTTCACGCGGCGAGACAAGTGGCGGCATTCAGCGAGGACGCGACGCCCGAGTGGAGTGGCGGCGGGGCGGCAGGCGGAGGACGCGGCAGGCGGGCTCTTCAGAAAGCTCACCTGAGGCACAGCGGAGGGCATTGTGTGGGATCCAGGAGCCTCTCCTGCACCCATGTGATGGGCTGGATCGGGGGGGAGGAGGCAGGAGGCAGATGCCTCGAAGGGGGGAAGGCTGAAAAAGCAGAAGAGGGTGAAGATCGGGCGGCGGCGGCGGCAGCGAGGGGGGGGGAAGCGAGAGTTGGCTGTTGTAGGGATGAGCTCCACCAGATAACAGCGCACAAGAACACGTGTCATTGTTCAATTAGACGGGGAGGAAGATCCACGTAAAGGGATATTCCGTAAAGAAAATACACCTTTAAGGTTTCAATGGCGGCATCAATCACTGTAATGGCTGTCGGATTGATTCCTAATGATGATGATGTGAATACTATACACTGTATTGAGGAATGGAGGCTATTTCAGGGGGGAATTATGACCGGACTCAAAGGAAAAGATTGTTTTAGAGGAGCATTAAATCCTGAAATTCATACTTGAGTATTTAGTGGATAAAGCACTCTATTGTCTGGTGTCTATGTTTTGCTTTTTTTGGGTACTATTTAATATATATACATGCTTATATCTGCACATTTGCATCAGAAATGCATCAGAAACTCCAGTTCCTCGCAGGCTGTTTTTTTTCCCACATGTTTAATTTCGTTAAGTGACGCGAACGGATGTCAATACCGGTCTGTACCACTTACCTCGAATGCCTCGTTTGGAGCGGCCGGACAAAGACGTGGCTTTGCTTATGTGACATAATACGGCGGTGCACTTTGTAACCCCTCCCCCCCCCCTCCCCTTAAGCCAGGTCATTTCAATAGAGAGAAAGCCACTGAGTCAGCTCGGCGAGACGATGTCGATAAGGTAATGGCACGGATCGATAGCAAAGATTTGGGCCAGATCTTAATTAAAGAAACAACTGCTGATACAAATGATGTTTTCAATGTATTGATATTGCGCGAGGAGTGGGGGGGGAGTGTGTGTGTGTGTGTGTGTGTGTGTAGGGGGGGGCAAAGGGCGGGTTGGCTGCAGCGGAGCGACTGATCAATGTACTTAACATTAGCATTCCCTTTCATCATGTACCGAGATCACTTAATTCTCCCTCTCTTGTTCTATCACTTTGTCATTCTCTCTCTCTCTCTATCGCTCTCTCTCTCGCCTTCTTAGAAGCATCTGAGGCAACCCATCCCCCCACCTCACAAGGTGAACTTGAAGGTCTACAAGGTTGTGCTTTTATGTGTCTCAACTTCCTGTGGTCGTTGTGCGTGAAGCCAGACACGAATCAAAGACTCCAGGTGAGACCGACGACATCATATTTGTGAATTGTCTTTCGCGCTCTTTTAATTACACGTCGCTAATCTTTGCGGAGAAAAAAAAGGAGCTGTTTCTCTTTCTTCGACGTCCAGGTTAATGATGTCAAATCACTGAAAGGGGATTTTCTTGATTACTCGTATGGAATTGTATCGTCGTCTTTGTAGTTGCTCCCTTGTGTATTGTTCCTTGGAAGAACAGGTTGAAAGGAGGAGCTTGTCACGACTTAGAAGAGGAAAAAAAAATGAACAACCCCCACGTTGTAAATTCCTTATGCAGAAACCAAGACAAGAGAGCCTCTGTTGTCTCCAGGCAACGGAGGAAAAACATACAAAAACTTCAGACGCTGATGCCTCTCGTGAAACGGTGAAACAATAATTATTAAAAGGGAAGCTGAATTGATGGATCCCATTAAAGCTAACACAAAGTCTCCAGAGGCCTCGGCAGCACAAACAGTCCAAAGTCAATAGTGTGATTCCCCAGGTATCTCTGACCAGGACCCAGTTTAAAGAGACATCAATCTGGGATGTCAGTTCCCAGCTAATGAAGCTACAGACGATCAATATTCAGGATACAACGACTACCTTAAATGAAGTACTAATGCTTGTGGAGCTCTGGCAGTGCGGGCTTCCCACAGAGAAGCGTACGCTTAATTAACAGTCATCAGTTGCTGTAAAATCTGGTTAAAATCTGCATATATGTTTTTATACAGGTGTGTTTGTGAATAAAGTTAGCATTTACCTGACAAGCAATGAGTTTGAATCCTTCTTTCGGTGTGTTTTTCTTATGAAATATGAACATGTTCAAAATAAAATTCAGTATAGAAACAAAACTGGGTCAGGTCATGAAATAAGATTAAATAAAATAATCCTTTATTAGTCCCTCAGTGGGGAAATTACAGGATTACAGCAGCTTTGCTCACAAATACTAAGTAATGTAAATAAACAGAACAGTAATAAAACTAAATGTCTATCAAATCTGATTAAAATCTGCATATGTGTTGTCTATACAGGTATGGTTTATGTATTTGTGAACAAAGTTACAATTTACACTCTCAGTGTGTCTTTCCTATGAAATATGAACATTTTCAAAATAAAACATAACTGGGTCAGGTCATAAAATAAGATCAAATAATTCTTTATTAGTCCCTTAGTGGGAAAATTACAGGATTATAGCAGGATTAAATACAGATTAAAAACAGTAGAACAGTAATAAAACAAAATTAAACATCAAGACGAATATTAAATATGCAGATGGAATAAAAAATAAAATTATGTATAAAAGTACTTAAAGTGGATATTGCACATGTGAAGTATTGCACCAGGTGATGAATTAAAGTGTTCACAAGCACATACATTTATCTAACTTCTAATACTGGAACAAAGTTCACATTCCTGGTTGTTTTGAGTGGATTCATCATGCTGTCAGTTTAGCATCGCGCTGCTAACTAACGTCACAGATACATTTTTGGCAATACGCTATTTCCCCTCAACACGCGAACAGATTTTTAACAGCGAATCTTTGTCGACTTTTCAACCCACTGGCGCCAGCACTTTAGGTGAAAAACTGAATAAATGTGATGAGCAAATGAATAATGTATAATTGGCAGCCCAGCTCTCCCTTTGTGTCGTGCACATTCTGTCCAAAAGCTCTGATTTTTTGCTTCTTTTTTTGAACCTTCTTCTCTCATTCTTTTACTTTATGCATCACATGTTAATGCTCCTGAAAGTTTTATCATTCTCTTCCATTATCCTAATGCATGTGATATGTGAAAGCTCCCTAAATCATGTATTAGGGCATTGTGCGATGTAAAACAGACACTGAATTAGACTATTTTGGGGGGTAACAAGGGCATTTGTCTCTGAACTCAGCCGATGCTTTCAAAAGAGAGAGACAGTGGAAAAAGTGTAAAAATATCTTTTTTTTATTTCATCAAAACGTATGTGTGTGTGTATATATATATATATATATATATATATATATATATATATATATCAATGTACATATATTTATATATATATCAATATATGTATACAGATATATACATATTTATATAGCTACATATCACTTGTAAATATATATATATATATATTATATATACAGATATACATTGATATTTCTAGATTTTTATATCTATAAATAGATCTTTATATCTATATATCACTTGTATCATCTCTCTCTCTCTCTCTCTCTCTCTCTCTCTCTCTCTCTCTCTCTCTCTCTATATATATATATATATATATATATATATATATATATATACAGCTGAGGCACTGAATGTGCGACATATATATATATATATATATATATATATATATATATATATATATACACATACATACACATATATATATACAGATATATATATATATATATATATATATATATATATATATATAGATAGATAGATATATATAAATCACTTCTATTCATATCTCTCTCTCATATATATATATATATATATATATATATATATATATATATATATATATATATATATATATATATATATATATATATATATAATTGTGGTTTATAGCCAGTACAGTACACAATCCATTCTGCTACAAGAAAAAAATATATTGTGAGAAAAGAAACAACACACATTTCTCCCCCTAAATTGAATATTCTGCTCCGAGTAACAAAACAACGAGATTAAAGCATCCGAAACATTTTTTGAAATCAAATGCATTTCACACTAAATAACTGAAAGCAGTGTCGTGGATGTAGTGGCACAATCATTACCAGTTTAATAGGCGAGCTAGGTGCGGGAGAGGATTGACTGACACTCTAATACTGAAATAATTTCCACTTTTCCCACCACCTCCCCTCTCAGAGGCGGGGAATTAGTATTATCACATCAAAGGCTTCCTTTAAATGGGTATAAAAATCATTTAAACAGACAGTGGCGGTGATTATTCAAACTAGGTTATTTGCCAGGGTGTGTGTGTGTGTGTGTGTGTGTAATACGGCGGCGGCGTCAAGACAACTTCATTTCCCACTAAATTGCTGTCTGTCACCAGAATAAGTAAATTTGCCACTGTTTTATCAGCATCATTGTGTCAAGTTAGGCGAATACATCAAACAGTCCATCTGATCAACAGGAAATGAACACACAGTGAATAATGCAATGACTGAAAGGGAAGCCGATTGGTCCGCTCATGTGCCGAATGGAAATTTCCTCCATGTTTTTTTTTTTATTTTTCTTCTTCTTTTTAAAGAAGAAGAGAAAAAAAAACAACCTCCGTCTTCCACTGAAATGTCGGCTTATCATAGTGACTCCAAGACTGCATTTATTACCTGTTACCCTCAGTGGCCTGACAGATAAATTGAAAATGCATAATGATTCTGAACCTAAATGTGCACAAACATGTGGGTTAGCACAGGTGGGATGTATGCAAGGCCAACGGTGTGCTACCATATTGTTACGGTGATGTCATGCAGTTTTTTATGATGCCAAAACAAGCTTTTTGGCTCACACGATATCAGAATTCCCTCGCGTAAACATATAACTATACGTTATAAATATAAAATTCCAAGTAAATCCGCGACGGAACATTTTATGTAAGATGTTCAAATGGTTTAAACTTAAAAGACTGTTGTGTTTTCAGTGGCAATGGAGCCCACATTGTATCGCATGTGGGTGAAGACTTCACGAAATGAACAGAACAAGAGAAAGGTTAAACCGAATCTCGATCATGTAACATGTTACTCTACCTCCGACACATAAATATGAGCTCAGTGGGATCGTCCACAGGAATCCAACATGTTGAAATTACCGTTTCTAAAAACTCAAGAAACGATTGTGATACTCCGCGAAAAGATTGGACGAGAGAGAGGGAGGGAGAAAGAGGCAGAGGCACGAAGAGAAAAAGAAAAGAAGAAGAAAAAACACACATAATGGAGTTTGGAGGTCTTTTGTGGAGCCGATATTGTCTCTTAGTTTGATGTTTGCCTCCAGGATAAAAAAAAAAAAGCTCCTCTGGAGTAACAATATACACCAAAAATAAAGAATTGAGCTTGAAAGAAAAAGGGACAACAGCAATAACGGAACAATGGTCCACAATGGCAGGTATTTAACTGCCTTAGGAGAAGAGGGATGGGTTTACGGTCATGTCTCCCAGAATAACGCCTCACAACTAAGGTCATAAGAAATGTTTTCCCCGGCTTTTGAAAACCTGCCTGGATTCATTATATTTTGAGGGGATCGGGGCCAGAGATTCATGAACGGGCGGTTTAACCCCTCCAATTAGTCAAAGTCCCTCTGAGGCATTCTCTATCTTGTGTTGATACATGAGGCGACGGTGACAAAACTGCCCTGAGGTGAGGTGATTCAACTCTGAAGTGAGTTCAAAGCACTCTTGTTAAACTTGGAACACAATACCAATGCTGCCGAGGGTATAGGCATATAGGTGCAGGCAGGCAGCGATGGCCGGACGCTGTATTAAAAACGCCGGGAAACTAAAGAGGAACACGGACGAAGGCATCACGTCACCATCGCACTCGATGTTTAACTGACACGGATGATTGTATGACAATGACTTGACACGAGAGAGGTAAGTCCCAAACCCAAATAACACAGTTAGGTTGTACAATACAAACAAAATAGGCAAGTTTTTGCTGCATCGGACAATACGGAGTAATTGCATTGCCCTAGTTCAGTAGTTTATGGAAGGTACAATAATACAATGTTGCACCCTTTAGGCAGGCAACTCACACATATCTTATATTGGATGCACTTTAGAAATAGATCACTGGGGTGGCCGACACACCTGGCTGTTACAGAGCCGATACACTTATATGCCCAAAGTCAAGAGAGTCAAAGGTCTCAGTCCTGACCAGGAGAACTGCTTTTCTAGCACCCATCTTTTACTCCACTCAAATACTACGTGATCTCAGAGAAAGAGCCTTTCGTGAAATGGCCCAAAACCTCATCTAAACACGGCTGTACACGGTGGTGACACAGTTTAATTAATACAATCATTGAAACTCACCCTAAAGACAGTATGCTTGGCAATGGGTTCCTACACAGCCAGTCCAGAGACAGCAGCTTCCTCTATTGCAGGATGACGATACAGATTCACTTCCAAGGCCGGATATAGATTAAAGGTTCTTAACAGTAAATGTTCATAGATAGTGGTGGATGCAGGGACTACATGGTTGTACGGCCATGGCAATGGCGACCTTTAATAACGGCTGTCTTGCCATAACTTTCACTATAGATCTGAATTTGACGGTGTGTTTCCGGACCTTTTGGAGGCCACCGCAAAATGACCTATTTGGTCATTTAAGTATGAAAATCTTGGTGTACAAAAATGTAAATGACATTTGTTTCACAGTAAGTTACAGTAAGCCAAATTACAGATTTACTGTGATTTGGCTGCCAGTTATTTAATGTGTTTTTTTCACAGTAAAAGTACTTTGTACTTGTCAATGGCTGCCAATTATTTAATGAAATTTAGCCCGTAGTTATTTTTTTTCACAGTAAGTTACTTGTCAATGGCTGCCAGGTAATTACTGTGATTATGCACCTGGTTATTTACGGTGTTTTTTCACAATAAGTTACTTGTCAATGGCTGCCAGTTATTTACTGTAATTTAGCTCCTATACATTTACTTTTTTTTTTACAGTAAGTTACTTGTCAATGGCTGCCAGTTAATAATTGTGAATTTCACAGTGGAGTTTGTTACAATGTAGCCATTTTACTCTCATCTCTACGCAACCGGAAGATTAAACAATTCCGGCAGAATTTGCCCGAGTCTAATCCCATTTTTTTCCTTCCTCACGAGTCTCTAATAGAGATGTCAGGCGAGTGGACATTTTTGCCATTCAAAATGTTATCTCTATCTCAAAGGCTTCCTACTCATCAGTGAGTAATTTCAGACTGTTTCAAGACAATAGGTGAGAGAGAATAAGAAACATCGCCTGGAGCAAATAAAGAAAGTGGTGGGAAGAGAAAATAGAAAAAACAAACATATATAAAGTATAAGGAGGGGGGAGCACGCTGAAGAATGCGAGGAAGATAAATAAGACAGATACTTTGTTTCATTGTCAGTGGCACTCCGGGGCTATTTGAAGCACTTATTTATGCACTGTAAGCAGAACAATACCGGCGAGCAGAAATGATTAAATACAGACTCTTCAAGCAATAGACATCTCATTGTGGTGGGCCCTGGCTTGCCACTGGGCCAGCTTGATAAAAGCACTATGAGCTGATAGCTGATACAATTTGCCGGGGCCGATTTGAATGGGAGAAGCCGGGAGAGAAGGGGGCCGCGGCTCAGTTGGCCCCGTCGCTGACAGCCTGTATAAGCTATAATAAAATCATTAGAATGTAAATGCTTTATTGCAAAATAAGAGCCTCGAGCTAGGGTGACATTATCTGCCGCCACCCGAATGAAAGTGCCGATTAGCATTCCCTGATTCAATGATAGAGGCAACTTATCTTTATTAAAAAAAAAAATTCCAATCGAGTCTTCATTTTTTATGATTGAGTTTTAAGCAAATGTAATATCCAGTTCAGTTTGTGTATGAAATGGTTGGCGGTCGGCGGTTGCCGGGCGGGGAAGGGGGGAGCAGGATGCCCCAGAAATAATTAGTGTACACATTTCTTCCCTACATGTGTTTCATAACCAACAAATTGGATTTCACATTTGACGTGTCACTATCTAATACATTTGCATGAAAATATGGGGCTGAGTTTACAGAATAATTACTGAAAGTGTACACCTCTTTAACATGTGTCTCATAAAAATGGAATTTGATTTGTTTGAATGTGACTATCAACGGTGTTGCCGAATAATTGTTGTGGAATATGAGGGTTGGACTCTGACTTGATTTAGATGTTCGTATTCGTGACACGCACACATTTTTTTTTTCAGCTGAGTCTTTAAGCGGGCCATTGCTTAGTAGGCAGACAGTCAATTCTTATGCAAATAGCCCGGTACTGAGAACGGGATATAATATGCTGTAGATCAAATGTCACACTGGGAGTAAGAGTCTGTGTGATATAAAAAAAAAATGGCTGACTTACATATTGTTCTGTAATATATGCTTCCTAATTTGATATTCATGTTTAATCTTTTAGATGTAATTCCTCCCAATGTACAGCTGTATATATGAAAAGCTGGTGACACATGAGATATCCTCTGAGTTGTTTGGAACATGTCAGGACTCAACTGATTATTATTATATTATATACAGCTGATGTATCTGCTGCCATTCTGATATTGTATCCCTAATCCTTGGCTTATCTTGTAGATATTTGGCAATAAAGTCAGTACATTAGGACGTGAAACTAAAAGTTTTAATTTGGCATGAAGTGAGGAGCAAACTGTTACTCGAGAATGTGTTTTTAAATCTACAAAATACAACATAAAATGTGCACGAGGACCAAAAAATAAAGACTGAAAACACATTTCCTTCCAGTAAAAAAACAATTATTATTTTTATAAGTCAACGAGAACCAACTGCCTATAGGAATTAAGACGTTATGTGAAATAGTGCGTTTCCCTGGAGGGGGACCCTGTGAACTGGAGAACATTGTCTTGGAGGGAGGGGGAACCCCTCTAACCATCGGCGTCGTGCCGGAGAACCACCGTCACAGCTCCACGCTAACGCAGCCACAGAGACGCCTTCGTCCACGCTGACAAGACAACGTGTTGCTTTCGATTGCAGTCAATGTCAAGGGTTTTTTTTTTTTTCAAACACGAAAAACATCCGAGGAAGCGCGCTATTGTTAAGAGCTCAGGGTGTAGTCCGACACAATGCGGTTGTTACGGGGCGCACCCGGAGGATTTGCAGCGGAGTTCATGTTGCCCCCTCTTATAGGAATCACCGGGGTCGTACATCTTGTGGAGTAAATTCACAACAAAAAAACACCCAGACCTCTGCCCTATTCATTGAAGACAAAAGGGAGAGCGGAGTGGGGACACAAATTGGTCCGAAAACACAGTGTAAAAAAAAAGAAAAGCTTACATTAAGCTCAAGGGGACTCGAGGGACCCCGGGGCCAATCGGTTGTACGCGAAGAAGAATGGTGGCGGAGCTAAGGGACCGGGCACCAGTAGATAAATCACTGCCATCATGCAGATTTACTGTGTTGGAGTGAAAAGATAAATGTGTAGAAAGGTCTGTGTGTGTGTGTGTGTGTGTCGGGAACCCTCGTCGCAAGGGCCACACGGCAATGCCGGGGTCAGTGATTGAACTCTACTATAATTATCCTGAGGAGAGAATATTAACTTATAGTCTTTGCGTGAGAAAGAAGACGGTTCATAATTCATTTGCTTGATAGGGCTTGATGGTGCTGGATGTCTCACTGTCTCTCTCCCTCTCTCTCTCTCTCTCTTCCCCTTCGCCTGCATTGTGTTACTGAAATATGACGGCTCCATTTTTATCCTGTCACGATGACAACTGATGGGCTTATTTTCCTGTGGCCCCGGGGGGATGATGAAATAGTAAGCAAACATTCTTTCTCAGGAGGAGAAGGGTGCTCCATCATCGCGGCCGGGCCCGCCACCGCCGCTTGTGTTGTGTGGCAATAACAGGAGGTTATGGGATACAATACACTTGGCCTCCTCCTCAGAGGGCCAACGCGGTAACCTGCCGCTGCGAAGCAGTTTCGTTAGCTCTTTTTTTCATGTCGCTTTTTGCTTTACTTCGCCAAAAGCTTTGGCTATTTGGTGGAGTTTAATCACGGTTTCTTCAAATTACGCAATCTAGATTACGTTGAGTTAGTGTTACGTCTGAATGTAAAGAGTTTGCATGATTACTGATACATCTTTAATATTCACCACAGGTGTTACATAAGTTACTTGTCATTGGCTGCCAGTTATTTACTGTGACTTAGCTATTTACTGTGATTTAGCTGCTAGTTATTTACTGTGTTTTTTTCACAGTAAGTTACTTGACAAGTACTTTGTACTTGTCAATGGCTGCCAGTTATTTACTGCAATTAAGCTCCTAGTTATTTACTGTGTATTTTTTATACAGTAATTACTTGGCTGCCAGTTAATACCGTGCCACATTTGTTACATTGTTGCACTGTAACAAACACTGTACTGCAACACTGTAACAGTGTAACAGTGTTTGTTACAGTGTTACAGTGTAACCCTGTTACACTGTTACATTTGTTGCAACAGATTAAGATTAGTTTTTCCCTCCACTTTTCTGTTTCACAAACTAAATTAACTAGGTGTCAATTCCACATGTTAAAATGGATGTCACGGCCCGAGTCTCGCTGATTTATAGAGAGGCATCTTGTAAAAAAAAAAAAAACCTGACACCCAAGGGCCCATTATTTACACCCCAAGCAGCGCTCCTTCAGCCTCCGCCCCGGCTGTAAGCTGAAAGTACCGGGGCAAGGTTGCGACATTTACAATAGGTCAAAATAACACTGCCACTCTCGCCGCCTGACACTATCACATTCATCTCATTTGAATAACGAGCCACATTGATGGACATTAGCTGAGAGAATGAGGCTGCAGGCACCTCAGGGAGAAAGGAGGGTGAAGGGGGGGCTGAAACACTGTCAGCTCTTATTTTTTTGCCGGGGCCGGTGTGTGTTAACCAACTGTGTGAAGCAGTGGCAGCAATAACAGCGATAAGAGCAGTCCTCCAGTCTGCTGCCGCCGCTCCAGAGTAAACACCATCAGACCCCTCGGTTCATCACCATGCTAACTGGATTCAGACAAAGAGAGCTACAACGGCAGCTGGCGCGGCTATCCGATGACCGCAATCAGACATTATCGCGGCTCTCCGTTGTGTGCGCTCGTCATTTTCCACTGTTGATTTTTTTTGGGGGGGAATTACAAACACACACACACACAGACACTCACACACACGGCGCTAATCCTCATTACTCCATCTTTACGGTCGGTGGAATGTGGAGAACACCCACCTTGGTGTCTTGTGGAGTCGCAGCCAGCGGGGGCTTTTGTCTCCGTTGCTGTAAAGAGGAATGACAGTGTAATGTGATTTGCAGGCCCGATCGCTTCAGCTCAATTAAATTAAGCCCCCCCACAATAATCCATGATGAATGCACACCTACGCCAGTCATTAGGATTCA
Organism: Clinocottus analis; assembly: GCF_023055335.1. NCBI lineage: Eukaryota > Metazoa > Chordata > Actinopteri > Perciformes > Cottidae > Clinocottus > Clinocottus analis. The sequence continues at coordinate 58,907 of NW_027176251.1, read as the reverse complement.
AAACAAAATATGGGGGTTATCATATCGAGGGCACTGTGGAGGGAGCCCCCCCCCCCCCCTCCCTCTTTAATAGATGGTTGCTGATTCATTTAGTAATTTATGTCACAGTGTGTAATGCGTCCAATGTCTGTCGTGCTGCTAATGACAAGTGAGCCTCTCGAGGAGCCTGTTTAACCAAATCCAAGACTGGGAGGCAAAACCACCAACACACAGAACGCCACGAGCAAGAATGGCCAATTTCATATTGGATAACATTATTATTAAGATAATATTGAGATTAACACGATTAAGAATTAATCAGACACTTCCATTTGCACTGCTCTGACTATTTTTTTTTTTACGTGTATCTTGTTTATTGCATATAATATGTATATATGGACGATGAGAGCAATGTGTAATCGAGTCAAATTCTACGTAAATACCAATTCTGATGATTAGCACACACACTGCACTCTGGAATAAACTAAAATATAATTGAATGATGTGGTGAGAAAAAGGGATTTTGACATCTTCCTCTTTTCTTCTGGATGGATTGAGCACTGAGCTGATTTCCAAACGCGGCCAAAGAGGAAAAAGCGGGGTCGGTCGGCGGACGCTCGGCCACTACGTTTTGATTGACAGTGTCATATTTGTAAGAGGGTTATGAACCACAAAACAAGGGTTAAAGGGAAATTGACCCAGCCGTTGACGGGTGACTGATACATTGAGCTGGAGGTCTTTAATCTTGCTGCTGAGCTTACATGAAGCTTATATAACAAATTACAATGCCTACAGGGTAATACATCACCTGATGGATCTCCTTCTGCTCTTCTGTCCTCTCTCTCTCTCTCCTTCTCCTTTTCTTTGCATGAGAGACCTGGGTGGACTCACTGGAATATAGGTTACAAGTACTGTGTTCCTCCGAATATGATCAAGATGGATGATCTGCCAAGTGTGACTAAATTGTGAAGCTGTATTTAGAGAGCTACTATTACCTTAAAGAAGTTACAACTTTAAAACAGTTAGCCCACATTGGATTAGCTCGGATCCAAAACGCACTATAAAGAAATGAGGTTGTGGCTGAAATATTAAAATTAGAAGTGTTTCGACATCAGCAAACAACGGAAATAGTCGATAAACTAAACATCTCTCGCCACATAATATACATTATGTGTATCCTCTCCTAGCTGCTCTTTGCACTCATCTTACAGTAATGTCCCTGAACTCCACGTCAACTAATCAGCTCTGACGTTTGAATCTGATTCCTTAAATCTTTCGGCTATCCAGCTATACTGCGTGTGCTCACTTTGACCACAATACCCAGTCGTATATTATCCGTCGCAGCGGGTCCCAACGCCGTCATTTCCCTTCTGGATCCCTGGCATCAGACACTGCGATGTATACCGGTGATAACGGAGACCTTGTCTGCCTTAAACCGTGTCCTGGCTGCACCTGGAGAATGATAAAATGTACGACTGCTCCGATAAGCCCGCGAGTAGAACAACACTGTCCAGGTGCAGATTATTGGCGAGGCGTAAGCCTCGTCTTGGTATGCAGAAGGAAGGCAGATCCTTTCCGATAGCTCTGCAGAAAGGGATTCGACTTCAGCGCCCCAGCTTTAGATATATTCCGCTGTTCTGATCTCCTCAGACTAGCGTGAGGTCAGAGGTCACCGTGTGCTCTCTTACCGCACTACGGTTTGAAATGCACTGTCAGGAAGTCGAGGTTTGATCACTGTTGGTGCGTTTTTTTCTCTCAAATATAACAAATGACTGAGCACTCGAACGCTGTAACACGGAAATGAAGAAGTATATATATATATATATATATATATATATATATATATATATATATATATATACTGCCATCTCACATAGCTTCACAGCTTATTGGACCATTACAACTGTTGGATCACACAATGTGCGAGTCAGAAGTTTAACTCGACAAAGGTTAGAAAGTTACTTGTGAATACGGAGACTTTAACCTGCTCTGCTTTCCGTGCTTGAAACAGAAGCACTGATCCTGGATCGTTATATCTCAGACGAGTAATTGCCGGTTGCTGGTTGCTGGTTCGGGGTCACGCAGTCAGCAAACTCCTCCGCGTGAAGAAGAGCCGCCTGCAGCTGTTCCGGCGGGCCGGCTAATCAGGCGTTAACCACGGCCAATCCAAGTGCATCTTAAAGCGGATGACAGCGCCGTCGGACGTTTCCATAACCCGGGGACAAAAGCAATCGATGGAAAAGCAACTGTTTCAGATGGTGGATGTGTAGCTTACTGTACGTGTTAGCATTTTTGGCTTCGCCCTCAGTATCACTGATGCATAGAGATCGAGCCGCGGATAGTTCTCATGTTACCAGCTCAACATGAAGCTTTTCATTATACAAGGTAACTTTTCTAAGGATGCACAACTCATACGATACGATATGGGAACCGATTAACGTGAAAGAGTAGGTATCATGTATCTGAAAACAATTATATGATATCTGAAGAATATGTTCCTATTCCTAAATTCCTTTGCATTTACAGATTCCTGTTAAAGTGTGTGTGTGTGTGTGTGTGTGTGTGTGTGTGTGTGTGTGTGTGTGTGTGTGTACATGTGTTCATCACATGGCTGTCTGAAACTTTTTCGTTTCATGAGGTCATTCGAGAATGTCAAAAATATCAATACCGAGTTCAAAATCACAATTGTAACGTGTTACAATTGTGTTATTATCCAGTTATTCATTAAAAAAAACCTAACACAATGTATTTGCTTATTGGAACAAGTTGGATCTGCTCTTCTTCTCCATTGATGGTCAATTGTCTAAGCCCTTTTCAATCTTTATTTTTGTGATAACCAGAATAATAATCACAAGATCCAAAAGCATAATTTTGACCCAGCCAACCAGAACATTCACAATTATTTAAAAAAAAAACATCACATAAATACTCAGCCCGAACTTTAAACGTGAAAAAATTATATGAATTTACTTAAAAATTACACGCTATCACGAAAGGTTGAAATCTAAAATAAGAGGTGAAATGCGTTAACTTGTTGTCCAACAATACGATTCCGGTGTGCAGACAAAGGCCCCACATCTCCTGAAACCAAATCCCCCCTCCCACCCAAGTGCACGGATGCCCGGGACCATCTCTCTTACCCCCGTCTCTCAACAGCTTTTCAGAGGTCTAAGTATAAAATAGCGAGGTGCACTAACAGTATCTGTCCATTGCAGGATACATATAGAGGGTACGTGGGGAGGCTCAGGTAAGAACTTGCATCAATCTGTCACTCACTTCCCTCGGGGGCGATAAGAGAAATTCCAACAGAGAGATAACGCCAGACATTCAACTTAATTCCGAAAGGAGGAACTTTTCATCAGTGGGTTCACATATTAGCTTTCAGAAAAAAAAAAATGGAGTGCTGTGAGTTTCCTTTTTTTCCTCCTTTTTGCTTGCAATGCACAGTCCAAGTATATAAGGATGACATCGTGAACCCGAGCGCTTACAATTCCAGAGCAAAAACTGGCCTTTCCTATATTTTTCTATCACCATTTTTTTTTTTTTCCTATCACCATGTTTCCTCACTTGAAAGAAAACGTGTTAGATAACGCGGTGACCAGACCCCTTGGTGGTATCTCTACGCGTTGGGCTCAAACATAACAAACTGTGTAAGAAGTTTCGAGGTCAACCAAAGTCTCCTTCAGGCTCGGCTGCTTTTCTGCAGCGATGCTCTGCACGGAGGTTTTGCTTTGCTTGTGTTTTTTCTGCCGATGAGACATTGTTTTAGTCGCCTGTCGTGAATTAATATCATGTTTTCAAGCTGTGGGACTGAAAGGTGGGATATGTTTTTTGTCAAAAACCAAACTCAGATCCCTGAAGAAACAAATGAGAAGTAGTTTTTTTAAATGTGGATTTGTGTATCGCTAATTTTCAGCATGCACAGGCTCTGTTTAAAATTCAAAAATGTCGAGTAATTTGATTTCACGAGGCACAGCTGGCGGCAAATAGGTGCTAATCATTCACAAATCCTTCTCAGTCACACACATTAACCCAGAAAACGTGAAAGTCCTCACAGCTGAACGGGTGCTCTTAGTGTTTTAGTTGAGTCGTTTTCATAATTTGTTCGGTTAAAAGAGCAGATCCCTTTTGCATCCATGTACTTCCAGCTTTTGTTTGTTTGTTCATTGTCAAAGACAAAGAACACTAATACAATTCAAACAAAACACACTGAAGTATGCTACTCTGCAAAATGTCTGTATATCACAAAAACTGTCTCTTTCAGCATAAAACACATTGTTCCGCACACGCGCGGTGAATGAATGTTTGACATCATCAAAACAAAAATCTGCCAGCCCATCCCTGAGTGTCCTTAAGATGTATTTTGCAAAGACTCTGCAAAAGAAACAAGCTACTGCAGGGGGGGGGGAGAAAAAAAAACAAAAAAAACTGACATCGTCATGCGGAAGACCGGCCCCGTTCTATACGGAGACAATTGATTAGCTCCGTGGTGCAGCGATAGCCCTTACTCAGCTGGGGTGGAGTGTAAGTGCTAGTCTGGCTGGTTTTATTTTGGAAGGATCATATGGATCAATACGACATGGCACATTTAGGAGACCCCTACACCGCACCCTGGGACCGGAGAAGGCAAGAACAGAAACCCCTCGCTGCACCAACACCCCTTTTCTTTGGCTGATTGGTGGGGGGTTGGGGCAGTGACGATAAAAGCGGTGCATCCTCCAAACACTCTTGTTCAAGTGCATGACCCAACCGGAAAGGATTTTTTTTTTTGGGACTGAATCTTGTATTTGGTCTTTGTGTGTGTGTGTGTGTGTGTGTGTGTGTGTGGCACTTGTCTCTCAGGTTTATGGTCGTAGTAAGTCAGATACAGAATATAACTTTAGACCTGGGATTTAATGCGTTAGTTTCCTTGCAGCGCTTTTAACAATCAAGATGTCTCCCCTGCAAACAAAGACTTATGTGCAGGTGGGGAGCGCAGATAAACACTATTAAAAGTGACAGCAGAAATATACTGTTGTTGTTTAAGATCCATTACTGAGTATTATTTTTGGAGAAACACAAAGATTCACAAAGGAAAAAGTACATAAATTTCAGGCTTGACTTTTTTTTTTTTTTTACCATATAGTGCCTCATAAAGGTTGTCAGAAGAATATCTAGAATTTTTTTTAAAAAAAGGTTAGAATTATTTTTTTTGCCTGAATTTGACAATTTTGTTTTAGCGCCTTAATAACTGCAAAATATCACACCTTCAAAAGCCACTATGGTGCCCAGGCTGTGTCATTTAAATGTGTTTAATGACTCATTTAGAGCACAAAACACAAAGGGGGACCACAATTAAAAGCCCGTAGTACTAGTAAAAGCTGCTGGGGGCTGAAATTAGACTTGGCACAAGGGTAATACATTTTCATTGGGGTCACCACTGCTACAGAGGCCTCGCTAATATATTTCTTTATCTTTTCAACGTGTTAAAAACAGCTGTTTGGGGCTGTCGCAGATAATTCAAGTAAAGGCTTTTTTTTTTTGTCTATGTGGGCAAGCGGGGGGAGACAATGGAGACCCATCGATTGGAAGAGGGGCTCGACATCCTGGCTTCTTGTCAGCTGAATAAAAAGACCATTACCCCTTCAGCTCCGGGTTGATATACAGCGCCGGGGAAGAAAGAATTAGGACTTTTACTTCCTGCCCCATCAACCCGTTTCTCCCTTCTTTTTTCTCTCCTTTCTTGTCTCCTTCTCTTCAGTCTGTCCTATAATCATCGCAATCTTTTCTACATTACCAGACCGAGTTTGGGAAACAATAGAGTGAGGCTAATAACTTTTCCTGGAGCGGCAGTTGTTGTTCTGTTTTTTTGCCAAGGGGGGAAGAAAAGGGGGAAGAAGTGTGATGATAAAAGGACGATGGCCTCGGTCAAAGGTCGGCCACTGTGATCTTATTGTCGTTCCTTTTGGCTCTTTTAAAGAAGAGACCTCTGTATGTCATTACCCCGGGAAGGAATTCAACCTATTTCTCTGAAAGGTTTCGAATAAATAAAGACTGTTGAGAGCCGGGAAGACGAGGAATGACGTATACATGCATACACTTTGTTTATTAATGGGATGATTAAACAATATTAAAACAGATTTTCCAACATTTTCTAGTTCTTTAAACCGTCTTACCCCAGTGTAACCTTAAGGGTCATCCTGTACCTTTTGTAATGCTTTATATGAGTACGCATGTATGCATCAAAACACAGAGTAAGCCTCCTACTTTGGATATGGATTATGTCTCATATATCTAAGTTGATATCTTTCCCCTCACACTCAATCGCCAATTTGATTAATACACTTTCCAATTTTCTTCGAGATACTTTTCCCCACAAAGAGGAGAGGATCCATTTCGCCCGCAAGATCGAAAGTTAGAAGCCGCGGCATAATTGATGACCTCCCGGGACAAACGCTCTCATATTTATCACCACCTGACCTTTCCTCTGATCTCATCCATCATAAATTAAAGTTGTACAGCGGTGGCGCGGCCCTTCGCTCCTCTCTCGGCACAACCTTTTGTCCAGAGGTCCTCTCCTCCGCATCATTTGGAGCTGTTGGAAAGGGAGCGGCTTTAAAACCTGCAGTTCAGCACCTCTGCTGTTCGGGGCAGATGGTCATCACCGAAAGCATCTGTCAAACTCAGGCCCCCTCGCTCGCGGGCCGGACCGAGTTCTTCCCTTCCCTCCTTGCTCTTCTCTTTCCTCACGTCTTGTCCTTTTCTCTTCGTTATCATCTGAGCATTTAACGTCCAATAAAACCTTTTTTTCCTTCTCCTTCATCTCGCTCTATCTGACAATGCCTTTTTTTTTCTCTTCCTTGCTACCTATTCTCAGGTTCATGCTCATGCTACTTTTACATGAAACGATGCACTTCTGACTCACATCTGTCACAGTCGGTAATTAACCCTGCTTAGAGTACACACACACACACACACACACACACACACACACACACACACACACACACATATATATAAAGGAAAACAAATACAGCAAAGTGAGAGAGAATAAAGAAGAGAGGTTGAAATTGTTTACAGATTAAATTTTAAAATTCACCTCAACGGTACAAAACTCACAGGCTAAGAAAGTGCAAACAGTTAGAAGTATGATCATTCATAACTGTCTTCTGAGCATAAGCAATACTGCCGGTTCACTTTGCTGACATGTACCTGAAGCGTCAGAGTCAAAATTGCATCCCTCTCACTTCTCCCTTTCTCCCTCTAAAGACCCTCCTCCTCCTCCTCTTCCTCCTCCACACACACACACACACACACACACACACACACACACACACACACACACCATCCCCTCACTAAAGGCAGCTATTAATATTGATGAGAGGTAGGGCATTAATGTTAAAACTGAGCTTTGGGGCAGAGCCCTTATGACTCCACTGTAGTGATTAACACAAAGCAATGGAATAATTTATCATTTGCGCCATATTAGCTGGGTGAATTTTCCACAAAAAAAAAAAAAAATCCTCAGAGAGGAGGTCAGTAATTATGGGCTAATATCTCCCAGCCAATTATGGATTTTTATGTGTCTGGCTTAATGATGGGTAAAATCGGTATTGTATTGATATAGAAAAACATGCATTTTAAACATCTTGTCAAATCACCCCGGGTCACATCAAGTCATTAGTCTTGCAGTTCTGCGCCTCTCTTGTGTTTCTATTATTGTTTCAAGATATGGGGGAGACACGGAAGTCACTATGAGGGAGACACGAAACTTACTATGGGGGAGACACGGAAGTCACTATGAGGGAGACACGGAAGTCACTATGGGGGGAACACGGAAGTCACTATGGGGGGAACACGGAAGTTATTATAGGGGAGACACGGAAGTCACTATGAGGGAGACACGGAAGTCACTATGGGGGGGGACACGGAAGTCACTATAGAGGAGACACGGAAGTCACTATGAGGGGGACACGGAAGTCACTATGAGGGGGACACGGAAGTCACTATGGGGTGACACGGAAGTCATTATAGGGGAGACACGGAAGTCACTATGGGGGAGACACGGAAGTCATTATAGGGGAGACACGGAAGTCACTATGAGGGGGACACGGAAGTTGCTATGGGGGAGACACGGAACTCACTATGGGGGGACACGGAAGTCACTATGAGGGGGACACGGAAGTCACTATGGGGGTGACACGGAAGTCATTATAGGGGAGACACGGAAGTCACTATAGGGGAGACACAGAAGTCACTCTAGAGGAGACACGGAAGTCACTATGGGGGAGACACGAAACTTACTATGGGGGAGACAGAAGTAGCTAAGGGGGAGACACGGAAGTCACTGGGAAAGTGGTACATAGTCAACTCATGTGTCATCTTTACAACAAGTGAAATCATAATTTTTCTTAAGGTTTTTCAAATGTCGTTATTCTGTTTGTCATAAACCAGATTTTTTTCAGATTGATATTGTATTGATACAGAAAAACATACATTTTAAACATCCAGTCAGATCACCCCGGGTCACATCAAGTCATTAGTCTTGCAGTTCTGCGCATCTCTTGTGTTTTTATTATTGTTTTAAGATATGAGGAAGTCACTGGAAAAGCGGTACAAAGTCAACTCATGTCTCATCTTTACAAAAAGCAACAATAGGGCCAAAAAGACAATGAAATCATAATTTTTTCTCAATGTTTTGGTTTCAAAGGCCCTTTTTCTGTTTATCATAAACCAGATTTTGTGATTACGCTTCACGTCAAAGCACTTATTCTCTCCAAATTAAGATAAACCTTGCAATCTTTTTAAAGCCGCACTTCAGCAGCCTTTTGTGAGGCAGCGACGGCGACGGAGCAACTCGTATGTTTATACATTGTCATTCAGTGCATGACTACCCCGCACTCCCACCAGAGGCAGCCTACAAGTGACCCCTGAAAAGAGGGGGTCAGGGAGTAGGTCGTGCGGAATGGCCCGGCTGTTGGCTCCGACACTCTCTGACAGCTTTAAGTAGATCTCTTTTTAGCCATTTATTTGGAGGGTCCGGGGGGAGAGAGAGAGTGAGAGAGAATGAAAGAGAGCATGACTTCCCCCTGAAAGGGAAACTAAGACTGTGATGCTGGAGCAAACTTTACTTGCATGTCAGAACATGTTCTCTGATCTAATCCCTCTCATCTTTAACATTGCAGCGTCATTTAATAAGATAACTCTTTAATATGGTTTCAAACGTTGAAACACATTACTTTTTCAACACAGCTACCGCTACTGGTTGCAAGCAGTGTGGTTTCCCCTGTGACAAAGTCTTTCCCAGGCTCCTGTGGTGCTCCTGAACATTGATCTCTTGTTGCTGGATTTGTCACAGTGTTATTGCCCCGGCGAGGTTTCTCTAAATGTCTGGTAATTTCGAGAGTGAAAGAAGTGTTAATGTCTTCATGGATTGTTCCAGTTGTTCTTATGATTAGCAAACAGTTTACCCGTACCCGCGTGACTCCTCCCTCCCGTTCCCGTCGGTCCTCCCGGGGCTCCATCATTGTGTATTATCGCTGCTCCGTTTGCCTCACGTCTTTTTTGACTTCCTTTTTTTCTGCCCGTAATGATTACTGAGTGGCCAGTTGGTTGTTTAATTCTGATTATTTGTTCTGATTGCAACACAGTTGGCTTCTAGTTTCAATGCCAACAGCTTTGCTGAAGATTATTCAGACTTTGTTAGCCAAACATGACTCCCAAATACACCAGCAATCACCAATATTTGCCTCCTTGTGGTGTAGGAAGGAGCTTTAAGAAATAAAATAAAATACCTTCTGCATTTTTAAAATGCAAAACTGAATTTGGGCTTTCAGTTTGGTAGCAGTGTCATGATGTGCAAAGCTTTGTTGAAGTGTGTTGGTTTCCTTCTTTCAACGTGAAGATTAACTTTATTAACTGAACAAACCAGTGGGGTTTTACTATCAACTTGCCTTCCTTTTATGACGACGATAAAGAAGAAAATACTTTTAATACTAGCATGTTACAGTTATACTGATTGCCGTCGAGTGACAGAATGTCCGGCTTTATTTCCAAAAAGGAATTCCTTGTGATATTTTAATAAATTAATAATGAACTTAGAGAAAGGAGACCAAAACAATGAGCGCAACAGGACACATGACTTTCAAAATAAGCACCGGCCTGAGATCAGCACTCATAAGATATCTATTTATCCTTGTTAAAATGCAAATATACATTTTAAAGACCCCATGCACTGCACTGAGGCCCTTGATCACATGGTATTAAAAAAGCCTGAGCATCCACACCAAAGGCTCCCAGCACAGAGTGCACGGGCACCTCACAGCGGCACTGCTCCTGTATTCAGAGTCCGGTCCGATACTCACTTGTCTTTTGTTGTATAATGCATTTTTATCTCCACTGCACCGGCAGGCCATGGATTAGCATTATAGATTCTAATTTGAAGTCTTGTCACTGCTCCCCTTGTCTAGAATTGTAAGTGCAAGGGGCCGCCATCTGCTTGCAATAATGAGCCTGACAACCCTGGTAAATGTGCTTTTTACTATCTTAATGGCCGGCGTATTGATCTTAATGGTCGTAGCGTTGGCTTGTTCTATCAGTCAGAGGGAAACAGTGGGGCACGGTGAGCAACACCACTCCGCATCTAACAGATTTGTTGCTCCTCGGCAGCCCTCACGGCCACTTCATTGATATCATTAAGTCGCCATATGTTTCGCTAATTCACCGCAGTTTTTTCGGATGCCGTGCATAATAAGACACGCTCACCGTGAACTTGCTTCCGACACTGTGACAGGCCGTAAAGAATTTCACCCTCTCCTCTTCCGTCTCCTGTGATTGTGTGAGTGTGTGTATGTGTGTATAGAGTGGTGTGAATGTGGGTGTGTGTTGGAGTTTTTCTTTCATTGGTAAGGATACTTTTCTTGGATAGTTTTATTCCTATATGTGTTTCCCTTTACACAAACAGTTATACATATTAAAGGTTTTTACCAGACTTTTTTAGTTTTTTAATCCCATCTCATTCAACAGTTCCTTCCCACTTTACCATATATTATTTTTTGTTATCAGATTTCAACTTGCTCCACATTAATCAAATTTCCCCAAAAGAAACACAACCACCGATGCAACAATATGCAATCAAATGGCGCCCAACCGATATTTCTATGGCTTTAGTCTGCACCCATTTGTAAGCTTCAATTCAACCCAGCATGTTTGAAGTGCTGGGAAAAGATTCATCACAAAGTCTCATTTGTAACATCATTGACATGGCAATAATGACCCTTTGGCAGTACCGAGTAATGGGTGGCTCTGCCCTTTGACCCCCACCAATGAACACATTTAGTTTAGGCCGGCGCTCAGTGATTTATTTCTGACAATATTATGGCTTCTGAAGTCGTAGAGCCGGACACATCGGGCATTGAATGGGACAATCATTAACTAGGCAGGACATGGTTCACTTTTACTCTCATTCCACTCTGTGAAGTTATTTAGAATTCACACACCTTTCAGATTGCTACTGGTTTATGGAGAGAAACTAATGGGACCGCATTGACTGCCGTCCAAATAATGTGTTCTCAACTCTGAAGTTGGATGTTAAGAGATTTGTTTTGAATGTATTAACAGAATATGTTCCTCCCCCTCCAAATCCGCCTGTGCAAATATGTTTTCGCTGTTACTCCTTAAACATGCGGGTGTTTGATAGAAAATGTTGTTTTCATTCCTGCAAACAGAAACAAGCTGTGCCTCTCACTGAGGAGATCTATGCAACAGCTGTCTATGTCGAGAGGTGGAGGAAGCCAGATGTAGTAAATTGTAAATTTTGTTATTCCAAATAAGTAAAATACTGCGTTTGGTACACATATATCTTCATTGCATATCCAAGGAATCATTTGAGATGAATGTTCACAGTACAGGTGGTGCATTGTATTGATTTGTGAGCATTGACAAGTTGCAGGCGGGGGTCTTCATATAATGAATGACCTCAAAAATTAGCTGTTGCACAAACTATCACAGCCTGTCACGCGTGTACGGGTCGGCCGCAGTCGAGGTAGCACGAAGGTGGTGGACAACCAAGGAAAAGGTATAGGAAGAAAGAAAGAGTCCCGGAAAAACAGAAAATATAGAGAAGTGGGGAAATAGATAGACTCTAAGAGAGAGAACAGAGAGAAAGAGAAGGGAATGGGTTTAGGTGTCTATAAACAAATCAACACATCTATCACCCAGGGCCTCCTGTAAGGGCCATTGGGTCACTGGTGTGTTTGCACCGATCCCATCACTCACTCAGAGTCGACAGGCCGGCCATTCCCAACCCACCGCAGTCTGCTTTTCCAATCCAGTCAACAAAGCCCCGGCCCTGGCACTGTCTGTTTAGCTAGAGGGGAAAAAACTGTCGAGAAAAGTAAGACGAATGAGCTGCCCTGATTGACTATTTCCTTAGATACTGAATCAATGGGCTTATTATCACCAGCAATTACAGTACTAATACAAACAGATGCTTGGGGAAAGACATCTGCTTAGAGAGATGAGACAACTAGATTTCCAGTCAATAGAGTGAAGAAAGCTCTGCTCTCCCTGGCCCTTAACAGAGGTATTTGTATTCATGTGAGACCCAGGAGCAAATACAGAACAGTGCACACAAACACATGCAACACACATACAGATATGGAACGGGCTCGAGATATTTATTGTCGCTGAATAACAATTTATTTGAAATAATAATGCCTTCCAACACAAAATGGCAACGCGGCCATTTTCCATCTCCGTCCATTTATTCATAAACAATTCAACCAGATGTATCAATTACCTTTAAATAGCCTGTTTTTTGAAGAAAACGGGGGGAATTAGTTCAAAAGGGACAACCTAGTTTGTACGTTATATTCAATAAATAATACTTTGATCATTATAGCTTTGAAGTGATGCGTTATTATAGGTTTTAATTGTCGTCATGAAATGTTACAGGTGTGAAGCCCAGGTTTAAAGGTGGGTGTGGTCTGAACCAGGTTGTTGGAAGGAGGGGGGCAAGACCACCCCCACCTTACCCCCACGGCCCAATTTGGCTGTTTTGACTCCATTACAAGATGGCCTCTCGTTCTGTTTTTACACTATTATCTTCTATCTTTGAGGGAAACATACTCATTATGTATCTTCTTCACTTATCTACTGGCTACTACTTCCGATACCCTTTTCTTTTTCTCTCTCTCAACAATAGCTTGCCTAATCCCACAGTGGCAAAAATATTTGACCAGGAGAACAAACATGGCCGCCGTGTCACGTCTTGTTGAAGGAGAATAAAAAAAAAAAAAAAAGGAGGATCTGCTCCGCTTCACTTCCTTATTATGATGTGATTCAGTCCACGGACCTCTACTAAGAGCCCCGACAGAGACACAATCATTTTTAACACTTTCCCCTCTCTCTCTCTCCGCCATTATCTGTCTCCGACAATAGCCTCGGCTCAACACCTCTCCTCCCATCGCGGTTGACAGTGAAACCAGTCTATGGGGTTTCAAAGGGGAGTGAGGCATATCATTGGAGCTCAGGCCATGCAAACAGCAAGAGGGCCCCATTCAGAAGGAGCTCTGATGGACGTGGTGCCACTTGAAGAGGACATGCCTGACTTGCCGGTCCCTGACAACCGTCTGTGTTTGCCAGGTGGAGCATTGAGGGGCTGTGCCGTCCTTTTTTGTCACGGTCTGCTCCGTTACCGTTTTTCCACGCTGCAGGGCCCTCGCTATATGCCACCGCGGCTAGCTCGCTTGCTAGCTCCACGCCTGAGCAGGTAGCCTTCAGGAAGGTAGCCGTGCAGAAAAGGTCCGTCCCCCTTTTTTTTTCCTTCCTCCTCTTTCTACGCCGTTTCTCACATTTAATTATCTGATTTCTTCTCCTTCCCCGTGGCTGGGAGGAGAAAAGAATTGGCCCCTCACGCCTTCTTGCTGTGGAGAGGTGTCGATTGTTCTCGCTAAAGCCCACAGAGGACCGAATGAAAGGACACCTTCTTGTTTCACATCACATATTAGACCGCGCCGCACAGGCCCGAGTGTTTGCGAGCACTGGACCTGTGTTTGGAGTCAATGAGGAGAGCATTTCAGCCGTGTCACCGCCGAATTTTCCGAGAGAAGGGGAAATCTTTATTTGAGGTCTGTTGCTCTAGAAACCAGGCGTCGCCTCCTCCTCCTGCTCCTCCTGCTCCTCCTCCTCCTTCTTTCACGTCGTGGATTTTGGGTTGACTCTGAACCAGGATACTGTTCTCTATGAAATCAGATATCATGATAGCCTCGACATCCAATCGGCAGAACAGAAATGTAATCAAGCCGAACATGTTTGTTAAGTTAAACATGTGACTGTGTTTATCGTCACCTCTTGAATGTTTGATGCATCGCATTTTTATTTATCCAAGTCACTGTGTGCTCCATATACAGTGCTATTCTCTGAGGTTTTTCTCATGCAACCTTCTTTAGTTTCCTCCATGAACCCACAGTGTAGTGACCTAAAACACCAGCACATCAGATGAATAGACCCGGAGGAAAATTAACCCCCTACTTATGAGGCGATTCCATTTGAAAATCACCTAATTATGTGATTATGTCATTAGGAATAGGGGGGTGGGGGGTGCATTTCAAAAGCCCCCAGTGAGTCTGTCTGTGAAATAAAAGACGCAAAAGGACCTTACAGGTAATTAATCCATTTAACTCCCCAGCTCCAGCTCCACATGCCACAGCAGACAACACAGCGGTCCCCACAGAACAGACCGAGGAGGGAAAGAATGCCGGTGGATTGCTTTACAGGAGTAGCCCTTTGAAATATATACATAAATGACAAACGTACCTTTCTTCTGAACCATGAGGCGCATTGGCAAAGTCCATTTTCGCAAAGTCCATCCCTCTCTCTTTCTCTGTTGTGGGAGGCAGACTTCATGTGGAGGTAATTATGGGTTTATGTACTGTACCAGGAATACGGCAGAACAAGTCGCCGCACAATGGTTATAATGACGGCGCGCTGATTGCCATGCAGCACCGATATCGTATCATATCTTATGAAGTAGACTTTTTATTTGTGTTTCAAGTTTACTGTCGTCTAGAATTAGACTCTTAAAAGGTAAAACTATTGATTCACGGACAGGTCATGTTACGTAATGTTATCATTTACCCGGTGGGAATTCATATTAGCGGAGTGAAGGCCCGATCGCAGTTCATCTGCGGACATCACACGGAGCGCTGTGTCCCGATACAGGCACGTGGAGCATATTTCCTGCCCGATCAATGGACCTGGCATCGCAATAACGCGCGCATAGATAGTCAATATTTAATTCTCTAAATGCAACTGGTAGTTGCTGTGCAGCTCGGTTAATTAAGGGGAGCTGATTTATAGCAGGTCAGACAACAGGACTGCGCCCTGTAAGGAAAATAACGACATAAGATTAAATTACAAACAGTTATATATCGCCACCATCGACAGGATTTATGGTATAGGTTGCAATAAAATGCTGGTTGATAAATCTTAATGGTGCTTGTTATTAATAAGGCCTTGAGGGAGGGCGCTGCAGTGTATACAGTTTGATAATGTTGTCAGTGGTATTACAAGAAAAGCACATTGGTTGTGAAAGTGAAGTGCAGCAATGCATGACTGACAATTTTGGGGGGAAATATGTCTAGCTCAGGTGTTATTATAACAATAACTTTTTTTTAATAATAATAATTGGATGTTTTTGTAACTCAAAGTGGAAATAAAACACAAACATACATTATTATTATGGTATTAAAGCACTGTCCATGCAGATGTAGTACAGCAGGGCATTGCCACGATACAGTACAGCGGAGCCAAGTCTCCAATGAAGCATCCTGTGTGCTGTAATAATTCACCCAGGCTGTCCTTGTCAAACCACCTGGCCTGAAGATAAATATGTCATTTTTTATGGCCCCCATCAGAGTCCTGAACAGATTCATTTGAGAATAAAAACAGGATTCCCTCTCCCAGTAAATCCATCAGCTGTGATGAACAGTCATTTAAAGTGAGTGCACAACTGTTGACATTTGACTTTATGTGTTCAGTAATTCTATTTGAGAAGGCCTCTCGCTGTACGTCCTATACTTTGTGTAGAGCGATGGGGGGAAAAGTGGGCTGGACACACCGGTCCATTCTATAATGTCAGAAATAAACATATGGGTGTTCATCAGAGTGGCGGCCAGTGGAAAAGAAGCTTGTTTGCCTGGTTGTTTTGGCGTACATTGCTCTGTAGAGACTACCAGATCCAGCTATATGTTAAGCTATTTTTTATAAAAAAAATTAACTTATGTCCAGTAATTCTATTTGAGAAGGCCCTCGCTGTACATCCTATACTTTTTGTAGAGCGAGGGGGAAGTGGGCTGGACACACCGAAATAAACATATGTGTGTGGAAAAAAAGCTTGTTTGCCTGGTGGTTTTGGCGTACAGTGCTCTTTAGCGCCTACCAAATCCAGCTATATGTTAAGCTATTTTGAAGCATCTTCAGTATTATACATATACAATGGGGTTTTAGGAGGTATTCATTGACCCTATAAACAGTCATTTAAAGTGAGTGCACAACTGGACATTTGACTTTACGTGTTCAGCAAGGCGCTCGCTGTACGTCCTACACTTTGTGTAACATTAGTTTTGTGGCATATAGAGAAGAGGATGTATAAAATCTGACACCCAGAGGAAAAGTTTGAGCTCCGTTGATGTGCAGTACTTAGCGATGATGAACCGCCCCGACCACAGGCCTCGGGGTGTCCGCAGGTGCATTTTTGAGCCAAGCTCCAACAGATTGGCAGAACAGTGTGGTGTAGGCCATTTGGCACAGACTACAGTTCACTTGCTCCATAGGGAGAGACTCCCTGACCTTATCCCTCACACTCCCCCTCTATTGCATACAACATTTACATCTTTATAATCCCCCATCTCACATTTAGTTATCCCTCTAAAATCCTGTAAGTCACGATACAGCCAGAATTTGCTAAAAGTTTAATATTAGACTACAAAAATAATATGATAAATACTATAAAATACTGGTATTTTGCTTACATTGCATGTTCAATTATTCCAATCCATCATCCAAACTGCTTTTTGTTCAATTTTTTTTAATCATAAATGTAACACAAAAGGCAACAAATGCTATTATGCTGTATTCAGCCACTTTTTTTTTTTTAATCAAATACATATAAATGAAACGTTTACAGTTTCTATCATTGCGATATAAGGATGTTTTGGAAACCTGAGTAAATGCTGTGAATCCAAACTGACTACAGATGCAGTACTTTGCCACAAGAAGCAACTTTTCAGTGCAACATTTTAAAGGTTATTGCATTGAGTATTTCCTTTGACCCGGATGCATGAGTTTCACTGTGAAAGGGTGATGTTTTAAAAAAGGTTGTGGATTAAAGAGAGGATCATTATAAACAAGGGGTTGTTCATAGGACACATGCATTGGTTGCTTATACTGTATGTTGCTTATACTGTACCTATGTGTTTTCCATTTGAGTCTCTTAGAGCTGTTATTCATCACATATCACCCTTTGTAGATTTGCACAAAAAAAACAAAAAAAAAATTTTTGTTAAAAAAAATTATATATATTTATATGAATAAAAAAATAAAAATGTATATATATTTTTTTTTTCTTCCCAAAAAAAAAAAAAAATTTTGTGCAAATCTACAAAGGGTGGTATGTGATGAATAACAGCTCTAAGAGTGTAAGAAATGAAAACATTGAAAGTTTGTTCACACCGTTCCATTCAGCACTTTTTGGGCCTGAAGCCGAATTCTCCTGATACAAAAAAAAAATACAAAAAACAACCAATAGCCCATTAAACTTAGTCACATTTTAATCCAGCAATAATATACCTGCACGTGGTCTGAAGGCCATTTGATTCACAGAGCACCAAAGCTTCAAAACATCCTTCTAACATGTCTCCACAGCACCCTGACCCGGCGCTGGCTCGAGGAATCCAGCGTGGACACGAGGACGTCGACAGCAGAGAACAGCCAAAGGACACCGTGGCAAACTTGGCGAGGTCAGAACATGGACTTTGTTTTTTTTTAATTCATTCCTATAACTTCTCTGTCTGCCATGTCCTCTTTCTCTCATGCTTTTTTTTGTCATTCCCGCTGCATTTCTTTGCCCTGCTTACACATTCAAAAATGCTAAAACATGGTCATTCAGGGCACAGAAACCTGCTAAAGGGGACAGCAGGGAAGACTCAGCCTGGTGGTTGACGAGCACGGCACCAAAAATAGACAAGCTGCATTCTGGCGAGTAAGTTAGGAAGGTAGAGAGGAGAGAGAGAGGTTCCTCCTCCCCTGTCTGGACTGAGCTTAGCTATACCTCTCACCTTGCAGTCTCTCTTTATCACTTAATCGTTCTCCATCTCTTTCTAACTCTCTCTTTAACTCCTTTTCACTCACGTTCACCCTCCTGTCAATTCGGGTCCTCTTTCAATCTCCTCGCCCACTCTCCCTCTCTAATACTCTGAAAACTACTCTCTCTGCACCTCATTCTCTCCCCGAACACTCTCTCTAGCATTTACCAGACAGCCCCGTAGTGACTGCTGGGCTGTAAAATGGCCATATGAGGGAGAGAGAGCAGGAGAGAGGTGTTAGATTCTTGACAGCGGGGTCTCCCATTATCTCTGTAATCTGGTGATAATTAGAATTAGTGCTCGGGCACCCCCGGGGCGAGACTTTCAATACCTCACAATGTCTGTAAATGACCTAGAGGTACACTCTCTCTGCAAAACACACACACACACACATGCGCGCGCACACACACACACAAAATCCTTGACCTAACCCTGCTCTGTACACCTCACACATAGGCCCTCAAACCCTTTCTTTCTCAGTGCCAACTATTAAAACAAAATCAAAATCCCTCAAACGCCACGTTCACCTTCAACCTCCACTGCCTACACAGACACACACACACACACACACACACACACACGCTCCCGAACTGCAACCCCCACTTCACCCCTCTTCCTCGCCCCTGGGCGGTGCGCAGCTGAAGGTAACAGTGGGTCGCTGGTGTGTTGGTGCTGCGGAGCTGCAGCCTTCGCTGCCCATTAATCTGCCGCTAATTAGAATGCTCAATAGACTCCTAAAAGAGATGTTAGCTGCCTAATTATGCTATCAGCCAGCTAGCCCGCTATTAAAGGGAATTGATAAGTAGACGGGGAAAAGCGATGGAAACTTGAGGCCTAAATAGAGAGAGCGGGGCCACAGTTCCTGTGGCGGCCGCTTAGCTCACCTTCAGGGGATTTTTTTAAAGTGACAAGTCACCGCCGTGCGTCATTGAAGCCATAACGCGTTCATATTGCGAGGTGAGTGCGAGCTCACGGGGGAAAACTGGATCACGGTACGACACGATTCCTGTAATCAAAAAACGGTGCAAGGGTAGCATCTTCTCGCAGAAGCTGCAGCGATAGCGACATCGCCATAGCTCGGCGACGTTATTAAGACAATGCACAAAGAATACGTGCAGATAGATGTGTTAAAAAAGCAACATTTCACATCAGATTCAGCTGTAATGGACATGTGGTTTTACACATAGATGGAATTGTTGTACTTATACACAATAACAAGACACATATAAAAAAGACCAAAAAGTGCAAATAGTGTCTTAAAGAAGCTTTTTCGCCTGGTGGTTTTGGCGTACAGTTGCACCCGATTATAAACTCTTTTTATAACAAATTAACTTGTATAGAAGAAAAACTTTTCAACCAAGAAGCATCTTCAGTATTCCACACATACAGTGGGGTTTTAGGAGGGTTTCATTGCCCCCTTATAAACAAGTAATATTTCTCCTTGTGTGTTTCGAGCAAAGAGAAAGAAGGTCACCCAGAAATTTCCGATAAAAAAGCTTGTTGATACTCGAGGTGTGGTCGCTGGTCGGCGGGCAGAGGCCCGGCCCTTTTAACCAGTGTCGTCTGCCATGAAATGTTGTTTTGGTGTCAGTCACAGCCGCTGTGACCCCCGCTGCCTTAACACAATGCCTCCAGTGCCCCCCCCCTCCCCCCCACGCCCAGCATGCAGCTCATTCACTGAGCCTCAACGCGCATTCCTACCATTCACTTCCCCTGGAGACTCTCTTCTCCCATGTCTCTCTCTCTCTCACCCCCTCGCTCGCTCGCTGAGTCTTCCCCTCTGTTTTCTCTTCCTCTGTTTCCATCCTCATATACTCGGGAAAAAGAGCAGCGAGCACAAACACGGCAAGCGAAGAAGATCAGTGGCAGCCAGCAAAGAATATATATATAAATATATATAAGCACGTTAGAGTAGAGCGGTGACTGATGAGGAAACACAAAACACACACCGTGAAACTCTGCGACGGTAAAATGTTCTTTTATTTCCCTCATTTACTTATGAAAGGAGTGTTGACTTATGAAGAATTCACTTACGCGAAGGGATATGTTTTTCTTTTACTAAAACAAATGTCTCTTCATGGGGACGGAGAACTCCATTTAGTTCAGAAAAACTTCATAAAAAGAGTAAAAGGTATAACAAAAATACAACACCGTGAGTCAAAGGAAAATAGTTGTAGTTCTTAAAGTACAAATTGTGAAATATATTCAAATGAAATGTATTTTAGGACATCACCAAAGACGTGGTAGATTTAAATGAACTCCATCTGCATTACAAATTCACATTATGAACTTTTATTTTCAATAAATCTCTGCTTAACTAGATGAAAACACGTAGCGGCAACATTATTACAACCTTCACTACACAACTGGCCCGCATACATCATATGTGGCCTTTAGAATAGGATAACAAAATAAATATATATATTTTCCTTCAGTGCAATTCAGAAGGTAATGCAATCAATACAAAACACATTTGTAAAGAGGACCATTAAAGCAATTTTCAATGTCCAACAGACAATCAATTTACATGTTTGAAGATTCAAGTGCTGACCTAAAGTAAAGTGTGTCCTGGCAGCAGCAGGTTACTATTGATTTCCCCCCAGATGAGCAGCATGTCTTGTATTTTTCTCCGTTGGTTGTCTATAATTTAGACTCAAATTGACAAACTGGCCATTTAGTCAGGGAGGACCGCTGCTTTCTTTATTATGTCGATTCGTGCATTAAACTCAATAAAACATAAATGAAGAGATGTAAGTAAACAACGTAATGACTGTTGTGGAGATCTGAAGATGTGAATCAAGCTAAATGCTAAAGATGAAATAACGTGGAGAGAAAACTAAAGGAAGATAAAGATGTTTAGTTTCCTTTGGTGACGTATTCATTGACTCAAAACATGCAATTTAAACTATTATTGCATCTGTTTTAACACTTAAAACACCTTCCATGTCATGTGAGGGAAGATGAAAACGGAAAAATAGTGACGACTTCGCTCGAGACAAGACTCGAAAAATGAGCGTGTTTTATTTTACAGAACTGACTTTAACAACAAGAAACACAAAACCCTTAAACCCACCGTCTGTCAGGAACACAGTTCCCTCTTTCACATTGTGTCTCTCACTCTTTTCTCTCTCCCTCTCTCTCTCTCTCTCTCTCTCTCTGTCTCTCTCTCTCTCTCTCTCTCTCTCTCTCTCTCTCTCTGTCTCTCTCTCTCTCGCTGTTGTGTGGAGATCGATAGAGTCACCTTGGTTAGCTATTTGTAGCCTCACGGTTGGTGGGGTTATATTTGTGTGGGAGAGAGTGCTCATGTGCGAGGGATGGGGTGTGTGTGTGTGTGTGTGTGTGTGTGTGTGTGTGTGTGTGCATGCATGTACAGGAGAAAAGAGCACACAGGGTGTGAAGAAAGCCACGGGGATCAGCATTAGCTACAGAGCCCTTTTTGCTCCTCTTTAAACTTGATCAAAGGCAAAAGTAGTTGAAGCCTATTAAGCACGTCGCTCTCAAATGTGCGGGATGAGAACGCTGCATATTCAGACGGGAGGCATTCATGTATAGTTTAAAAAAAAATAAACATTATAATAATAAAAAAAATGAAGGAGGAAGTTTTTCCTGAAGGGGTGAATTCAAAGACTCACCTTTGAAATCTTTGAGCGGCTTGATCCACACTCGCTAACTGGTTTATCAAAACCACCACAGCTATTTGCTCTGGTTGTCTGAGCTTATAAAAATATCATTTTCAACTTCAGGAAAATGTTTTTTGATGGCTTTCCAGTCACATTTTTTTTTTTACGGACTTGAGAGTTTATATTTTCCTGCTCCTTCACTTCATATTGTTGGAACTTAATCACATTTTCCTGTTTATTTTGTATTTTTTCTCCGTAATGCTGAATTCACTTTGGTCCAATAAATATTAAAATAAATGTTAACTCTGTCAATTCTTACATGTTTGGTTGTCTGTATCATCAGATGCATATAAATATAAATCAAACACACTATCAGACATACACTAAATGATATTTTAGTATATTCACTCACTGCAATGCAATAAAAAGAGTCGTGAACTTGGTCGAGGGGTCAAACGGTCGGCGCGGTTGAGATCGCGAGCTAATTCGTGGATGAAATGGACCCGCGTATTATGACATGAAAGACAGATTATGAATGGGCGAGCGGATGTTGTGTGTAGAGGAGAGACAGCGAGCGAGGAGGCGAGGGGAGTTTCCTCGTGGCCACTTTAGTGTCTGCTGCCTGGTTTCCTGTCCTCCAGAGGGATGAATTAGAATAAACATATATAATCAGATAATTAGGCATTCAGCACCGATCACCTCACACACACACACACACATGCAAGTGCGTGCCTCAGGCTGGGAAAGCCAATGAAAGCAGATTAGCAGATGTTTAAAGACAGTAGTGAGTACTTTTGTGTCGGATTTATTTATTTATCGATTTTTCTGTGTGTTTTAAATTCATTTCAACACCTTTTTGTCTCTTCTCACCAACATAAATTGCATAATTGTGTCTTCAAAGCGAGCTCAAGCAACACTACTAAATGATGGATGTCAGCTCCTTGTTCAGTTTCCAGAGAGACTCTCGTGGAGACGGAGGCCGTCCCTTTTTCATCGGCAGCTGGAAAGTAGTGCGTGATGTCGCCCTCGCTCATTCCACCCCTGTCAAATTAATTAGTACCCGTCATTAATTCGCCGCCCAAACTGGCTGTGACCCGCTAATCCGGCTCCACGTCCGGTATCAAATCAGCCGTGTATACCTGTCAGATAAATTCTCATATCCTGTCCCATTTCTTATTCAGGAAATCTGTCAGCCTTACCTCTCCTCCCAACAATGAAAACAATCAACCAGGAAAGGATTTTTTTGCGTTTGACAGTTATGACAAAGCAGGAGGAGGGGGGAGGGGGGGGGGGGGCTCGCTGGCTTTTTCAAGGTGGAATGACTGCACCCCCTAAAGGTCTCGGGAGGAATTTCACACGGGAGCTTCGCTACGCCTCCGAAAAAAAACCCTCCTCCATCCCTCCATCCCACCTCCACAACCCATGGCAGTCTCACAGAGAGAGAGAGAGAGAGAGAGAGGGAGAGAGAGAGAAAACAGAGGGGTGTTCGTGCCACCGACATCATCCTCTCCACCGGCCCCCGCTCTCATTGCTTATGATCCATTTTCCCCCAGATATGAGAAAGTTGCTCGCTCAGAGGAAGAAAGCAGTCAATCAATGCTACTGAAATAGCCGCACTCCATTAGCAGGCGGTAACAGGAGCTGTGCCCTTGCTTAGGGGACTTTGGCTCGGGCGGCTCCAGTCCCCGAGACTCTCTCTCTCTCCTGTCTTTGACTTACAGACTCTCTCTCTCTCTCTCTCTCTCTCTCTCTCTCTCTCTCTCTCCTCCCTCCCTAAACTAAAACCAGATCCAGGCAGTTTTAACATATATTACGGCATCGTTTCCCAACTGCTCTCTCTCGTTTCCGCCTCTTTATTTCCTCTCACCTCGACACCTCGTGTCATTTCAAAAAAAAATTTACCCCCAAATTTTTTTTTTAGCGCCCCAATCTCAACATCCTTGTCTTTGTCTTTCGGGCCCTGTTTGCACCCTGTCTCTCTAAAGACCCTCTAATTGTATTAAAAGGACTCTCCAGTCTGCATGCAGGCCCTAACACCCCCCCCCCCCCCCACACACACACACACACACCCCTCGATCTTTGTGTCGCCCCCGAAAGCCGATACCTCAAAGCTCCTTTTGTTTTTACGTCGGGGGGAAGCAATGGTTCGGGAGCGGACCCCGGCATCTCCACCTGGCGCGCATGCCTCTCTCAACTGCAGATTATTACAAGGAACATCTGCTCAGGGGTCACCGGCAGTGTCAGTTGGCATGGAGGAGATAGGCGGCGTGGATCATCTTCACTTAAGCCCTGCATCCTCGCCTCCTCCCCCCTCGTTTGAAGTGTACAGTATAAACGAACGGCTTCACTGAGAAGAGGAAGCTAAAAAAAAAGAAAGTTTGCTAATATGCGAGAAAAAGTCATCGGGGATGAGTTGAGTTATCGGGGAATTATGAAGAGATATGATTATGTGTAAAGCTGAATGAACACATGTAGAGAAGACCTACACATGTGCGAATGTTAGCAACATTTGTATTTTATTCCTTTTTTCATGCCACACTATTATCGTATGAAACTGATGGGCGAGTCATAAAACCACGTTCATCTCAGGAATGCGCTCATTCTCCGACATCTACCGGTCTCATGTTCAACGCTGTCTTTCCCCAGGCACACACACACACACACACACACACACACACACACCCCACCCAAACCCCCGCCTTCATACCCCCCCCCCCCCCCACCTCGCCTGTCCTGTCCTAACCCAAACCCAGCTGGGCGGCGCGGGGCTCGTGGCTGTGTGTAACGCCGTGTCAGGTGCTATTAGAGGCTGTTAGGTGGCAGCCTCCATCACTCTCTGCCTCTTTCGTGTCCACTCCAGGGGTGAAGGCGGTGCAATTGCCGTACACGCCGCACGCCGCCGCGCCGCGGTGACAGGAAGGCCTGATTGGCAGTGACACCGGCGCGTTGCAGAGGGGATGGTACAGGAAGAGAGAGAGAGAGAGAGAGAGAGAGAGAGAGAGAGAGAGAGAGAGAGAGAGAGAGAGAGAGGGGCCCAGGTGGTGCGGGAGCAGCTCCACAGGGTGTTATTCTATCTATCCAGCACCTCCAGAGACGATGGGAGAATCTGTGTGTGTGTGTGTGTGTGTGAGTGTGTGTGTGTGTGTGTGTGTTAGCATGGCCACTTCCCCAGGTGCCCTGTTGGGACACATTAAATACACTGTACACTGACAGAGACGGGGCTGGATGGACTGGTTGGGGGGAAAAGGTGTAAAGCGTGTGACAGAGTGAAGGATGGACTGGAGGAAACTTCCAGCTTGTAGATTATTTATAAAAATAAAGGTTTGGTTTCATAATCCTCTTTACAAAGACGCCTCACAGAGGAATCCTTCACAGCGACATCAGGACGCTCTAACTTTCATACCGTCGCAGCGACGGGAGACATTTTTAGGGTGAAGCGTCACATCGACGCTGGCTAGCGTGGCCGGGGATCGAACCGCCGACCCTCTGATTGAAGGACGACCTCTGCTGTAAGAAAAGTGGTGAGAAAAGCTATTTTAGGGAATTCAAACAGTGTGTTTGGGAGTATTATATGTCAATGCTAATGACAACAATTAATACATGGCAATGAATAAATAATTATAATACATAACAATGAGAGTATTATATGTCTTGATATGAGTTGTAAATAGTGGTGGTTAAAGGTTCCAGCGCCTCACAAACATCAAATAAGTAAATGTAAATATGTAAATGTTTCTTAAATTGACTGTTACATCACTGTCTCTTAGCTTTTAATTTGTTTTAACTTCTTGTTCTATGTTTTCTGTCTGTAACTGTCTGTTTTTATGCTTTTATATACCTCAACAAATAATTTTTAATCTCAATGGGACTTGAATAAAGTTTTTAAATTAAGAAAATACATCATTTTGGATCCAACAATGGCTGCTGCGGCCTCACGAGGCTAACGACCGATAGCACGTATCCGGATATGTTACATTATATCCTGAAACTCTGACTATCCGGGTGGGTTTTCTACATTTTTATGTGATGCTCCAGCAGAGTGAAGCCGTCGCGTGACAGACGCAGTGCTGTGATGGACTGACTGGTTGCAGAAAGCGGCATCAGGACCCGTCGGGCCGCCCTGGTCCTGCCCGATCCGCTGCGTTTCAGAAAGTGACGGCGGCTCTCCGTCAAGATGCGTCTCGTTTGTTTCAGCTGTCGCTCGGCCGTCTTATCACCTCCATCTGCTCCGCGTCTCCGCCGCCAACCTCCCGCGATATTATTATTAAACAAATGTGCGCTATTGATTTCCCCGGGTCATTTAAAAGCTCCATATCACGGGTCATAAATGACCTGCGTTCAGCCCTTTTGATTATTTAATTGCACCAAAATGCTACACTTTTAATTAAAGGCTGTAAAAGGTCCACTAAAACTGAATCGCCTGTGTCATGAATATATATATATTCAGTCCCCTGCAATAAAATGCAGACCATATTCCATATTACGGAGAGGTTGAAATGCTCCCACTGGTGTCATTTCTTTGACTTTTCTTCCTGTTCGAGGTTCGATGATGACGGTGGAAGTGAAGCACAGCTGACGATGCAGGTAGAAGTATTTTACATCGTGAATAACTACAAATATCATTCAAACGCTGCTGGATGTCTTCACTAAAATGATTATCATAAAGATGTTCGGGAACAAAACTGGTTTTTGTACGACTTATTTACGTTATTAGCACGCTAACGCTAAATGTCTCCAGGTGAAAATCAACCTGACAATGAATCTAATCCCCGCTGTATCTTCCCGCTCATCACAGATAATTTCTTCTTCACTCGTATCCCAAACTGGACTAAATCTCACCGGTTCCTCTCCCACAGTCTTTGTGTGCTGTGCCGCATGTTTCCGAGGTCACCAACAAACAGGATCCATCACACAATAACGCCCGTGCAAGTAATTGCCTTTCTTCGGGCTATGAGGCCCCGAGGTCCTCTTGTCCTTTCTCCAAAAGCCTTGATCATGAACTCCTAATTCTTAAATGTGATATTGTGGAGAGGCCCCTCTGCTATTGTCGCCCGTCCCAGAGCCTCGGCCGGCACTGTGTTAGCGCCGCGGTTTAAATCTCATGTTCTTCACATTGTATCTTGTAACTCGGTTAGCGGTTGCAAAAAACAGGAGGTGTTGTCACAGCGCTCAGAGGGAAAGGACTCCATGCGTCCACCTCGACAAGGAGACGTTTGTATTATTTGTACAAATATGACTATCACAACACTACTGTGTTAACCTCTCATTCAGCAATACGTCCTCCTTCTACCCTTTAACCTGCTTTGTTAGCATGCTAACTTATCCGCCGGCACAAAACCAACAACAACAAAATGTCCCGAACACAAAGAAGGAACTCCAACAAACAATAAATACAATTTAACAGTAATGCGCAGTGTAATTTTTTTGAATCAGACAGTGTGGTTTGTCATTTCTCACCTGATTGAGTCTCAGAAAACAACATTACGACCTTTGCTTATGTTGCTTCGCTGCCCTCTGGCTATCTGCCAAATGCAGCCTACAAATCAGACCTTATTTCATAAACGCGTTCGCCCCGGCCTATTGCGTCGGACACGAGGAGGAAGATCAGGTTTATTCAAGCGTGTGCACCGCTCACGCACAAGCGACGGCAACACAATGTAAGTTATGTGACCGCTAACACGGTTACACTACTTGTCACCATAGTATCGTACTCATTTCTCCGTCTTCGGTTCAAACCACGTTGAGGCTAATGAGCGCACGTTGACTGAGCGTTCGGCAAGCTAATAATTACGCGTCTTTCCTCCTTAATATATGCGGCTCAATGTCACCAAACGGCTCTTACAGCTAGCGAGAAGCAGTGGCGTGTGGCTCGTCCGCTTTGCAGAGGGACAGACGTTATTAGCGTTAGCAAATGTTCGTTGCCTTCGACATGAACATGAAAGAACCTTCTGGTAATTACGTATATGAGGATTCATGATTGTCAGAATCAGAGCATCTTCTGCTTTAATCAGATGGATACAGACACAAAAATATAAACCATGAGCACATGTAATTAATACCTGGATTATATGTGTGAATTCTTCAATACATTTTGTATTTCAGTCCTTTTACTTTAAAAACTTTTTACTTTGTGTCTGTTTGCAATTATGAATCCTTATTTTGAGACGTAATCTTAAACTACTGGATCGACTGCACAACCTGACACATCAAAGTCAAATTTACTTGAATATTTTGGATGAAAAAACATTCTTAATAACAAGTAAACTGAACTTGAGAATTGTCTGAGTTAAAATGACTTCCAAGTTCTTTGTGGAAATTGTTATTTAGCCTTTTTTAAGTAAATGGCACTTCAATTTTTTCCAGTATTTTTTTTTTGTTGCTAAATTAATGACTACAACCAAAACCAAATAGGTATAAAATCACATAAAGTGGCAGTTATTCAACACCCCCAACGCGTGAATGTGTATTTATTCGCACAAATACAGATTATTAATCACGTTATTATCTGCCCGGTAGTGCTTTTGTAGCTTATATAAGAATTCCCAATAACTTTCAATCAAGCACCATGAGACAAATAAGAAGTAAACAGATCCATGCTAGCCATGATAGAAAGGCACACAAACACACACACACACACAATGCACACACGCAAAAAAAAAAATCATTGCTAATTATTTCAAGCAACACACTGATCAATTCTTCATAACGTAACATCGTTCCCTGTGTAGCTTCTCGGGCTACAATCTGATCCCGCTAATGTTTTTAGCCGTTAGCTTTTTCTAGCGGCTTCATGGATTTTTACCGCGCCGAAAAAAGAAAGAGAGTGCATCATAGCCCGTCTGATTAGATTGAACAAAATATTCAATAAAAACGTTTGTAGAGAGTAATCTAATAAGAAGGCGTGCGATGTTATCCAATGATCCAAACTCGACTTATTGTCGAGTCTGAATACTGTATGCCGCTCAGCCCCAAAAAAAAGGAAACTGAATCCATTTCTTTCTTCTCATAAGACAAGAGCAAGTCGGTGTATTAACACCTCTTGGAAAATGTGCACTTCTGGGCATTTATGAACCCCCGGAGCTTCTTCCCCCCGGCCCGGATTTCTCGAAGGTGAAAGGTTTCAAATCCCTCTTTAGATGGGTTGATCTTCGCAGGCCCCATTATGCCCCATCCGCTGTGACAGACTGGAAGCCGAGAGGCAGTCCGGGGCAGAACAAAGATGAAGGAGGAATTAAAGAGGAAACCCGAACTCCACTTCAGCATTTGTATAACTTGCCCTATCTTACACCTGAGCGTTAGGACAATTCGGTTTGTATTCCCCTCCTTAATGCCTCGTTTCCCACCGCCCTTCAAACTACCGCGCCTGCTGTAAAGCCCTTCAAATAAAATGTCAGCGATTCCCTCAGAGGAGACCGAAAAAAGTTTTAGTAGAACTGGCAAACTGACAATTCTTCATCGGCATAATAATCCCTCAAGAGACCGACTCTGATATATATGTATTCAGTGAAAGATAAATGTAATATCAGGAAGAATTACATTATATTTACACTCAAATAAAACATCAACTTAATGGAACATACATAGATTTTTTGGCCGTCAGTTGTGTTGTATGAATTTAAACCGCGATGTGAAATCAAAACTGTGAACTTGTGTTGCTATAAAAAGCCCCTTTTAGCAGTCTGGTATGTCTTTTTTTTTATTATTAATAATGGATGACGCAATCTGGTCTACTATGCAACCTTTAAAGCAAGTTGGATGTTTGATAAAACATTAAAGCCTCTACTCGCAGAAAAAAAAAAAAGCTCCAACAAGTAAATCATGTTTTGTCTACAGTTCTAACTGGATTACGGCGAACAAAATGTCCGCTCTCGTGGTTTTCAAGAGGGCAACAACAACAAAAAACAAAGTGTATCTCGTGACAGTAAGCCGACTGAGGGCTGAGGGCAACGGCTCCGTCCCCGCGGAGAGAAAGCCGAGATTGACTGTTGGGGCACCTGGGAACACAACTCATCCCCCCGAAGCAGTTGATCACAACACAAATGACAAGTAATTGACTGGATGATGGATGATGAGATTAGATTTATGGGTTTAAACAAGGTCAAACATCTCACTCCCACCTGCTAAACCACAACACCGCTCCAAATGATGGAATCAGAATTACGGTTATGTGCATGATAATTCTCCTATCGCGGCCTCGGGAAGGTTGTTAAGGACTTGTGTGATATCCAATAGGTCTTGGGTTTAATTGTCTGAGCCTGCTGGGTCAAAACACAAGGTCAGGGGGAACAAGAGGAGGGATCCGTTTACTGCAAAAGGAAGTGGTCAGGTATCTTGGTCATCACGGCTATGTGCGGGGTTGTTCATCGTCTACAGACAGATATGTATATATAACGTTCAGTGATGCTGAGATTAAAATTGATAAAGCAAAAAGTAAAGACACCACTGGAAATGGGATCAACCATAATTCATAAAGAAGCTGTGAATGCATTTCCGGAGAGGTTGGAGATGCATGGTTTTAGGACACGACTGAATGCTCTGACATCACACACCTAGAGCGCCATAAATCATCATATATGCCGGCTCATATCTAGCAATGCTTTGTATTGTTCCCTATGTTTTGGATTACTTTATTGGTAACTGTAAGTAGACTTGTTTTGCAGTAGAAAACAAGATATATTCGAGCGTTACAACAAACCGGTGGCGGGCCGTCAGGGCCTTCTAGGCCTTCTCTGAAGGCCTAAACAGAATCACAAAGTTATAGCTATTTTATAATTTAAAAAAAAAGGTGGGTCCACATGTGGTGGACTGTATGAACGCGCCGTGTGTTGAGTGGTTTCAGTCTGTGACAGCAGGGATGTGGACTATACGGCACGCACTGAAGGCCGAGGTCTAAAAGCCACCGCAAACAACACAGACAACCAAACAAACATGATGAAAGTACTCAAAGCTACAGGTCAGTGCTGGTATAATTACAATTTGTTCACCTGAGTGACGGCTGCTGGAACAAATCTGTGTTTTATAACACTTTCTTCTGCACTTTGTCCTTAAAAATCCAAAAATACAGTCAATTGTTTACTATAAAACCCTGAAACTTGAATTAAAATCCTTTTTTCTCTGTATTGTAGATAGTATACAAATATATCCAGATCTCGATCCCCGTAGTGTGATTGTGATCAAATGCGAGGCAATATCTCCATTTCATTTCACGTGTAAAGGCAGATGTAAAACCTTCACTTCAGTTGTGCGGTGTTTACCGTAAACGGCCTTTCTCT
This sequence comes from Clinocottus analis, assembly GCF_023055335.1. Classification (NCBI taxonomy): domain Eukaryota; kingdom Metazoa; phylum Chordata; class Actinopteri; order Perciformes; family Cottidae; genus Clinocottus; species Clinocottus analis. The sequence goes on along the minus strand of NW_027176251.1, from coordinate 27,692 downwards.
GATTAGCTCGTTCATCCGGTCATGAACTCTACATTTGAGTCGCGTAATGAAGGCCGGCCTTCTCGTATATGGGGGTGTTTGTTTTTTCCCAAGACAAAATGGAGCTTGCGGGTGCTGCTGTTTACTTTGCCGTTAACTCATGAAGAATAAATTACCCACTTTAGAGGTTTCCAAGTTCACTACCGATGCGAGGAAAGCGTGAGAAGTTGACTATTTATAGCGGGGCGAGTGCTTAACTTTTATATGCACTTTGGTAGTTTTTGCCCGGTTGGGCTCCTTCATCCTCCGCGGCTCGAGGACAAAGGGAGCTGTTAGCCGTTGAGATCCAATAAAAGAAGTGTTATTGCTGCTATCTTTAACATGCTGTGAATGAGGCGAGCCTTAAACAAACTACGGAGGAAAGATTGACTGCGGTGGGTATAAAGCTCGCTGCGTGTGAAGCAGCCAACTGTATTTATTTTTTCCCGAATGATCGAATTTTATTCACCAGACATAAATTGTCTTAAACCCTCGCCGACACATCCACCGTCAGCCACCGTGTGACATCTATAAATGTGTTCTTTCCTTTCCTTAGGATTAATAATAAAATAAAGCCATATTTAGAAGAACGACATATTGAGCATGGTTGCTTTTTCCAACTTTTTTTGACCACCAAATCATAATTAGGTATAAATAACCCTAAAATGTAATGGCTTGGGAAATATTAGAGCTTTGTATCTTATCTCTCTTGCTGAAAACCACTACATTAATTAATCTATAGACATGAGCCCATACATGTTCGTACCAGTAAACGCAATGACTTTAGTGTTTAATTCCAAACATGCAATAGTTGGTATTATATTCCCCATAATCCCATCATGCACTGCAGCTAGCAAACCCATACAATAGTTACAGCAATCAATCCATATGGCCATACCTTTATGTTATGTTTATGAGTATCCAGTGAATGAATACTCTGCTGCAGACAGGTCATTACTTAAGTAACCAATGCACACACACATTGCTATTTTTTTTTTGAGAATAATTTATCTAAGATCAAAATAAATCAATGCACATTTGGAGAACATATGTTACTGGATTCGGACAAGCTGCGAAGCCCAGCTCCATTAATAAATTGGGAAAATGTGAGGATTCATTACCGTATGGATTTAGAGAACACGTCCATGCAAATGACAAAGAAATGCAAATGCAAAGGGCATCATCAGGCAGAGTGCTCCACATAGATTGCCACGAGGTAATCACAAGGGCCCCCCACACAAACATATCCATTGGTATAGATGCTGGTCTATCAATTCCAAAATCATAATGTCCAATGTCTTAAATGTGGGCATACATTATGTCCTGGAATATCTATTTGATTTAGTTGTTGATCCAGTGCGAGAGAGGTAAGGAGCACCCTCTTCCTCTGACAAATGGCATTTTAACTTCTAAGTGAAGATCTGAAATTGCTCTCCTTAATTGCCCTTTAAGACTGCAGCACCAATTATTAATCAATGGGTGTCAAGGGAGGCCGGGCCCACCCTGTATTTAAAGCAATAAATGGCTGAATTATATTCATATTTATTCTAAGTAGCTCTTCATTGTAATTGGCATGTTATTAGGCGGAGGGCTTTTAGTCTGTATCAAAGTAATTCAATTAAAAAAAAAGTGAAATATAGATCTGTCTGGGATAAACAAACAAGCCAGCTGTAATATGACAGAAATGCAGTGAACGGTCTGGTTAAGTAGCTCATTATTTTTGCCCTTCCTTGAGGAAAAGAGCCGCTTTCAGGAGTACGGGGCCGGTTCCCATTGTAGCAGCCGGGACTATGGAAGCACCTCATCAATCCACTTATCCCTGTTCCGTTGGTTGGATAATCTGAGTGTGTGACACTAATGGTGAGGTTGCCTCACGACTGAGAAAATATACAGAGGAGCCAGCTGAACCCCCCCTCTCCTCAGTACTCGTCCTCTCTCGTCTTTAGACACACACTTTTCCTCTCGCACACTCGCACACACACCGACAAACATGCGGCGCATACTCCGTCTCCACCGGTCTTTTCCAATGTTCAGTCAAGAGGGTAATCCTAAGCTTCTTTCCTTATCTCGGGGAGGAATTTCCAGCATTAGTCATGATAAGACACAGGTCCTCGCTGATAAAGGGGAAGGGAAAAGCTCTCCAAAGCTAACTAAGGAGGAAGATACTCGCGGAATGCAAGAAACCTGATGGATTTAGACGAAAGGCTATTGTCTTTATTGCTTTAATCTCTATCAACAGATTCTGCATTTGCATGTAGAATATGCAGGCGAAGGGGGACGAGTAGAGTTCGGCGTTGGCCGGCCTCCTCCGATTTGGGTTTGTAGTCACGAGAAGTTATCGGCCAATCGCGTTCGAGCGGGCTTTGGTCCGCGAGGGGAATTTCGCTTTTTGTCGGTTTTACGTTAGCTTGCTAGCTAGCTACTCTGGTCGCACAACGTTGCCTCTTAACCCTTTAACTCCAGTCTCATGTCTCAAGTTGCTAATCGGACCGGAAACAAGAAGCAACGCACAGAAAGGGAAGATATAAAACCTCGCTTATGCGTCTTCAGACCGATTAGCGTTGATTGGCATGGCTTTAAACGATGCTATAAGTCCTTGATGTGTATTTTTTACGAAGGCGAATAATCAGTACATTGATACTTTGGTGTTAGCATAATATTTGAAATGCCATGATCCCCCAAAAGAAGGTGCAGTATGTACAATTTCTGCAGCCAATTCTACACAGTACATTATAATGTACAGTAAAACATCATCACAGGTCCACGTTGAGGCGATTTAAAGTCACTTTCCTTAAAACGGAGCTGCACTCCCTCAGAAACTCAGACATCATGATTTAAACTTGCTGCTGAAACGATGGCCGTTTGCTTTGGTGCAAAATGTTGAACGCATTACATCGACTACATATTGTTAGGAGGGGGTTTTACAGGTCAAAGTGATTTACGCCTTTGGAGAAAGTTTGGCTCTTGTGAGGACGGAGGAGGGGTGTAAAGATTTATCATTTCTACGAACGTCTTTTTTTTTTTTCTCGAGCGTCATGCCTTATCCAGAAACAACAACACAGGTATTTAACCTGTTCCTTGTCAAAAGCCTTCGCCTGGAAAACCTCCATTCGTCTTCGGGGAGTGTGTGGACATTTGTTTATTTTCAACTTGGGCTAATTGACCAAACTATCTTTTCCATTTTTTTTTTTTTACCATTTTCCAGTTGCGCCGCTGCAAATTTGTACCTCGCAGAACCGGCGTCTGACGGATCGGATGAGGGTGGGTTCATGCGGAGGTGAGGGTCTACAAGCGTGGAGAAACTAAAACAGTGGGCCTGCACGCCGCCCCCCCCCCCCCCTCCTGAATCCTGCGTTAGAGTAAGCCGCTCTGTCACATCCATCTTGGAAGCAAACTTACAAAGCAATTTGTTGAAGGTCAGCAGAATATGTGATAAAAGTGTAGTCTTGTTAAGCATCCATCACGGGCTGATTCGGATTTTGAGCAAAGATGTAGTGACAAAAATACACAATGGGTTCAGGGTAATGGGTTTAGGCAGGGATATTGGTTTGGGTAATGCAGTTAATAGGTCCTTGGATCTGGGGGCTCTTTTAGGCAGATATGAGAAGCATCGCCGGCTGTCACCCTCTCCGATGAGAGAACGCATTAGAGCAAACTCTATTTAGTAAAAAGACAATTCAATTAGGGGACTATTCAGAGACCCCCGGATTATTTCCCCACGGGCGTCCGCTCAGTCGAGGCAATATTCAGATTTCATTGTGATTTTCAAAAGTGGAGAAATGTCAGCGGCTGGCTCCTGCAGAGGCCGCGTGGACGTTTATATCTCAAACGGTCAAACAAATGAAGACAGAATCCTCTCAATACTTTCATAATGTACAGGAGCAATATGTCATGGATTGATTGGCTGCATTTATGTTATGACACGGAGGCGTCGTGCATTGTTTTGTGTTTTTCTGCGCGATAGAGAGACGTCCAGTCTTCTTTCAAGAATATTTAAAAAAAGACATGGCAGCAAATATGTACTGTATATCAAATAAAACATGAATAGATCACAACAATATGTGCATATCCACGTATAGTATTGGAGTAAAACCTTTTGCATATAAACTATCTGAGTATTTCCATGTATACAATACACAAAAATTGACCCCTACATATGACAAGCTGGGATTTACTGCACATCAAACATATATGCTGCACATATCATGTGTGACCGTATAACAGCGAGCGATATATCCTCCATCATCAAGCATGGAAGTCAATTTCATACATGCATATATGATGCACCGGGCTGTATACTTTAACATTCTACTGTGTCAGTACGTTACGGCATCTGTCCACCCTGCACACACACATGTTACACACATCGTCGGGCGTCCAGACTACACCTGTCTCTACATGAAACCGGAGCCCCCTGCGCCTGCATCCAGGGGCTACGCGGCACACCGACAATGCAACTGGGTCACAGATAAGTCATAAATCCAACCTCCTCAGGATATTACACGAGAAAACCGAGATGCCGGCAAATCAATTCACAGTTTGGTGGCGGGACCATAAAGCGTCTTCACCGGCTTCATCTAAATCCAATCAGCGTGGTTTCCCCCCGTGTAATCAGAGACGGACGGGACTCGCCACTTCCTCCCATGTGACGCGGCGTGCGTCCCCGTAAACAAGTCGGGAATTGTTAAAAATTAGCGGGGGATCTAATAGTTCCATCGTTGCTTGTTTTGACAGTTGCTAACTTTTATTTTGACCGAATCCTGACGTCCTGGGTCCGCACCGGAGACTCTCCACTTCTTGGAAAAAAAACCCATAAAACTTCACAGTGTCAGCGCAATTAATGAAGCGCTTGAAGAGTTCTTCCTTTGAGCGAGGAAAAGGGCAGACAATTTTACCAGTGGAGGAAGAAAAAAAAGAAGAAGAAGAAGAAGAAGTAAGAGAGATGTCTCAGTAGATTAATTCGTCGTAGTCGCGACGGTGTTATTACTGGGGAAGCGCTCCAGGATTTCTATTCCACCATGAAACCACGTTGATGAAGTGCTCAGAGCTCTGGACATGAATCCACCCGTGCAACACAAGTTGGGCCGATTTTTTTAACTGCCTACATGAGATATCTCCTCTGCAGACATATTGAATGACGAAAGACATGACATGATAGTGGCAGGCGACTAAGATTTATTCTGAAATCCAACCATATCGCATAACCGCTTTGGGAACAGTAAACTTGGGCCCTGACTCCAACTGACATTCACATTTAATCCACCACTGAATCATGTCCTTCCTGCAGCTCTGTACACACACACACACTATGACAAAAAATGCAATGAATGCATTTTGACAGCGGGTCAAATGACATTCCACTTCTTTTTTTAAATATATATATATTTATATTTTACAGATGCAAGTTTAATCAGGATCAGCATGTTGGTGACCGTCCGATGTTAAAATATGCTGCCACTTCTTTTCTCTTAACTCGCAGTGACAGAAGGGACCTTGGTGACGGAGAGCAAATGTCCGAATTCACGCGTAGAACAAAAGGAGCTCGATATCAGGGCAACGCTTTCGGCCGGTATCTCCACCGCCAACGCCAACGCCAACGCCAACGCCAACGCCGCTCGCCTCAGCGGGTGTGTGGCGTTAAACTTGTCAGAAGAAGAAAAGAACAACTTTGACGATGTCCTTTCTCTCTCTCTCTCTGCACAGATCTTTGCTTTGGCGAAGTTTGACTGAACCCTTTTGTTTGAGGGAGTTGGAGAGAGAGAGTGTGTGTGTGTGTGTGTGTGTGTGTGTGTGTGTGTGTGTGTGTGTGTGTGTGAAGGAGAGAGAGAAAAGAAGGGGGGAAAGGGGACACAACAGCGACCATATGTTCAATGTGACCCTCATTATTCTCAATTAGGGCAGCCATCCATGGAATGGTCTTGCTGATAACAGCCCATAACACCTTCAGTAGAACGGAGCGCAATCTTCCAGTGGCACGATGGACGAGCGAGGTGGCGATGGAGGGGGGGGGGGGGGGGCATGTCTGCATAAGTGTGTGTGTGTCTGAGTTAGATGCACACCTTTTTTTTTTGGACTCACACGTCATGGTGTGCATGCATAAGCTCAGGCTCGTATGTGAATATGTGCATCCTTGCGAATGTGTGTGTTTGGGCGTGTGTGTGTGTGTGTGTGTGTGTGTGTGTGTGTGTGGTGTGAGGGGACCTGTGGCGAGGTGCGGCGGGTGGGCAGCCGGGCAGGCTTTTGCCAGCTTCTGGAAGGCTTACGTGGGGGTTGGAGGGGAGGTGCAGGGCCACAGCTCGGGTCCCCAGGACGTCTGGATGGATGAGCTGATGGAGAGTAACGGGGTCACATTGAGCCCTCGATGGAGAGGCTAACCTCACGGCGATAGCCGCTAATGGCGCTATGGATGTAGCAGCAAACGTCTCTTTTCCCTCTTAACGTTAAACAAGAACAATATTGTGACAAGGGCAGGAGGAGGGGGGGGGGGGGTCTAATCTCTTTGTTGCTGTCATCGTTAGTGCGACGCTGAAGGTGACCCACTTATGAAGTCAGTCACAAGTTAGTGAGCTCTCTACAGACGACTGGTTTCAGTGTGCACTATATATATATATATATATATATATATATATATATATATATATATATATATATATATATATATAGATTCATAACCAGAAGTGCATGTATTTGCGATACATTCTCATAAAACTGCATCATATAAATAATACGAGCGTCGCCCCCTTTTTTTTTCGTTTACACTCAAAGCAAATTAACTTGAAGTGAATGAATGAGGCCCACACTAGTCATTTGTGACTCCCCCCCCCCCCCCCCCCCCCCCCCACCTGGCCGGCTTCCCAAGCTCTTACTGTAAACCAGGCTTGTGAATGACATCACCCTCGTTCCTTCTCGCTCTCGGGTTGAAACCGGCCCAGGTGATTAAGTTCCCCCCGTAGGAGCGATCGGGAGTCAGTGCGAGGCCGCGGCATTGAGCCGGCTCATTGATTTAAAAAAAACAAACCAGAGCCCCGGCGCCGCGCGGCGGGGACGGCACGCGGCGCCGCTCGCTGTCACCGGTACGCTTCATTTGTCTTTGATCTTCGTCCTCCTTTTGAGCGTTGTGTCTCTCCATCAGCCGGCTCCTCCGTGGCAGCCGGGGCCCCGAGAGCGGCGGCGGCGGCGGCGGCGGCGGCGGCGGCGGCGGCGGCGGCGGCGGCGGCTCTGCTCGGCATCGGCGAAGAGGAAAGTATCGCGACACCTCTGCACGGGTCGGGTAATCTCACACAACAAGACTGTTGGATTATTCTCTGGAACCTCCACGGTCTCCAGATGATGAAACAATATGCAAAATATGCTGCGGGGTCATTGCAGCTTTCATTAATGAAATATGCAAGATGCATGCTCTGTGATTTAAATACAACATCATTAAGAGATGATGATGGTCTGAGGGTATTTAACCTTTTGGAAACCGTGCGAAAATCCTCCTGCGCCCATTTTAATACCCAGCATGCCCCATTTAGACAATCTTTTGACATAAAATACATATTTTTTTTCCATTTTTGAACCGAACGACACAGTTTTTTGACTGAAACTTCTTCCTAACAGGACAAGACTTTGTTTTATTGTGATTTTTGTTGCAGGTTCTGATTCTTTAGGTCCTAATCTTTCCTAAAAGGTGTCTTATTGACGCTCCAGGAGGCTTTTTTTGGGGAATTTGGCTCATATCATGCTGGATGTTCATAGATACCATCAAAATATATTTTTATAAGTGATTGTTTTGCAGATATACATTTTATTCCCAAGACTTTGCTGAACAAATACATCCAATAAACACAAGAATTGGATTTAATTTGGGGTTCCTACGACGACTCAAACAGGGAAAAGGAGGTCTGGAGTCAACACTGGTTTCCACAGTTTTTAACGGGTTAAATTGTTTATTTCTAAAAAAACAAAACTTTTGCACCTCCATAGAAGATGTCACTCCCATAGAGGATGTTGTGAGTCTGGTTTCCCAAGATGCAGCAGAATAAGCACGACGGGCTGAAAAGCAAACGCGCGATGAGTAAATCACGCGTCGGCAGCTCTGACCTCAGCGCTCTCGCTTTGGAAGTTTCCACTCGCTAGTTATGGTTTTTCGCTAATTGCTCCATTTTCCAAACGTCAAATAAACTTCAAATTATTGTTTCAGTTCAGCCGCCTGAACCAAAAAAGTTACACCGGCTGTTTAAGCGTAATTAAAGTTGTGTCACTAAACACGAGTGTTTCCAACCACAGACACCAGAAACTCTCTGTTTATTAGCATTGTCAAGAAATGAATGAGTCTTTAGCTCAGTGCTGATTTCCCAGGATTCCCTGCTCCTGCATTGCCCTGTATGTAAGAAACACAGCATCCACACTGCCATCATCAAGCCACAACCTCCTCCTCTTCCTCTTCCTCCTCCTCCTCCTGCTGTGTACACCTAAAACAGAACAAGCCCATACAAGTTTGAAATTGATGAGTGCGCCACTACAAGTTCATGACTTTGACCTCCAGGGTATTTGATCCCTTGACACTAGAGTTTATTTTTCCAAAGCTACAGCTTGATATTCCAGCACTTAATTTAAGAGTGCAGTTAAATCACAGAAGCCATAATATGTCAGGCAATCCCACGACTGGGGGTAAAAAAAAAGAGAGTGAAAAAAGGAGTGGGGGGAGGGGATGAGGGGGGGAAACAGTAAGTAATGAAAAAGCTATGATTGCTTTTCTGTCCCTCCAAATGACAGTTAGCACCTCAATGACCTGCTCGGGGCAGGGCCATCTAGAAATGACACGCTAAGGCACAACGTCATCTAACAGGGTAGTTACAAAAATCAATACAAAACCCATTTCAAAGATGCTTGGCGAGCTCCTGTGTGTGTGTGTGTGTGTGTGTGAGAGAGAGAGAGTGTGTCTGTGTGTGTGTGTGACAGAGAGGGAGAGAGAAGGACCTGCTGTTATGTTCATTTATTGAGTAGGCCTGAGGGGCAGAAAACAAACTTTTCTGATATACACATTACCTCGCGAGCAGAAGGAATTCTGAAGGCTGAGCAATAACTGCATTACTTAAGTCCACCATAGAAGAAGAGACGGGTGAGGGGGGGGTGGGAGTGTGTGTCTTTCATTGCATGTCAAGTACGGCTTAATCCTAAACTCGCCGCCCCCCCTCCGGCTCTCTTCATCGCCACACTTTTAACTAAACTCGGTATCGGCCCGCTGGAAGAGGAATGACTCGGTGTCCGCTGGAGGGATCGATATGCAGTCTCTCTGACATTCACAGAGAACACATGTAAACCAGGCTGGCCGGGGTCCGCAGCGCGACTATCTTGTCTTGTTGGTGGATACCGGGGCAAACATCATCATATATTACCCCCCCCCCCCTCCTCTTCCACCACCTTTGATTTGTTGTCAATACCCAATCACGGCAAAGAGGTGCAGATCTAGCGGAGCACAAAGACACTAAGGAGTGTAAAACAGACAAATGGGCAGAGGGGACATCAATCCGAAGGGCACGTCAACCCCCCCCCACCCTGCCTCACCCCTCCCATCGCCCTCCCCGATGAAATAGGGCGCCGCGTCGACGGGCTGAAATTTATAGACAGTAACATGTGAAAGCGCTCGCTCCTCACAGCCCCGAGAGGTCGATAGCCTGATGCCTTTTGTCCGAACGGCGTTCTCATTAAGCTAGATCATTCAACGGCTTTCTCTCTCTCCCTCTCTCTTACTTTGTGTGTCTCTTTTTTGCACAACAGGAAAAGAATGAACGGCTAGCTGGTTGTTTATTGTTTCAAACCGGATTAGCTTCCTCCTCCAAAAAGTGCTACGTCGAATAGAAATTGACGCAAACGCCAGTAAAACACGCCGGCGTCTCGCTCACTTCCTGCTTCGTCTTCATCTGCATTATCTACCTTTTCCGTATATATCTCATCGGGAAGGTGTCGGATAGCAGTAAAAAAAAAAAAGCAAGCTGAAAAACCACAGGACTCATTTGCAACACTTGAAAGCAGCTCGGTTCAGCTGTGTGTGAATCCCCACTCGTCTGGAAAAAAAGAAGACATTTTGGAAGAGACAGGCAGTGCGGCGTGTGATTGAGAGGTAGGATTTTGGGTCAGTGGGGGTGCCGGATTCAACAAGGATATTTCTCTGGAAACACAATCAAATAGAGCTTTTACTTTGTGTCGGCTACATTTCCTGTGAGAAAGCGCCGTTGCTCCAGAGATCCGATCAGTGTTTTTCGGGCCGGCGATACGGATTCCAATAAATTACATACGATATGAAAAGCCTCTCTCTCGCTGATGGACATCAAACAATCTAAGAGAAAACACTGGTACGCCCCCGTCCCGTCACACACACACACACACACACGTATATATGCACACGGGGAAGTACATTTAATGTTGTCACTTCCTTCAGAGCCGTCAACGTCAAGAGAGAGCGCTGGCAATTCAAAGTAATCGGGAAGCCACGTAACCAAAAATAAATTTGGGGCTTGACACGCTGTTGGAAAAGAATAGCAATCAGCAAATTTAATGCATTTCTGATGTATATTTAAGGCTGTGACACTAGGCCACAGATGTACATGTGTTGGGTTTCTATTTTGCAAAAGATATGGTGGGTGATAACCTATTATGGGACATCGTCAGCTTCCCCGCCGCCTCGGCCTTCGGAGAGGAAAAATTCCATCACTTGCTCTATCCGGGAGATGTAATATCGAAACAAATTATGGCTGGAATTGAAAAGTCACAAGCTTATTCCGTCTTGATCAAACCACTGCCGAGAGGCTAAGTGCAGGACTGGAGACACCCAACAAAATGCTTTTTATTGCGTTATCGCCATTGACATGTACGACACTCCCAGGTCCAGGGTTTGGGCGTGGATATAAATACATATTTTCAAGCTTTAATGCAACACACAGGAAGTATTAAAAAAAAGCCTTTGAGAAATAATTAGTCATTTGTTTGTGGTTGTTTTAGCAAAAAAGCATTTTTTTTGTGTATAACAAACTGGATTTTTAATGTTATAGATTAATAAAAGAGACAAAGTGGACATGAAGGACTACAACGATGGATCCTGATCAATGCAACTGCACCGACCAGTCAGCGTTGAGGTGTCTGAAGTCGAGAAAACACGACGTTAACGCGACAAATCTCACTTGGCGGGACGTCGTTTGTAAGATGTAATGATCACGTCTCAGAGGACATAACGTTTGATTGGATCGCGGTGAGTTGGGGTTGTTTTTTTCCGGCGGCGGGCAGCCAGCGATAATAACGGCGTTCTCATCTCAGCTTTTTTTACGGCGCGGCGTATCGAACCACCTGAGTGTCGCCTCGCTCGCTCGCTCTCTCTCTACGGTGGCCTGCAGGCGCGTCCGTCTCTTCAAACGCCGAGTCCTGACGCTCACAAGACAAAGATTCCTGTTATCGTATCAAGAGAGCAGAGCGCTACATGATGCATAACTAGAAAGTTTTTACGTCGCTTGTGGTCGCGCGTGATAACAGCGGACGTTAGAGAGAGAATAGCTGTTTTTTTTTTTGGCGGGACATCAAAAGACGTCATAGAAGTTAGCAGGTTACGGTCGAGTACAGTGACCCCGTGACCCCGGATGGATCCCTCGAGATGATGGAGCCGGCCAACAGAAGAGGCTGATCCCCCCCATCTCACCCACCACCCCCCCGCCCGTCCTTGCCGAGACCTCGTTAACGACTTAGAAGACCCATCAATATTTAACAACTCTATGATTGAAATTTCAAATTCATCTCCTCAATGGTAAATCACAAAGGAGAGGGAGATGGGAGAGCGAGAGAGAGAGAGTCATTTTTATCAGAGAGCTATTTTAAATAAAGACTGTGATTTAGTGAGGCCACACCAAGTCAATTAGGGGCAGAATATCTAAGCTGTGTTTAAGTAGGTACTGAATCACCATATTGGATCTGACTGTCTAACAATTACTCTGATATGAAAACATACTATTCCGCCTGTGGGGAGCGGAGAGAGCGCCAGATACAGGAGTGATTTCCTCTCCTCTACAGTTCTTGTCTTCATCCCTCTCTCTCTCTCTCTCTCTCTCTCTCTCCGATGCTCTTCCTTGATTCCTGCTATCGACCTTTTCTTTTATGCATCTCTCCACCTTCGTGCCCTCTCCTGTTCATCCGACAGACTCGAGTCAGAGAGCAGGAGATAAGCGTTACTATTTCATGAAGGCGCCGGTTTCCTCGGAGTTCTCCGTGTCCGACAAAGTCCACCGGCTCCTGAGAAGGCACCGCGAGACCCTGAAGGCACCGCGAGACCCTGAAGGCACCGCGAGACACTGAAGGCATCGCGAGAGACTGAAGGCACCGCGAGACCCTGAAGGCACCGCGAGACACTGAAGGCACCGCGAGACCCTGAAGGCACCGCGAGAGTGAAAGCATCGCGAAAGACTGAAGACACCACGAGACCCTGAAGGCACCGCGAGAGACTTAAGGCACCGCGAGAGTGAAGGCACCATGAGACAATGAAGGCATCGCGAGAGACTGAAGGCACCGCGAGACACTGAAGGCACCGCAAGACCCTGAAGGCATCGCGAGAGACTGAAGGCACCGCGAGACTCTGAAGTCACCGCGAGAGTGAAGGCATCGCGAAAGACTGAAGACACCACGAGACCCTGAAGGCACCGCGAGAGACTGAAGGCACCGCGAGAGTGAAGGCATCGCGAAAGACTGAAGACACCACGAGACCCTGAAGGCACCGCGAGAGACTGAAGGCACCGCGAGAGTGAAGGCATCGCGAGACCCTGAAGGCACCACGAGACCCTGAAGGCATCGCGAGAGACTGAAGGCACCACGAGACTCAAGGCGCCAAGAGACTGAAGGCACCGAGGGACCATGAAGGCACCACAAGAGACCGAAGGCGCCAAGACACCGAAGGCACCGCGAGAGACTGAAGGCACCGCAAGACCTTGAAGGCACCATGAGACAATGAAGGCACCACAGGAGACCGAAGGCACCGAGAGAGAGACCGAATGCCAGAATCAAAATCTATAGATTATTTATCTCATAAACACTTCTATTCGTTTTGGAGTCTATACTTTGGATTGACCACAAATCTGATGAAAAAAGATTGTAGTTCATGTTTATATTCGTCTCCAATGACGTGGATAAAAAGCTCAATTGTACTTGTTAAAACACACACACACACACACACACACACACACACACACACACACACAATGCAGTGTGTGTCTGCTGTGTCCTCCTCCTCTGCGTGCATCAGTCATGTGGCTTCTTGGGAGTTCAACACGGCAGCAGCAAAAACCAAAAGCCATCACTTCCTGATGCGGCGCGCTCGCCGCCCTCTGTGTATCAAACACACATTTTGTGCGGCGGCGCCCCCCCCCCCCTCCTCCATGCCGCCATCCCATCCCTCCCCGGGCCGTGTGTGGCGGCTTTTGGTTCACTGGAGGTCAGGACGATCATTCACCCCCAAGGCCCCGAGGGCGCCCGTGCACTCTCTCCCCTTTATGACCACATAAAGAACGCCAAGTGCTCAGGCGTGCCTGATTAGCTGCCCTAATATGCTATTTGTGACTAATTTCAATGGCGCTAAGTCACAGGTGACGGTCCCAGGCTGTAAATCTCACTCGGGGAAAACCTTTGACGATGTATGTGTGTGTCTCCATGTGTGTGTGTGTGTGTGTCCTCTCCCCCAGGATGCACTCGTCGGTCCCGTGGTGAATATGCAAAAGGCCATTTAGGTGAAAGGCAGGACATAAAAGTAATGGATGGTGGATGAAGCCATCTCAAGCTGACAAGTCAACTTGCGGAGAGGAAGTGTGTGTGTTTGCGTGTGTGTGTGTGTTTGTGTAAAGCATTGCAGCGCGACTAGAGCGGTTTTGTTTGAGCACAATCATTACTCTCTGCCTCCAGCGCTGATATACTTTTACTGCAGAAATGTTGTGGTGTTACATTTGTACATTTTATGTGCTGTACTGATTGACCAGCTCACACGATGAAAATCAGAATGGTTGAAAATAGTTAATGAGTTTCTTTTTGGTCGTATCGAAGTGGAACAAACAGTTTTTACACAAGAGCGAGGGATTTTTGACCTTGTCCTCCATTAGTGTTGTGATGGGGGGTTTCTTTATAATTACTTTTCACAAGAAAGAGTGTCATGATGCACATGAACAGTGACGTACAAATGTGTTTTTATTGTAAGTATGTACTTACTGTGAGTATGTATTACTGTTCTGACCCACAGTGGAGTTTAGACAGCAAAGAAATGCTGTTGAATGGCTCTATGTGTGTGTGTGTGTGTGTGTGTGTGTGTGTGTGTGTGTGTGTGTGTGTGTGTGTGTGTGCGTGTGTGTGTAAGTATAACAAAGAGGTAGAGAGAGAACAGACATACTGTGTGTGTGTGTCTCTGTGTGTATTTGTGTGTGGAGGAGGGAGGGTGACAGTGTGTATGCACAAGTGTATTTATATACGTGAGTGTGCATGTGTGTGAGTGTGTCTGTGTGTATGTATGTCTCTGTGTGTATTTGTGTGAGTGAGTGTGTGTAGGGGTGTGTGCGCAGTCTCTGTGTGTGTGTGTGCACCTGTGTGTGAAGGAGGGAGGGTGACAGTGTGTATGTAGGTGTGTGTGCACAATTGCATTTATGTATGTATTTGTGTGTGTGTGTGTGTGTGTGTGTGTGTGTGTGTGTCTCTGTGTGTACATGTGTGTGTGGAGGAGAGAGGATGATAGTGACAGTGTGTATGCACAATTGCATTTATGCATGTGTGTGTGTGTGTGTGTGTGTGTGTGTGTGTGTGTGTGTGTGTGTGTGTGTGTGTGTGTGTGTGTGTGTGTGTGTGTGTGTGTGTGTGTGTGTGACCTCTGCGCTGGCTGTGCCGTGTCCTCCACGCTGACAGAGTCCTCTCCTCCAGCTTCTCAGTGTTTAACACCCAGGGTCCGTTCCCAAATGGCCAGCCTAAAACACACACACACACACACACACACACACACACACACACACACACTCTGGACCCTAACACTGCTTCGAGCTCCAGAGAGGTGAACGCCATGGGTGAGGGTGTGTGTGCAGGGGGGGAAGCTGAGCTACACTCACCTCGAAGAAACACAAGCAAAAGGTTAACAGTTCTGCCAGATGTGAGGTCACAAGCAGAAAGGAATCGCATTATTTCTGTATGAATGACAACGTACAGCCCTGAGACATTTTGGACTTACATTTATTGAGTAGAGCTGACAGAATATGGCACCCGAGACATTTCTCCGTTGAGTGATTGAGATATGCAGCAACCGGGCCGAGGAATCCTTCAACCATTTTGCATTCAGGAGAAATCAATGACGTCGTGTATTGTGAGGTATTTTAAACATTCAGATGCAGCCTCGGCATGAGGTTTTCTTAAATTTTCAGTTTAAATTTGGAGCCTTTAAATGTTTTTTTAGGACATTTGTTCAGCCAATGACTCTATAAATAATTAACCCATAAAAAAGCTATTTTAAAGATCAACACAGATGGGTTTGAATGTATTTTTTCTAGTCTTTACTTTCAGATTCAACCCTATGCACCTGCCACTCACGGCAATGGGAAACCTTGCAAGCAGGTCATCAACACCCCCGGTCTCCCGCTCCCACAATTCAACAGCCAAGGTTAAAGAATAGTCCAAAAAATAATAAGATGCAAGCCTCCAAGTCTGGTAAATCAGTGTAAAAAACACTCTTCCCTGCAGCCAAAATACTTCAACCGCCTGCCCCTGTTTTGAAATCATAAACAGCCCACCGTCACCTCACCCATGGTAATGAAATGCAAAACGGTGTGTCAGGAAAGAATCAAAAACCTGCCTCCGAGTTGCGCCCCAAACACTTTCCAAATGCCGGCTGCGTCACGTAGCACAAACACACAGCTTCTGTCTCGGCCAAATTAAGGGGGCATTAAAATATCACAGGCTGCAAAAAAAAACCTGCTAATTATTACACCCCCCTTGCAAACAGAGACAGTGGAGCTAAAGCGGCGAGCCGCCGGCTGACTCCCAATGTCACTTTCTCCGAGTAACAAATATCCAAAGGTCAAAGTGTGGACTTCGGGGGTGGAATAGGGAAAAAAGCTCAGCGGGGCTAAGTGGTGTGTGCCTGTGCGTGTCTGTGTATCTCTGAAGGAATCTGGCCCGTAATGTCCTCTAAGACGATGCTGCCACCTGCAGCTCCGGGTACGAACAAAGACACAGGTGCCGCTGGAGGGAAGACCAGGCAGGGGTAGTAAGTCACATACTGTAAAAGTCATGCACAATTACCACGAGGGAATATAAACCTAATCTGTGGCTGCAGCCTCATTAAGGCAGTTTCACAGACAACTGGAACCGGGAGTTGTGCATTACCAGCTGTATTTAAAATGAGAATGCTAATACTGCACAGTAAGAGCTGTTATTGGATAAAAAGCAGACAGATATTTAAAGTATATTGACTGAATATTCCAATAAATACATATTTCAAATAATTGCACAAAGACAAATTTAAATGCAAGCCATGATGTGGATGGAGGTGTGTATGTAGATGCATATGTGTATAAGCATTGGTGGGTGTAAATGTGTATGTTTAAAAAGGTTAGCATTTATACTTGCTACAAGCTAAGCTATTGATACTAATGTGTATTTATTTTTATTAAGTTAATTTAAATTCTTATGTTGTGTTGAAATTGCAAAATCAAAAATAAAACATTAAATAAAACTGTAAATATCCATATTTTAATACCATTCAAATAAAATTACCCTCGTACATTTACACAGTTATTTTACGTGAGGAAAACACAGATGCGTATATTTGTACCTGTTAGGATTTATGCAGAGGCTCTCAAAGTCGGGTGAACTCGCGTTATGAATTATTGCATCCCCAAACGTCTGCTTATTGTTCCACAAATCCCCCCTTATTGTTCCCAGGAACAGCAAGATGTATGAGCCTGCAGCAATTAAAATATTAGATATCAAAGTGCAGATGCCGGGGACTGTTAACGAAATGCGATAGTGAGCATGAGTAATGGGGGCACACAGTACTTGTCATTAATAGAAAGAGGAAGAAAAAACAGAAAAGTGAAGGGTGTGGATGACCTCGAATGCAAAGCTTCTGTATAAACAATATTTTGTTGCCTAACAATGTGAACAATTTTCCTTTTCTTTTTGTTTCCCTTCCACAAAGAGCGGTGAACTCTAGACTGACATTTGTACAGATGTGGTAAGGCTAGAAGCCACCCTGTAATTAAAGCGCTCACCCTGGGAAAGAAGGTGTGATCTTCTGTCATACTTTGACAAGGCTCCCAGCACCGGGCAAAGCAATATAGTTACATGCTCGGTAGCAGCTGGAAGAAGAATGACTGTATGTTTGATTGCCTGATAGCCAGACTGTATCTCCAAGCTATTGTTTCTGGTAATAGCGATCAAAGTTGTGTGCACGTTGTGTGTGTGTGTGTGTGTCTGACTCTGGCCAGTATCAGCGCGTTAGCGTCCTTTTACCGGCTGTAGTAAAGGCAACACTAACTCTACAATTTAAAAACGATGTTAGCTTTAAAGGTAAGAAGTTCAAGTTTAGTTCAACACCATTAAATCTGCTGTAAACGGACGCTAACTGAGGTGCTAACGTCGGAGTTGTCCAGGCTTTTACTGCGTGTGCGTGTGTGTGTGTGTGTAGGAGTAGTTGTAAGTGTGTGTGTCTGACTCTGGCCTAGATCAGCGCACGGCTAATATACTGGCGTTAGCGTCCTTTTACCAGCGTTAGTAAAGGCAACGCTAACTCTAAAATTTAAAAACGATGTCAGCTTTAAAAGGTAAGAAGTTAAAGTTTAGTTCAACACCATTAAATCTGCTGTAAACAGACGCTAACTAAGGTGCTAACGCTGCGTGTGTGTGTGTGGGAGTAGTTGTACGTGTGTGTGTGTGGCTAACGTACCACCGTTAGCCATTATTAGCTAACTCTAATATTTAAAAACAATATTAGCTTTAAAGATAAGAAGTTAAAGTTTATTTTAACACCATTAAATTCGCTGAAAACGGATGCTAACTGAGGTGCTAACGACGGCGCTGTCCAGGCTTTTACTGAGTATGCGTGTGTGTGGCTAACGTAGCGGTGTTAGCGTCCTTTTTCCGGCTCTAGCAAAGGCAAAGCTAACTCTACCATTTAAAAACGATGTTAGCTTTAAAGGGAAAAAGTTGAAGTTTAGTTCAACACCATTAAATCTGCTGAAAACGGATGCTAACTGAAGTGCTAACGGTGGAGTTTTACAGGCTTTTCCTGCATGTGTGTGTGTAGGAGTAGTTGCACGTGTGTGTGTGTGTGTGTGTGTGTTGGAGTAGTTCTACGTGTGTGTGTTTCAATGTTGTGTTTAAAATGTAGGTATTTTGAGGAAAAAAAAGCATGTTATTCGGCTCAGTACAGGATTAAAAGATTATAAGCCGCATTACAATTGTAGGATAATCACATCCATTTTTAATATGCGGCGTTGTAACCAAATCCCTCTTCAAGTGGATGAAATATATTTTGACTTCACTTCACTGCCGCGTGGAAACCTGAGACAGACACCGTATCTGCTCTGTCAGAATCATTAAGTCAACATGCCGTCAGGTTCAACTCAAGAGTCTCTCCCTCAGAATTTGAGAATGATGCAGCCTGACGCGGCTTGAACTTTGCGTCTGCCAGGAGGGGCTATTCCTCTGTCAGCTTCGCCATTCTCCCATGGCTTTAAATATTGTAGGCATCTTGGGGATGTGGAGACACATTTGTCATCCTTGTTTGACAGGCTTGATGAAGGGGGTTGTCTGTCAGTGTTTCACAAATCCAAACAGACCACGAGCCCACGGGGGTGGCACATAGACAGTCACGGGGCGGAGAGGAGGAGGTGGGGGTTCCCCTCCCATGCCGGCTCAACGAGGTAATTGTGATAATACACTGGCATCGGAAAATTATAGAGGAGTCAGTTAAGGAGACGCTCGAATTAAATGCAGAGGCTCGACTCGGTGTGTGGGTGGGCTGTGATGGTGAGGGCAAGTTCTTACAGTTGATTCCTAAATGCTGTGATACTTGTAGTACTTACATGGACTCTGGTATTAAATCTAATAAGCCAAAACCCTTTTTTTTTTTGTTCTTGGGCAACAGAGGTGGTGAAAATTGCTTGCGCTTTCAAATTAGGTTTCTGCATTGCGAAGCCCTGTCATTTATTTCGTAGTGCCTTTAAAATGTCAGGTTATAACCTTCGGGATATATAGAGACTTTGCAGCCACTTCTGCAACAAAAAAAAAGCACATTTCCCAATCTTTTTGCATAAATACTGTGAGCATCTCCCCCAGTAAGCAGATATCATAACCGTCCTATAAAATAAGTTCAGCTGGAAAGACACAACAAACACGATCTCGCTCACTTTCTCTCTTCTCTCTCTCCGTTTCCTTTCCTCACTCTGTCTCTGACATCGGGGTCAACCTAGCATATAATAGACAAACTTGGCAGTAATCTGGGGACTCTGAGAGAGGTCCGGGAGATTTATCAATCAACTGGCCACATTAAACGGATTTCCTAATGAAGTGAAGTCTTTACAGGGATTAATCCTCTACCACCTGCAAGGAGCCACCTGCTCGACTGCCATAATTGGCATGGATGGCACCGGCACCATCAGCAGAAAGAGGAGAGGAGGCACAGCGCGAGAAAAAAAAAGAGGGAGAGAAAGAGAGAGAGAGAGAGAAAGAGACGGACAGAGAGGAAACAAGTTGGAGAGAGGACAAAGAAGCTAGACATCGGGGTGTCAAACTCATGCAAATGATGACACTCAGTGTGTTGCGACGACACAACGAGGGGAGGGAAAATAAATAAAATATTTTAAAAAAAGGAGACGAGACAGCGCCGGGTCTCTCATGACACGGCGATGAGCATCCAGCCCTTAGTTTGTGCCAGTCTTGCAGCATTCCAAGACCTTGACAGCAGCTCCTCGCTACATCTTTCCAGCTGTGTCAAATCTGCCTATGTGCTAATGAACGTGTCAGAACCCCAATCGTGTCATTGCCGTGTGTGTTTCAATTCACCTCTGAGCGCGCAGACTCTACCCCGGGCGTACCAGCTTACACATTACATTCACCCCGCAAGTATTTCTGCATGAATAATTATAACACAGTCCTCGCCGTAAAAGTTAAGAATCCACACACACCCCTTGCACATATACTGCCAAACCAATCTTTTCGATTGTGTTGCAGGTTGCTTTAATTTGATTTTAGGGCCCTGTTTTCACAAAATAAGGGTGAAATTTGGCGTGAGCCGGTGACACAAGTGTACCTGTGATTGACCAAAAGATGAGGGATGTGTGACCAGAGGCACAGAAGATATGCAGGTGCAACTGAGGTGGATTCAGACCGAGAATTAATAATTGGATTGTTAAGGGCTGATCAAATGAAGTCGTTGTGTGCAAGTATACACGCTTGAATAAACATCCACCGCAGCGAGTTGTTGACTTAATTCTATGCAAATTGCTCGGTGCTTCTTTCAGGAGACATTGAAAAGAAAATGTGTTGACTGAGTGATTTTGATGCAACTCAAAGTACTTTTTAAACTCAAGAGTTTGGGGGCGAATAATTTTGAAATGGTGGTTAAAAAAATAATAATAATCGTATTAATATATTTGGCTTCTTTACCTGTTACTCTGAACAATTTTGCATTGGAAGCAACTTGGAAGCCGAGCAGAATAACTTACCATATCAGAGCTAATCAAAACAGATTAAAGCGTCTGCTGCTCTTTGTTGTAAATTCGAAAGGGAAACTCACAATTTTTTACACATGAAAGCCCGTTAACAGGTCTCTGGGAGTACTACATCATATCGGAAAGAAGTTGTACAAAGGCTCATGTGGTAATTTAACAGTTGTAAAAAGCATGAAATTGCTACTCATTCCAGTTTTACAATTTTTTGGGGGGGACTAATTGAATGAGCAATCCAGCGCAGTCTGTCTTTGTCATATTACATGGCTTTTATTAAATACATAAAGGCGTTTGTTTGACGTTGCGGAGGGTGTGCGCCGCCTGCGCGGCGTGCAAACACGTAGCTCAAACTCCGCACACGAGCAAAAGTTTGAGCACACAAAAAAAAATCTGTTTGCTTTGTCTGCTATCAAAGTATAATTTCATGGCAATTCATGAAGTGACTGAATGGGAGCAGAACAAAAAAAATACACTTGTTCCCAACTAAATGAGCACGTTGGCAGTGCTCGGTCATTACACTTCCTTGTACTGAAAACACAGTCCCTGGAACAGGTGCTGGTAATGAGCATGTTTTAGTTATTGGTGTGTTTATTTTTGTCCTTTCCCGGCCGCTCACGAAGCCAAACCCACCGAAAATACATTCGGTGAAAGTACAGGTTGAAATGAGGAACCGTGATGGATTTTAATGCCTTTGCAGGTGATCGGTCGCCGCGGTCGGGTTTAGTTACGACCCGGGTCCCATCGGACGACCGTGTGTGTCTGTGTTTCTGTGATTCCTGACTAATGATCAACTCTCCAGAGTCATAACTCCTGGGAAGGGAAAGATAATTTTGTGCAGCCTGCCAAAGGGACTGGGGACTGTTGGCACAGCGAGGGCGTCCCTCATTTGTGATGGAGCCATACCGCCACCTTGCCAAAAGAGGTGCCAGGCCAAGGACAAACTCTGTTTCTGTGTGTGTGTTCGCAGTCTGACCCCCATACCAGGACTAAAACCTTGGTGACAAGCCATGTTGGCATCTAAAAATATACTAATGGAGCTATAAAACAGCCATGGAGAAGGCACTCGCGTTAGTTCTCAAAGACAGACAGTAACTCCTGTTACTATTCTTGTATTAGTTTGAATGTGGCGATGTGATGAATCCGGTTTAATCCGTTTTTATCTATTTTATTCGGCCGTTTATCGCAAGTTAATTCACTGAATATGTCAAACGTCTCTTTCTTCGGACGCTAGACGTCCTAGATATCCAACGGCATCAGCTAAAGAGGGATGTTTAACCTACTTAGAGGAAGACAGAATGAGAGATCTGTATGCGATGGCTGAGGAATTGTGTCACACGATGTAAAGTTCGATAGTTTCCAGCACGGTGACACTGGAATATATTGCAAAGTGCAAGGTAAACACGTCTCATTGAGGGCTTTGCCCTCTCGAACACACAGAGTTTCATCCACTTCTCGTCTAACTCCTCAAGCTGTGTTGTTTTGAGTGAAAGAAGAACCGTCCCTAATCCACTTCACGGATCAGTTTCACAGAGACGGTAAAGCCATTCTCCCTCCGAGCTAAAGCAATTCAGATCAGACACCTTGATGTCTCAAAGAGCACACAGTGAGCTCTTGTTTTCTGTTTTGACTGCTGGGAATCCAGGCCAGACAGCACCCCCGATTCCAGCTCACAGATAAAACTAATGAGGTTTTCATTCAAGTCCGTTTTATAACAATAACTGAGTCATCGCCAGACGTGGCTGTTTTCACTAGCGCCCGAGATTCTGTGATCCGCTAATCTAGGATTTAGGGGAGTTGGATTCCCAAAACTGAAGGAGTAATGCTGTACAGCATCTCCAATGCAGGTGTTGCTGCCTTTTATTTCATGGTTACTTAACAATGCTTTACGACCACTTGCACTAAAGTGGGTCAAAGAACGCGTCGGCTTCCTCTTCAGTGGAATAAATGAACATTCAATGTTCACATTTCACATTGTGTAGTTTAACTAATTACATTAATCATGAGAGGGTGGGGGGGGGGGGGTTGGAGAAGAAGAAAAAAAAAGCTAATTGATTGAACACATTACCTCGTTGTCCTCCGACACATTAGCGGTTTAATTTGTATCTGACACCTGAAAGAACTTCTGTCACAACACACCTTTTGCTAGCGCCGCTCGGCGCGAGGTGTCGGTGGCATTAATGAGTTCATTTTGCAGCTAATTGCGCGGTAACAGGAGAGTAATTATAGGGATCAGCTAGCTGACTCGCTAGCCTCGATACCGACCCGACACCTGAGAGATCTGCAGGCGTGCCCGCTGCTAGCTTATCTGTCACCGCTATACTCCTCGCAACCTCTTTGCTCCGGCGTCGCGCGAGGAGGTGACACTAGCATTAGCGGCTGACTTAAAACATCAAAGACGAGGCCCTAATCCGTCAACAGTAACCCTGGATGTCCCGACAAAGGCATTGTTTATACAGACGTGTCGGGTCGGACACCTCGGCTAACCTTCCCGCCGGATGCCTGGAGGTGACTGAGGTGTCGCCGGCGGCATTCCTGAGACCAAAAGCTGAACGCTCCTCAAAGAGTTCTCTGTCAGAGAGATCCTTTCCTTTCTCGCTAAGGGCATGCAAGCCATCAAACACACATCCGTGTAGTTGAATGCCGTCCACACGGCGTCGTGAGTCCACCTGGTTGTTTTTTGTGGGGTTTGTCTGTTCTTTTGCTATCGATCGGGTTTTGCTAAAGACTTGCAGCCCTCCTCTCGTGGCCGTACTGCTTCCTCTCTTTCCTCGATGACATCCCGATAAAACGAATCGGTTCTAAGATCGTAACAAATGCGAGAAAAAAGGTTTCGGCCATAAAACGCTGACGACACCATTAGGAAAAGAAATGTGTTTTTCCCTCCCGCCTCGCTTCTATCCAGAGGCCTGATAACTTGAGCGAACTGAGAGCCCGCCTCTCGGCCACAAGGGTCACCAGTAAACATAAATAACAGATTGTAGAGCCACTTCCAAAGGGGGTAGAAAAATATGGTATATAAGACACACCTGGCAAAACAAAGAAAGGCACAAACTCCTTTTTTTTTTAATAGGATAATCAGCCTTGTATTATTTTACAGGCACTGTGACAGAGTCCATCATTTCCCACTAATGTGTTTCCCAGGAGTTCTGGATGCCCTCGTCGTACCCGACTGCGGTTGATATTGTGGTAACTAAGCTTTTTTTTTCCCGCCCCCCTCGCCTCCCCGCTCTCCTTCCCCACAGTGTTCAGAACTTTTCACACAGTTGTGGTTGCGTCAGCAAGTTGCCAGCAACATTGTCTCGCACACTCGCTTAAAGACAGTAAATACAGACGGCGGTATATTCTCCAGGGGAAAGACATTTTCTGAAAACTTGATTGTGCCCCCGCTGGCCTCAGACGCTGCTGTGCACAAGTTTTGAAAATCGGGGCCCACGGAGCGCGACGGCCCTTTTTATTTATTTTTTCCTTCCTGCAATGATGTCGTCATTCGGCTGTCACTTTTGGCGGTGAGGAAACTGGATAGTTTGCACTGTGCATTTCTGTTCTGGGACTCCTTCACCTGGCTTCTCACGGTCATGGAAAACCTGGAAAAGTCAGGGAATTTTGAAATTTTGGGTATTTTCAGGCCCTTGAAAAAAAAATTCAAAAAGTTGTGTGAAAGTCATGTAAATGTGTTTTATTCATGTGTTCATGTCATTCATTTACACTAAGTTTGACATAATGAATCTGCTTTTTAAAGAAAGGGGCTCAAAATATCAGCAGCAGACATACAGGCATCTATATAAATGTTTTTTCTTTTAATCAAACTATTGTCTCGCATTTGTGTCATTTAAGGTTTACTGTATGCTTTGAATCCTCATTGTTAGTTTAAATACTACATTTGATCACTTTTTACTGTATTTCACTAAATGTTTGGTCATGGAAATGTGATTTAAAGTCATGAAAATGTGTTTTAAATTCATGAAAATTGGTTTTAAAGTCATGGAAATATGGTTTAAATTCATGAAAATGTGGTTTAAAGTCATGTACATTGATTTTAAAGTCATGTACATTGGTTTTAAAGTCATGAAAATGTGGTTTAAAGTCATGAAAATGTGGTTTAAAGTTATAGAGATTGGTTAAAAGTCATGGAAATGTGTTTTAAAGTCATGAAAATGTGTCTTAAAGTCATGGAAATTGGTTAACAGTCATGGAAATGTGGTTAAAAGTCATAAAAATGTGGTTCAAAGTCATGAAAATGTGGTTCAAAGTCATGGAAATGTGGTTCAAAATCATGGAAATGTAGTATAAAGTCATGAAAATGTGTTTTAAAGATATGTAATTTGGTTTAAAGTCATGAAAATGTGGTAAAAAGTCATGGAAATGTAGTTTAAAGTCATGAAAATGTGTTTTAATGTCATGAAAATGTGTTTTAAAGATATGTAATTTGGTTTAAAGTCATGAAAATGTGGTAAAAAGTCATGGAAATGTGGTTTAATGTCATGAAAATGTGGTTTAATGTCATGAAAATGTGGTTTAATGTCATGAAACTGCGTTTTAAAGATATGTATTTTGGTTAAAAGTCATGAAAATGTGTTTTAAAGTCATGTATTTTGGTTAAAAGTCATGGACATGCGTTGGTCTAAACCTGTATGGTTCCTGCTCTCCGCAGCGCAGTGAACCCACCAGAAGCGATCCGGTCTGTTGCTCGCGGTTAATCAAAAAGTCACGACAATGTCACTTTCAGGGAGGAGCGCGAGTAATTATCAAAGCAAATCTTTTGTTTCGCCGCAGTCGGTTTTGTGTGGTTTCGCTCCGGCGGCGTCGGTGGCGTCGTCCCGCGAGGCCGCCGCCGCGTCGACGTTTCAAAGCCAGAATTCACCCCGTGCCCCAAATCAGAGGCTCAGTTAGCACCGACTTAAATCTTATGTAACTCTGGGCTCCTGACAGGCGGACACCTCCGCTGACTACAGATAGGTAATTTGTTTTGATCTGTGATTATACCCCCTCGTGTTCAGAGGGGGATGTAAACCCTCTTGTGAAGCTGTTAGGCAAATCCTCACAATGTGGAGGAGAAGTGCCCCCGGGGGTCTCAAGTTTTCACCCTCCTCTCTCCTTCTTTTCTCTTTTTACTTTTTTTCTCCAGCTCGTGTGAGAGACAAAGCCTCCTGCCAAACACCGAAGCCCCCCAGGAGCTCATCATACAGAAAACCAGGGTTCCTCCGAGAGTGAGAAGAACTAAGGAGAGGAGGGAAGGAGGGAGGAAGGGAGGGAGGAAGGGGGGGAGATAGAGCACAGACGAGGGCTTGTGTAAAGGTGGGAAGAGGGTGTTTGCGTGCATGAGTGTGTGTGTGCTCTTCCTACATTGTTAATGACTGTTAAGAGTCTATCAGAGCCACGAGGCATTTTGCCCATCCCTCAAGCCTCCCCTCCTTTGACTCCCTCCTTTGACTCCCTCCCCTGCTATTTCCTTAACACTGCCTTTTGTGGCCTGTGCCAGACATACTGCAAAATTATCTGCTAATTATCTACTAAATATGTTTGTTCATGTCGGTTGAACAGCTCACTTAATTGAAGGGAGGGGGGGGGGGGTCGCTCTACCTGTTTTCCCCTCCTTCATGCCCTCTGAGTGTGGGAGGTGTGTGTGTGTGTGGGGGGGGGTTGTGTGTGGGCTCAGGAGAGTGGCTTATCTCCAAGAGCTCGTTATATTAATGCCAGTAATTATGTGTTTTGCTTACTTTTGATGTGCCTCTGTTCAAACGGGGAGAGTTAATAAGAGGATGACGGCAAATATGTCGGAGAGCCCTCCGTGTTGTCTTTGGGATCTGGAAATTCCTGCGTGTACCAGGTGGGTTTTTTTTTATTTTTTTTTGTTATACGAGTATCAGTGTGTGTGTGTGTGTGTGTGTGTGTGTGTGTGTGTGTGTGTGTGTGTGTGTGTAGGGGGTGTAGGTATGAACGGGGGTGGCAGTATGTCAGTACACAGGTAATGGCAGGAGCTTATGATCAAATCTTCACTTCATTTCTACACTAGTGTTACTCTCCGACACACACACACACACACACACACACACACACCCGAGCCAACACCTTCCTTTGGAGCTTAAAACAGGGTGGAGATGGCGAGGAAAGGGTGGGGGTGGGGTTGTTTCAACTCTATTTAAGAGGGTTAGAAAGGGAGCGCCTCTCGCCAAGAGGAGCACAGGTCCCTCCCGCTCTCCCCGAGGAAAGTGTTGGCAAGAAGACTCTCTCTCTCTCTCTCTCTCTCTCTCTCTCTCTCTCTCTCTCTCTCTCTCTCTCTCTCTCTCCTCTCTCTCTCTCTCATCTCTCTCTCTCTCTCTCTCTCTCTCTCTCTCTCTCTCTCTCTCTCTCTCTCTCTCTCTCATCTCTCTCTCTCTCTCTCTCTCTCTCTCTGGCTCTCTAATGGAAAGAAACAATCGCTAATGAGGGGAATAAATAACAGGCTCATGAAAACCGAGAGAGGAGAAGGAGGGGAGGAGGAGGAGGAGGAGGACGAGGGAAGAACAAACAGAGTAAAGTTAAATTTGAATGATGGTCATACTCGCAGGCGGCTACACGGAGGGCGGCAGACGCACACGCCATGATGTTTAGCTGTCATTGCTAATGAGAGCGTGTGTGTGTGATGTAAGGACAGGAGCGTGTTGATGGAGATTAAGACAGACAATTGAATAACATTATCATCTCTCTCGTTGTTCATTGTTTGTTTTTCTTTTTTTTTAATCCTTTTGTTTCAGCTCCATGATTAATATGCTAAAAAAACAAACAGCAGAACCTTTTCTGTTTTTCTTTTTCCTGGTCCAATAGAGTAATTTGTAAAAAAGAATATTTGTGTCACGTTAGATTGTGTTTACCCATCTCTAGTGTGAGAATAGAAAAGATCAGAACAGGTTACAGTGTGTTATGTTTGTGTAACTTACCTTTATTTATACTTACTTTTTGAGTATGTTCAAAGTACAAACT